>NW_017731466.1:539555-583707 GCF_001890085.2 Hipposideros armiger | reverse complement strand
ATATATATATATATATATATATATATATATATATATATATATATCCAGTGGTCAAGGTTAACTTCACCAGTGATAAGTCATATTGTTGTCGTATGTCTCCTGATCTGATATCATGAGAAAGGCACTCTACCTCCGTGGTGTTCTTTTAAACCTATAATCTCAGTTAAATCATGAAAACAAAAATCAGAAAAACCCAAATTGAAACAGTTGACAAAATACCTGGCCAGTGCTCCTCAAAACTGTCAAGATTGTGATAGAGAAAGACTAAGAAACTGTCATAGACGAGAGAGATTAAGGAGACATGACACGTAAGGGCAAGATGGGATCCTTGAATAGAAAAAGGACATCATTGAAAAAAAACTGGTGAATTCTAAATAAAGTCTGGAGTTAATCATAAGGAAGCAACATCAATCTCTCAGTTTTAACAAGTGTACTATAGTTATGTAAGAGGTTGACATTCGGGGACACTGGGTGAAGGGTACATGGTAGCTCACTTTACTACCTTTCCAACTTTTCTGTAAATCTAAAATTATCCCCAAATAAAATAAGAAAATAGCTTTTACATAATATCACTCAAAATTGCTATGAATATTTTATAAAAGTGAAGTTAAACTTTGTGATTTGGGGCAACCTGCTTTTCTACTTGTCAGCATATTAGGACATTATCCCATTGGTAGAACCATGAGACACATCTCCCTAGTTCTAGTCATTGCGTTTAATGGGCTGTTTAATGGGAGATAGTGACTGGTCAGCAGAATCTTAGATTGTAGTGAACGAATGATATCTATCATATCATGGGAGGCAGGCTCTGCCTGGCCTTGGTTTGGTCCTCACTCCACTTGTGAAACAGAGAAGCTTTCATAAGTTTTAATATTTATTACTTTTAACATATTCTCCACTCTCTGCATAACTGCGCCCCGTCTAACACCCACAGAACAAGAAAGCATGGGGAGAGGTTCCTGTTGCTTTAACGTAAGAGCATTGTCTTATTATAATCCATGATTTATGATGCCACCAACAGATTTGACATTGTCCTTTGAAGAAAAAACAAAAAACAAAAAACCCAAATGACTATTTACTACTTGCCAGCCACTAGATGTTTTATGCACACCAACTCACTTAATCCTCAAAGCAATCCTCGGAGGTAGGAAATCGTCTCATCTCCATTTCACACTTCTATAGAGAGAGGTTAAGTAATTCACCCAAGGACACACAGTAAGTGGCAGAACTCAGTTTCAACCAAGGCAGCCTGGCTCCAGCCAGAATATTTGATCATTGTACTGCACTGTTTCCTCAAGGAACAGTTACCTAAATTGGGAGTTTGGGAAGAAATTCTATGGCAATTAGTTGTGGAACAACAGCAACAACAAAACCCTTCTGCAGTTGCCTTGTGTTACTGAGTCATGCTGCTTGGAGGAGAGAACGGTTGGAGCAAGCAGCAGGAAACGAGAACAGGAGTAAACTGGAGAATTCTCTGCCCCTCTGTAGTGTCATTCCTACTCTAGTTAATATTCAACTTCCATTTAAGTGACATTATTTTCAATATCTGTCATAAATACTTTTCTACATCATTTTTGATGACATCGTAGTGCATCACATCAATGTGACAGACCCTAAAACTTTTAAAAGTTCAGAACAGGGAGTGTGGCAAATCTTTAAAGTGCTTTATAAACTATAAACTGCTATGTAAATATTAAGCATCCTATTATAACATATTTTTTAAATCAGCATTATTTTCATACAATCTGTATAGTTTGTTAATGCTAAAGCCAAAGAAAACTTTGATGGAATTTTCTCTTATCGTGGTTTCTGTCTTGCATTTTTCTTTGTGAGTAGAATTAAATCACAACCAAAAATAGAAATTCATTTGTTAGCACCTGGTACCATTGTTCTGAAAGAAAGATATTTTCTCCATGATGGCCAACCTTCCTACACTTAATAATATACAAGTGAATTTGCATGTTAAAAAAGTGTGTGTACTGCTTTTTTATAATTAAAGATAAGATTAACCTGTGTATTGAATTTTCCTCCAACAACAACTTGAAACATTTTCATGTTAATTTCACTGAAAATAGGGTGAAAGTAATAGGTAATTATTTTCTGCTGACATTCTCTCCTATTAGATTGAATGTGCATTTTGGGACCGAGCTGTCAGTTTTGATTTCAGCTTAGTTTCCATGTAGAGTTGGTGCATTGAGATTATTTTCCCATTATTGTTTAATATGTGCTTTTTTTATGGGAGTAGAAGTAATTTTGGGTCATCCTGTCAATCATTCCCTCATAGTTTGGACACCTCTGTGAGAAATATAGATGGAAAGTTTTGAGCCATCTGTTTCAAATAGTCCTACTTATTTACATATATAAAAACTCTGATTTTGTACCCTTTTTAGAACTAACCATGGTTTAAGTTAAATAATTTAATGAAAATCTATATATGCTAGTATCATGGACAAAAGTCATTTTATTTGTTTATACAAATAAATCCAGTCATTCATTTTTAATGCCAGGCTCCTATGTATATTGCATTGACTGGGTGGTATTTATCCAGGTAGCTCAGAACACAATGTCAGCTGATCTCATCTCTTCTTAGTCTTCTTACAAATCTGAGGTGTTGAAGCACATGAAGAAATTCTGATTAATATAATTATTAATTCATAAGGAGAACTTTACTTTCATTTCATACATTGATGGTTTAATAACAATGTTTTTTATTTTTATTCATTCTTCAAACATTTATTTTGTACCAACTATATAATCACCCTGTTAGGTGCAGAAAGGGATCTAAGCTATATAAGACAAGGTCTCTGAGTTCCAGGCAGCAACAATTCAACAGCCTGGAAAGGTATGTTTGAATAGTATTTGATAAGTTTTGGGGGACTAATGAATGTTTTTGATCAGGGCCCTCAACTGATGATTTAGAGAATTTAATTGACAGTGGTATATGCTATACAACTTAGGGGGTCATAGGCTGGGACACCTGATATGAGGATATTGCAGTAGCACTGGAGGCAAATTAGGGTGGTGACATTTAGATGGGTGGACAAAAGAGGAACAGAAGCAGTTGAGGAAGGTCTAAACATCCTGACAGCTGACTGGCTAACTCTGAAGGTTTGCATCTGAGTGAAGGGATGCATTATTTTAGAGACATAGTCTAGTTTGGGATAGACCCTGGATTGGAATGGAGGTGGTCAGTTTTTGAGCAACTTGAATTTGGGAGTCGGTGGAATATTCAGTAAGCAAGTGGACATATAGGTTGAGACATGGAGATAGAATAGGGAGGTACAGTTTCTGGAATCCCTTTTTTATAAAAAGAGTTTAGTATTTAGTAGCTGTCACAGTGGATAAGATTCCCCAGGGCAGTTGTTTTCAAATACTCTTGACTGTGACCCATAATATATTTTACATCATGACTAATTATATGCATATGTCTAAGTATGAATATTTATGCATGATGTATACACACACACACACATATATATATATATATATATATATATATATATATGTATATAATCTTCATATAAACACATTTCCTCCAAAATTTTAACTTTATTACATTTACTATACTCTGATAATTTTCCATTGCATTTTTAAACTCTTCTTTTTAAAAAGTGCTGGTCTAGGCCGATCTAGATTTCACAATCTACGGATCAGTCGCCACCGGAACTTGACTGCCACAGAGCTCTGGATCCAACTTCTGTGTGTTCTTCTCTGTGGCGTGTCCTGCCCTCTACAGGGAAGGGTGGATTGTGAGCAGGCTGGTGTTGGGAATAGCAGCCCTGCTTTTGCTGCTCCCAGAATTCTCCACCCATCTGAAATTGAACTGAGGTGAAGCAACAGCACTTAATTAAAGATGTCTCCCAATTCTTAGGGATCTAGGATGTGCAGAGTGTGGTTCTATTTTATACACGATTAAAAGAAAGGCAAGGAAATAAGAGAAAAGGGAAAAGACAAGTGGATAAAAAGGCATGAAGAAAACTTTACTTTGATGTTGTCTTCACCTTTCTTCACATATGTACAAGGTCAGATCATTGACAGTTAAATACTTTTAATCATCAGAGGAGCCAGAGCTCTTAACCTGTTTTTATATTGAAAGTAGGAAGGTTGGAGGGTAGTGTGTGCAATTATGGTTGTGTATATATGTGTGTTTGTGCACTTGTATGTTTTTGTGTGCGTGCACTTGTGTGTGTGTGTGTGTGTGTGTGTGTGTACTATATGCTATGTGCCATTTTATTACTTTATTCAAACCTTCACCCTGACCTTCAGTTTACGCAGGCTCTTTGACATAACTGCCTTAGACTGCACCATCTGCTACTATCCCTCCATGTTGAAGTCAACTATTCTCCTCCCAGATGCTCTCCCTAATTCACTTAAGATGTAAGTACCTGGTATATCTATATTTTTCCACTAATTTTGTCATCACTTTTGATAACATCACATAATACTCACATAGACAGTGCACTCCCATACCCTATTCTCTCCTTCAAGGCTCTTGCTTCCATCCTTTTAGCCAGTTACTACCATAGCCATAGTTATTCCCTCTTATCAAACCTCCACACGCCTTGACTCATTCTCAGTCTTAGCTGATGATGTTGCATCTTATTTCAATGGTAGAAATAGAAGCTATTGGTGGAGAGCTTCAACATATTTCCTCACCTCATTTTCCAAACCACCCATATTTTTGCTCCTGTATGTTGTCTTCCTCCTGCTACAACGATGGGCTCTTACTGCCATTATTGTGCCACCTGGTACACTAGATCCATGTTGTCTCACCTGCTCAAGGATATTGCTCCCGTGGTTATACCTTTCCTCAACATAGAAATTTCCCCCTTGACCAGATTACTTACATCAGCAGACAAACATGTTGAAATATCTCCGATCTTTAGGAAAAAAGTCCATTTCCTTAATAAAGTGGCCCATACTTGCTATCTTCACTTCTTAATCTCTTTAACTCATGTCAATCAGGCTTTCTTCCCCACTCCTACACCAAAACTGTTCTTGGCAATATTACTAGTGACCTGTAGCTATTAAAATTCATTGGTCAGCTTTAAGTTTTCTACTTACTCCAATTCTAACAGACTTTTGCATCAGTAATTATTTCATTCTGGAATCACTTTCTTCACTTGGCTTCTGGGTTACACAGTATCCTGACTGGTTTCCTCTCTCCCTGGATACTGTTTGCTGGATCTTCCCCTTCTCTGTACCTCTAAAGGGTGGAGAGTCCCAGGACTCAGTCCCCAGTCTGCAGACCTCTTCTCTGTATTCTATATTGGGTTGTCTCATTAATCCTTTAGCGTTAAGTGCCAATTAAGTGCTAATGACACTATAATTTATATTTCTAGCCTTTTAATTCTTCCCTTAGCTTTAGTTGGACATTGATATCTACCTTTACATTTTTAATAGTCATCTGAAACTTAGCGTGTCCAAAAGTGTACTCTGTGCCTTTGAACGCTTCTAAACTGCCCCTCCCCACTTTCCTTATCCAATTAATTAACGGAAGCACCATAAAATAAGGGGTTTGAGGTTAAAAACTAGAAGTCATCTTTGAGTCCTCCTTTTCCCTAATTTCCCACATCTGGTCTACTAGAAGGTCCTGCTAGCAGTATTTCAAAAATCTATACTGAATTCAGCCACGTTTCACCATTTCCACAATGTCCCAGATACCACCCTCTCTCCAACGGGCCACTCCTTTAGCTGGCCAAATTGCCTTCCTGCCTCGGCTCTTGGCTGGTATTCATACAACAGCTAGGATAATCCATTAAAAACTTAATCAAGCCCCTTCCTCTGTTCAAAACCATTTAAGGCTTCTTATCATAATTAGATTAAAATCCAAAACAAATATCCAGGACAGTGCTAGTCCTTCATGATCCTCAGTTTTTCTTATCCCTCCCTCAGCCCCCTGGGGTTCCTCAAATACAACGAGCTTGTTTGGGCCTTCACCACCCCCACCCAAACACACACATACAGAGGGACACTTTTCCCCCAGATCCTCATTTCTTTCAGGTCTTTGCCAAAAGGCCATCTTCTCAGAAAGGCTTTTTTTCTGACCTTTATATCTCAATAGCAGTCCCTCCCACCTCCCCCGCCATTGCTCTTTCTCCTTACTTTGATTCTCTTTTCTTTAGAGCACTTATTTGATGCTGCAATGATAAGATATATTATTAAACAGATTCTGTTCTCCTCATTCTTCACCCCAACCCCCATCCAGAAAGCAAGTTCAAGTAGGCAAGAGCTTTACCTGTGTCGTTCATCTGTATCTGCAGCATCTAGAAAAGTGATGCCTGGCACATCCAAGTGCTCTACTATTTGTAAAATCAAAACAAATTTATTTCACAAAGGAATATTAATACATTGGAATCTTATCATAGTTTGGTGTTCTCTATAAGTCTCCCACCTGTGTGTTTACTTTTAAAGAGGACTCCTTTCTGATTATACCCAGGGCATCTCATAGAGCCAACCTCAACTAAAAAGGCAGTCCCAGTGCCAGTCTTAGAGCTAAGCCCATATGTGAACATTTGGGAAAAACCTTGATTGATTTAAAACATTTTTGCATTGTGTTCCTTACAAGTGAATAGAAAGATCAATCGCAGCAAATAAATACAGATTCTTTTTCTGTTATTGAGTTCTGTCACTGAGCGACCTGAGACCACACAAGTTTTGCTGGCAGGTGTAGTAAGAAAAAGGACAGGAGTGAAGGAGATGTGGTTTCTAATCCTAGCACTACTAGAAAACAGCAGTAGGAAGGGGGGCGAGTCACTGAATGTCATAAACCTTGATGCTCAAGTTTCCCTTGCAGAATTCGGGGTTGTACCCAGAGGGTGAATGATACACCTCTGGCTCCTTCCTGCTCTAATATCATACAGTTCTTTTGTCGAAGAAGAGCTTCTAAAATGAGCCTTAGCCACAGTTGGCAGGTATTCTATTCAGTTATCTCATATATAATGCAAACATGGACAAATTTAACGCCTGTGAACCATTTAGCCTTTTCCGAGGGATAGCAATCTGTGTCACATCAAGCAAACCCATGCTCTGGTATCAAGAACTGTTGGGTATGGCAGCAGTAAGCTGGAGCCAGCGACTGATAGCCAGTAGCAGGTATCTCTTTCCAACTTATTGTTCAGTCATATCACGCTGTGTTGGTAGATTGAAACTGGGCATGGATGTAATATTTATACCAGGGAAATTCTACAGATCAGGGCTTTCCTCCCTTATCCTACTCCTTGCCCAAGAGACAGTTGTTAAATATTTACCAGCACACCATCAGATCAATGTGAATGGGTGTCACCATTATTAGATAAATAAATCAAAGGATGTCTTTGATTCACAGTGGTATGTGGGGTACATAGAAAACCCATGTGTACAACCACCAACACCATCCTTTTGACACACTTGACTGAGAAGTTACTTACTGAAGCACAAAAATAAGGACTTTATATAACTTATTCAATACTGACAACAGCTCATGAAATTACTACTATCATTTTTATAGACAAAGAAGCAAAAATGGTGAGAGGATTAATAACCTACCTGAGATCATACAACTGACAAATGACAGAACCCGAACTTGTGCCCAGGTTTCTCTGATTTCAATGGTGAGGCCACACTGCCTCCCTGACACATAACACACACACAGACACATTCCTATCGAAACCTATATTTATGGGTTTAAAATACTTCTTTTCCTCCACTGTGGTCATTGTTTATCTTTTTTCAGAAAGTGCAAACATGTCATAAATATGAATATTACACCAGCCTTGTTGGTTGTCTGAAACATTAAAAAAAATTTCCTTGGGACTATTTCAAAAAGGAGGCCAAGGGTCTAATCTGAGTCAAAACCATCAAGGCACAGAGATATGGAAGATGCACACACTTTTGTTCTTAGAAAGCTTTATCTCGCATTGCTAGTAAAATAGTTGAAAACTGCTTAATCTAAGACAGACCAATTTGCCCTCAAAATAAATTGCTTCTTATAAAATAGTAGTTGGATAATCTTTTAATTAAAATTCCAGATCCACAGAGAAAAATGTTACCAGCAAGTGTTAGGTTTAAAGGAAAGTGTTCATTAGCTCAGAGAACATGTTAAGGAAGCTAATCTCAGGATAGGATATGAGTTCCAGGAGTAATGACAACAACTTTGATCCAATACCCATATGGCATCCTTGATAGAATTACATAAATGACCGTTAAAAAGTATCTTAAAGCATGCAGACCTGGGAACATTTGTAGGTTTCTAAATCTGAGTATCTAATCAGATGAGAAGAAAATGAAGCTTTTCTCCATTTACTTCAACTAGAAGCTTCCTTTTCTAATTTTTCCTTACATAAGAGTCTTTAAAGATGACACTTGCAATGCTGCTAGAAATGCCTCCAGTAGCTGAAGCAGGGGGAAAGGAATAGCTGCAGTATAACTAATCAATTTAAGCATGTTGTTCAACTTCCGTTTCCAGGAGATTTGGTTGACATGGTTGACAAGGGGCTTGGCGATTTAGGTCAGGGGTTTCCACTAGGCAGTAAGATTTGAACCAATTATGTGTCTAAGGGTTTGAAGAAATTAAATATGCTAATGAATCAGGCTATTATTCTATGGGAAATATTTCTCATTTGTCTGCACCTCTCTGTAAGATGGAGGAGAGCTATTTTCAGTATGACCTTGAGTTGTTTATAGGCTGATGCTGCTGGTCCACACAGCAAACTTTTGTGAAGCATTGGTCTATGGTTTTCAACTACAGCTTCACTGTTTTTGTTTGTTTGTTCATTTTGTTTTTTCAGAGTAGCAAAGCCTGAAACCATCTCAGACTAAAATCTCTGGGGTGGAACTGGGACATCAGTGCCTTTTGCAAACCCCCGAGTGATTCTCTGGCACATCCAGTGTTGAAAACCTTGGGTCCAATGATCTGGACCCACCTTTTCATTTTACAGGTGAAGAATCTCTGTTTAGAAATGTGACTAGTGCAAGGTTACACTTAGTTTAGTTTAATTCAGCAAATGTTTATTCAATCCCAGTTATGAGTTGGACACTGGCTGTGAGCTCAGGGGTATAGAGATGAGGGCATTGTTTATATGAAAAGGGGTGGGTCTGTGCTTCCCCAGCTTGGCTTTTCCTGATCTCCTTGCAAGTGTCTGAGGGCTCCGTAGGATATTTTCTTTATTTCAAATATGCTACAGGAGACTCCATGTTCACCCATGATAAATCTGCATGAACTAACCACATGATCTAATTTATTTGCTGTTAGTTGAAATTCTATTAACTAGATTTGTGATAACTCAGGTGTTCTCCTGCTAACCAGGAGCTCTGATTTCGGCAGCAGATAGAATGTAATGGTTATAAACACTGACTTCTGGCGGCATCCAATTGTTGGGTTAAGTCCCACCTCCGCTCCTGACTAGTTATTTGACTATTGTCAAAGAATTTTACTTCTCTATGCCTCAGTTTCCTCAAATGGGGTTAACGATAGCTTTTTAGGCAGAGGGTTGTTTTGAAATATCTGTAAAGTACTTTCATCATCAGGAAAATAGCACACTATAAATGTCAGCTATTGTGACTAGTGTGTATTTGTTCCTTCTTTCTTCTACAAGCTTTTACTAAGCTCTGTATTGGCTCTAATGCTAGGGAATGTGTCAGATTGCCAATCATTGTACATCTCTAACTTTCAATTCTGGTAATTATCAAGGTGAACTAGAAAAATAGAAGCCATGAATTGCATTTTTTTTCTCTTTGTTGAAAGCAGTCAATTAACTGGAACAGTGGGGACTTTCCTACATGGAGGTGGAACTATGTGGTGGCTGGGCGGGTGGGGAGGAGGGACTCAGAGGGGGTGGCAGAGGCAATGGATTCAGTAACACTGAAAGTGAACAGCCTTTTCTTACTTTAATCAAATATTTGGTAATAGACATCTCCAACAGGATATAATTAGCATAAATGAACCTGGCATAATAAATTGTCACCTGGATCATTGTTCCACACTACTGGGCAAATTTTTAAACAATATTTTATTATTTAGATTTTTGCAACTATAATAGAAAGGAAATATTGTTAATGAGTTGGACCATTTTGAGCAGAATTTGTAGATCCTTTTTCAAATCGACATAAAAAACACAATATGCAGTATATGCTAATCTCAAGTAGTCTTCATCAATAATTGGTGATTACTGATAATTTATACCTTTAGGATGAGACAATCTTAAAGGTGAGATCCTCTCTGGTGAGAAAATCTTCTACGTGCTCTGTGTATGTGTGTGTGTGTGTGTGTGTGTGTGTGTGTGTGTGTGTGTGTGTAGGAGAAACTGAATTCTCTCACAAAACCTTTTTTTTTTTTTGGTCTCGATGTCTTTGATAATCTTGTGAAGCTATCGACCTTATTCCCAGGAAATGTGTTTCTAGATTTATAGGCATGATTTTTGCATGCATTTATAGATCCTCTCAGGTTAAAATAAGCTACAAGGTTGTACCTACCAAATTTTATGGTCCCCAAACTCATACCTACAAAAAAATGGGAGGGCTGGACATTTACTAGGTGAGAACATGTGTACAATTTAGGACCCTTCAGCTTCTCTGAAGGTTTGAGGCAGGTACTGCTTTTTTGTAGTTGCCATAACAACCATGAGATGTTGGTCTGAACTATTCCTCCCCTTACCCTCCCCAAATAATTTAGTGAAATCTTGTTAAATCTGAAGGTACAGTCAGTACTTGACCATATGCAGAGAACTGTGTGGGTGGATTACTTAGAAATCTAACTTTGGTTAGTTTTGGAAACTTGGTGATCTTGCACAAACTACTGAAGCCAGTCTTGGAGATGCCACAGGCAACACTGGCTACATGACTTGTGGGGCCCAGTGCAGATGCTGGCCCTCTTGTTCAAAAAGCATTCAGAATTTCAAGATGGTGACAGTAGAGCATTGAATTATATGGGGACCCTTCTAAGCATGGAGTCTTGTGCAACTGCACAGGACGGTCACCCAGGAAGCTGGCCACACTATCTGCTCCTTAAAAAATTCCCTCAATGTGCTTATAGTATGGGTGTAACCAATCTTAAAACATATGACACAAAGGCAGTGAATCTCTCTAGAACACTCACCTAGTGCAGTATCTCTGACATGTATGTCATTCATCAAAGAAACAACCACAAGGTCTACTTGTATGAAAAAGTAGTTTTGGTCTTGAACTTTGGCAGATGCTTCGTTGGACAGAAAAATAAAATAGCTTTAAAAAAGATGGTTGGTTACCAGCTGATTATACTTACATATTATAAGAAGTCTGCCTTGCATAACACACAATAGACTTCTCATCGATTGCTTACTTTGGTGAAGTAGCCTCGTGTATATTTACATGCTACTTTTCATGGATTAAAAATGTTTCTATTGACTCACCATTAGTAAACATGTGTTGCAGACTTTTCACAGACACAGTTAATCAATACCTCCCCTCAGAAGACATAAGGTATAGCCTGGTAGTTACTATGGGTGTTGGATTCAGCCTGACCTGTTTTTATGTCCCAGTTCACTGGCAGTGACCGAGTCATTTAACTCGAATACACTTCTGTTTCCTCACACTGTGGCCTGTACTATGACACTACTAACAGAACCTATCTCATAGTATTATTTTGAGGATTAAATGAGATTAGGAATGTTGCATGCCAGAAGCCAATCAAATGTTCAGTGATCATTAGTGCTGGTGACACTTAAGATGGTGATTATGATGCTCACTGGGGCAGGATGTGGTCTGTGGCTATGGGGACATTTCTCCTCTATCCTCCCTCTCGTTTCTGCAAAGTTAAGAATAAAATATGGAAATTAAGGCTGTCTTAATCAGTTCATGTAAATAAACTAAATGTTACGAGCATAATATAGTATGTTTCTTTCCTCCCTCTCAAAATGATGGTTCACCTAAATAATTGCAATTTTACAGTTGCTGATACCTGCTAAGAGATTAGGGCAGGTATTTTTTTTTTCTTCCAAATGGGGTGAGAAGCCTTAACCACGGACATAATACACAGGAAGAATGAAGGGCATGTTTCTTAGGAGACCTGGAAAGCACCCTTTCCCGTGATTTCTTTGACAAAAGGTGGTTCCGTATCAGTTTTCATGCAAGATTTATTAAATTGTCACAGAGAGTCATGCATATTCTAGCAGAAGATTCTAATGATGATTCTAAAGATGTATTCTTTTATAACCTTCAGGCAGTAATAGAATAGAAACCAATGCTTGACATGAAACTCCCAAGAAGATATAGAGACAGAGTAATGTGTCAACTAAAAATGAAGTTGCGATTCATTTTGGCATGCTCTTTACTGTTCTATTGTGTGGAAGCGACTCTGACTAGTGAAAGGGTGCTCAATGTATTTGGCTGGAGGCAATCTAATGAAAATAAAAAGGAATGAGCATATGAAAAATAATGGGGGGACAAAAATGCCTAACTAATCACCAAGGTGTAAAATAACCAGTCACATCAGCAAAGAGTGTTTAGACAGAAATGCGTGTGACACAACAGGTAAGATGGCTGAGGATTAACAAGTAGGCAAGGCTGGAAGGCATGTTCTCATGAAGGACAAGGGTTATTACTAAAACAGCCAATAGATAATTGAGTGTTTATGATGTTCTAGGCCCTCTGATAATTATTTTATAACTATAACTCATGTTATTCTACAGAACCTTACGCGTCATTTTTAAGTATTGTCATCAGTTTATAGATCAGGAAACTGACACAGAAGGTTAAGCGACTTTCCAAAGTTACATGTCTCAGAAAGGAAGGTGCTAGAATTGGAGCCCAGGAGATTTGGTTCTATAGCTGGGAGACAGTAAGTCCTCATTCAAAAGTGAGGAGCAGAAGGTTGGGGGGAGGCCAGAGCCCTTGTGCTCAACCACTGTGCTACACCACCTCCAGCTGATATAATGTAAACAGGCCTTTTTTGTGAGTCCCCTCAGAGAAATGAACATTCCGTGGAGTATTTTATAATATCTGAGACAGGCGCACACAGCTCTGTTTTGAATTCCCAATAGTGTTATCATCTGTCCCAGTTTGTCCAAGACTACCCAGGTTTATGCCTGCTGTCAAGGCGTAATCAATAATAGTGTTCTAAAAAGTGTCCCAATTTGGAAGATGAAGTATGTAGTCACCCTAAGTAGACAGTCAAATGGTTAATCCCTGGGCAAGACTAAACCCACATGAAAGCTGAAGTGCTGTGCTAATGATTTCTTACATACACAAAAGATGGATGAGTTTGACGACAACTTGTTCTGTAACAGGAATACTAAGGAAGTAACACCTCACACACCCAGGTGGGAAAAAAAACCAAAAAACCCCAAGAGAAAAACCAAATAGAAATAACAGGATATTCAAATTAGGCAGCCTAATTAGATTTAGTAAAACCTACAGTCACACCTCAGAGATATTGCAGGTTTGGTTTCAGACTACTGCAATAAAGTGAGTATCACAATAAAGGGAGTCATAATCTTTTTGTTGGTGGAGTGTCTTGCCTTCAATTTGTAAAAACGGCAACATGTGTGAAGCACAATACAGCAAAGTGCACTAAAATGAGGTATGCCTGTGCTCTAAAGAGGGAATTTGTTGAGCTTCCTCTGCCAAAGGCGTAACTAGGATAAAAGACTGATTTCCTTAGAGAAAATTGGAGGTGAATTCCAATCATGTCTGGGTAATTTTAATATCTATCCAGGCATTAAATCCCAGCCCTAGATATCAGGAATTAGAGGAGATGAGGTGGAGTTAATTTATTAGAATTTCTTCACAGCTTGTTGTAAGGAACCTGAATCTATTTCACCAATATCAATATAATAACCCTCAGAGGGAGTTCACATGTGGGGTTGGTCATCAATATATTAGTGTATAGCAGCTATTAAATGAACAAACTGATTATTAAATTACCTTTTGTGGAGGTGTGTGTGTGGGGGTTGGTCCTTTTTTAGTTATGTCTATCCTCTGTGTCTCTCCTGAAATAAATGTCAGGCCTTGCCTTTTCATACTTAAAACAATGACAAATAAGTTTGTGAAGATATTGAGTTCTCTTCAATGTCAGTGAGCCATGTTAGAGTGCATACAGCTCAACCTTTCTTAGCCAATCCCCTGGGGACCAGGCCAGAGGCAGCAGGAAGCCACAAACTTCCTTATATAATTTGCTACAGTGCATATGGCCACATTTCTCTGCAAACCCTCTAAAAACTGCTGACTTAAGACGTGTTTTCAAGACCTGGAGCTACTAAGTGTAAGCCTAGAAGTTTCTGGCAAATCCATTCTCTATGCCAAATAAACTGGCCATGAGTTCTTAGGGCCAGAACAGGAAGGATAGCTCTTTGGGATATCTTTGAGAAGACATGGGGAGAAGGACGCTAGAACAGACCTCTGTGTGGTCTACCCATGAAACTTCACATAGACTTCCCATAAATAAAAAAAAGTATATTCTTTCCCATATGAAAATAAAATGTTGAGGTTTAATCATAAAAGTTGAGTTCCTATTGATAATATAGCAGGATTAGGCTTTTTATGGGCTATATATTAGAATGGAAAAGCACCAACTCTTTAAGTGATAGATATGTTGGAATTCACTACTTTACACTTACCAGGGAGACAATTTATTTGATAGCTATAGAAACCTGGTCAAGTACCCCTGCTTATTTTTCTCTAAGTTTGATTATGCTTTATTTCCACCCAACATTTCGTTGATAAAGTTGGTGCTGAGATAAAAGGATTTTTGTGCTATTAATGTACAGCATGGTCTAGTTTCAAGAATACTTGAAATAATTGCTTCTATGTTGGCTCAAAATTGTGAGTCAGAAACCTCTGGGGAACTTTCACTTTATCTGGGCTGTTTTTAAGCCTATTGCTTCTGCTACCATTTCCAGTAGAATTTTGTCATTCCTTTTTCTTTGTAGGTAATTTTTGTGACAACTTTGTAGGAAACCTGATGCAGAGTTTAGCTGTACTATTCTTGAAAACCAAATACCTCCCTGTAGCACCATGCCATTTATCGCTCTCCTCTTCTTCATCTTCAAGGGCATTTAGGTACCCACATGAATGTGAGACAGTGCTAGGCCCTAGGTAAACAATGTAATGGGAACAAATCCTGCTCCTTGGGGACTTCCTACTTATGTTGATCAGGAGACTCTGATGACTATAGCAAATAACCCCTAAATCCCTTGATTAATGCAATAGAGGCTCATCTGTCATTCACTTCACAGTCTACCAAGGATTGTCAGGGGCTGGGATCCATGTAACCATTTAGGGCCAGGGCTCCTTCTATCTAGAGCCTCCACTAGCTCATAAGACCTCAGAGGCCTCCACTGCAAACCCTAACTCCGGCCAGCAGACAAGAGGGTTTATTGTAAAATATTTCTTGGAGCACCACAATTGTAATTTATGCTGCTAAATTTTTGAAAAGCTGCAGCTCTTAGGTGAATGAGTGAGTGTGAGGCAAAATAGGCCAACTGTCTATAGTTTTAGGGGCTTTCCTTTGGAAAATTATTCAAATTGTTTACTTTATCCCCTTGAGTAACTTTTTGTATGATCAAAATATTTAGTTAAATGATATGTTAACCTGGTAAGACAATGGTACTGTGTATTGCTTTAACCATGAATGTAGATGATAATAACATTCACCATTTCCTCTGTTCCTAATATTGTAATATATTACATTTATTATTTCTGTTTGACACCACAGCTTTAGAAGGAAAATATTCATTTTACAAAAGAGGAGACTGAAGATCTTTTGCCAATGCCACTCACCCATGCCAAATATAAATAAATATAATTAATATGAAGCAGTTAGTATAAAAACACGTTTCTATGAAACATCATGGCCAAAGGCAGACACGTCTCTTTTGATAGATGTCTGTCACCCATCCATTTCATACATCTGTGCAACCATTTCCAGGTAAGGTATAATGAAATGTCTGTTAATTTAGAGGCCTTTTCAGCCTATTTTATTGCTGGAAGCTTAGTAAAAATCTAAGGAAGGAAATGGACTGAATTCAACTTGTGGAATTCTTTACCTTTCCAGTCCTTGCTGAGTCTCCTCTTCATGTTGAGACTGTGGCTTCTTCGTCCTGTTATTGTCTCTGGGAGACCACACCAAACCACCTGGGTGGTCCCTCATGGTATGATGAGGCCTCACAGGATGACACTGATTCAACAGCTTTTCCACTTCCTGGTAAAGGCCCTAGCAGCACTTAGCTAGACTCAGGTCTTTGGCTCATCAGCAATGAGTATGGTCCTGAGATGTAATCTTTGCCTTCTTGTCACCATCCGGAACTCCATCAGTCATCACTGAAGCTGAATAGAGGCCATCACTGACCTCCGAAAATTCATTCCTTACCAGGTCTATGCTGTTATAAGGAGCTCTAGACCTGAACTTTTGTTAATTCATGTGTATCTGCAGATGCTTCTCTCCTTGATCGTGTATTAGCTGACAGCATTTTCCATATGATAATTTTTATTATTATCTTGCATGATGCTTTTTATATTTGTATAAATATCACTGTTCTCTACCATAGGGAAGTAATACAGGAAAACTCTGCCAGTCAAGTGCTAAATAGAAATGAAACAATCTATTCTAATAAAATGCAAACTGTTATTTTCCTGTGCCTCCTAGCTGAGTGTTCAACTTGAGTTAATTTCTTGTTGATACCATCTGATGTAGTGTCTTGAGTATTTATTTCATTGGCACAACTGTAAAAGGGAGCAAACCAAATGAGAGAAATTAAACAAGGCATAACCAAGTTGACTGTTTCAGGTGCTTTAAGGAATCCGTCTGATATATGTTAAGTTGGATACAAGCTCTGAACAGCTGTGAGACACATATATTCTATTTCTTTAGATTTATTTAGCAAAAATAACAACAAAAACAAACAGACAAATAAAAAACAATGAAGGAAAAGGTAATGGCTGCTCCCAGTTAGTGACCAACAGTGTTCTCCATTCTCCACCATGTTGCTGATGCTTATAAATATGAAAAACATAATCAACTAATACTTATTCAGCTTCTGCTGAGTTCCAGTCATTACGCTAAGAATTAGGGAAATTCATTAGACACAAGTCCTTCCTCTTTAGGAGCAAGAGACAGGTAAACAGAGAAGGTATATATCAATAGAAATTCATACAAATTACAGAAAAGGGAGCAATCAGCCAGAAAGTTGAAATTGAAGTTTGGGTAAGGTTTCACCTGGAAGGTCATTTGCAGTACTTTACATATGCAAATGGTATAGTATATGTGGAGACATAATGGTGAGCTAACAGGGTATATTCAGGGGACTCTAAAGGGCTTCTTCTAATTACTAGAAGGTCAAGGGCCAGGAATGGGAGTGGACATGTAGTAGGAATCATTGCTGAAAAGGTAAGCAGAGATGACAGCGTGAGGAGCCAGTCAGAATTCATTAAGTACTCAGCGCTATGTGGGATACAAAAACTTCTTAGATCTTTGGCTGCTCTTAAAGGATTTATGATCAAACCGAGAAGACAAACCAACATACATGAAGCAATTGAAGCACAATTAAGAAGTCAATGGTGTGTTATTGACTCTAAGTGTAGTTGGAATTCAAAGAAGGTACAAAAATCAATATAATATCAAATAATCAAAGAATTAAAAATTGGATTTGCACTGCCCGTTGATGAATGGGAATGCTTAGCTCAAGGGTTCTTTTTTTTTTTTTTTAAAGTTTTTTTTTTAATTGGGGAATTGGAGGAAGGGGAACAGACAAGTTGTCATTTTTTTTGTTCTTCAGTCTAGTTGTGGAGGACGTTGCTTCACTGGCCCAAGTTGGCACCATCATTGCACTCTTCTCGGGCGAGGCAGATCAGTCGCTGGTTTCTGGAAGGCCACTCACTGCGGCTGCTGGCCGCTCACGCTGGCTGCTGGCTACACACGGTAGCCCATGGCAACCCACTGTAGCAGGGGCTGCAGCCTACGCCGTTGCTGGTGACTCATGGTAGCCCAATTCCAGGTTGAGCTGTTGTTCAGCATCTTAGCTGTAGAGGGCAGTGTCACTGGCCCTCAAATGTGGGATCTGAACCGGGGCCCTCTGGCGTTCCAAGCCAGCTCTTAACCAATGTGCCACTCGGCCGGCCCAGGTCAAGGGTTCTTAACCAACCAGTATTACCCTCTAGCTGACATTTGGAAATGTGTAGGTTTATTTTTAAATGTTGCAGTGGGGAGGGAGGCTCACTTTATGCAGTCATGGGACTAGGAATGCTAAATACCTTTTAACTCACAAAAGATACCTACTCAGGGAAGAACTGTCCGTCTCAAAACTAATAATGTCCCCATTCAGAAGCACTGATTAGATAGAGGGCAGAGAGAGTAAGATTCCAGATGGTGAGAATAAAACAAATATAAGAATTATAGGTACACATCACTCTTGGTCATTAACAAGATTTAATAGGATCATTCAGAAATAGATATTTTATTTTGTTTTTGTTTTGTTTGTTTATTTTGTTCTTTAGGTTCCACATATAAGTTAAATCACATGACACCTGTCTTCCTCTGATACTCCACTCAGCACCATACTCTCCAGGTCCATCCATACTGCCTCAGATGGCAAGAACACACTCCCTTCCATGGCTGAGTGATATTCCCTTGTATATTCAAGGTCTGACAATTAAGTTTGTGAACTCATCCTAGAAAAGGTGCTACGTACCTCATTGCTGAATATCACTATGGTCATCCTCAAAGGACTCCCCTTGGGAAGCTATGCATTGATGCCAGCACCTAGTACACTGTTCAAAGCAATTTTGGAACTCTTTTTCTGGAATGTCTATCAGAGCTATTGTTGTATTAATTACCCTTGATATCCTGAATGTCATCAAAATGTCTTCCTTTCAATATTTTCTTTATCTTTGGGTAAAGAAAGAAGTCATTGGGGGCCAGATCAGGTGAGTAGGGAGGATGTTCCAACACAGGTATTTGTTTACTGGCTAAAAACTCCCTCACAGACAGTGCCATGTGAGCTGGCGCATTGTCATGATGCAAGAGCCATTAATGGCTGACGAAAAGTTCAGAATGTCTAACTTTTTCACGCAGACTTTTCTGCACTTCCAAATGGTAAACTTGGTTAACTGTCCAATTGGTACAAATTCATAATGAGTAATCCCTCTTATATCAAAAAAGTTTAGCAACATCATTGCAACAAGTTTGTGAACTTAATTGTCAGATCTTGTATGTACCACCTCTTCTTTATCCACTCATCATTGACAGACACCTAGGTTGCCTCCACGTCTTGGCCATTGTAAACAATGCTACAATGAACATATGGATGGACACATCCTCTTGAAATAGCATTTTGGGTTTCGTGGGATAAATACTCAGAAGGACATTATTGAGTCTCTCTTTGTCTCTTGTTACAGCCTTTGTTTTAAAGTCTATTTTGTATGATATAAACATTACTACCACAGTTTTTTTGTTTGTTTGTTTTCATTTTCATGAAATATCTTTTCCCAACCCTTTTCTTTCCATCTGTGCATTTGTTTTAATCTGAAGTGAGTTTCTTTTAGGCAGCATATGTAAGGGTTTTGTTTTCTTATCCATTCAGTCCTGTTATGTCTTCTGATTAAAGCATTTAATCCACTTACATTGAAAGTAATTGTTGTTAGATATGTAGCTATTGCCATTTTATAATTCATAACTTTCATTTTTTATTTTTTTGGTCTTAAAAAGTCCCTCTAACTCTCCTTGTAATGCTGGTTTGGTGGTGAGGAACTCTGTTAGGTTTTTCTTTTGGGGCAGCTCTTCATCTGTCCTTCAATTTTAAGTGATAGCCTTGCTGAGTAGAGTCATCTTGATTATAGGCCCTTGCTTTTCATCACGTTGACTATTTTGTGCCAACCTCTCCTGGCTGCAAAATTTCTGTTGACAATTCAGCTGACAATCTTATGGGAGCTCCCTTATAAGTTACTAGTTGCCTTTTTCTTTTGCTGCTTTCAGGATTCTCTCTTTGTCTTAACCTTTGCCATTTTAATTATGATGTGTCTTGCTGTGGGCCTATTTGGGTTCATCTTATTTAAGACTCTCTGTGTTTCCTGGACTTGTATGTCTGTTTCCATTGCCAGATTAGGAAAGTTTTCAGTCATATTTTTAAAAATAGGTTATCAATCCCTTGCTTTTTCTGTTCTCCATCTGGTACCCCTATGATGTGAATGTTGTTATACTTGATGTTGTTCCAGAGGTCTCTCAAGCTATCCTCATTTTTTCTGGATTCTTTTTTGTGTTTGCTGTTCTGATTGGGTGTTTTCTGCTACTTTGTCTTCCAAATCCCTAATTTGATTCTCTGTTTCATTTAATTTGCTGGTGATTCCTTCTAGTCAATTCTTCATTTCAATTACTGTATTCTTCACTTCTGACTGTTTCTGTTTTTATGGTTTCTATGTCCTTTTTACGCTTGTTATCTCTTTGTTGAAGTTCTCACTAAGTCCCTTGAGCATCCTTATAAACCGTTCCTTTGAACTCTGTCTCTGATAGGTTGCTTGCCTCCATTTCATTTAGTTCTTCTTCTGGAGTTTTCTCCTGTTCTTTCATTTGGATTTTATTTCTTTATTTCTTCACTTTGGTTGCCTTTGTGTGTTTGTTTCTCAGTATTAGGTAGATCTGCTATGTCTCCCAATCTTGGCTGGGTGGTCTTATGTATTCAGTTGTCAGAAAGTCATGACGCATTTTTGCAACAAGAAACATGGAAAAAATACGTCCAATAGTAGGTGCCCTTTGGGCCCAGTGGCACAGTTTCCCTGGTCACCTGTGCCAGGTGCTTAAGGAGTGTCCCTTTTGGGGGTTTTGTGTGACCTCCTGTTATAGTTGAGCCTTGATTGCTTTTGGCACATCAGTGGGTGGGATTGGCCCTCAGGCTGACTGGCTGTGGGGTTTGGCCACAACCACAGCTTATGGGCTGGTATGCAGAGGGCTTACCCCACTGAGTGGGATTCACCCCAGCAGGCTCTGGTGCCTGTTGAGACCACCCTTTCTGTGTGCTGCTTTTGGGCTAATTGGGTGGTACTCTGCAGCCAACTTCCAAATGCCTTCTGTGACCTCTTGGGAGGGGCTCGGTGCAGGACCATATCACCCACTGCCTATGACCACCCAGGGACAACCTATTTCCCCATGTATAAGACGCACCCCTTTTCAAAAAATTTGGGGTCTAAAAACTGGGTGCATCTTATACAGTAGTTGTATGATCACAAAAACAAGTGCAAAAAAGGCGGGAAATGCAAGTAAAAAAAATCTACAACCACTGTATAAAATGCACCCAGTTTTTAGATCCCAAATTTTTCGAAAAAGGGTGCATTTTATACCTGGGGAAATATGATACCTGGTAAGGGTTGCAAAGTGATTTGTGGTTGTTCTCTGACTGTGCTAAACCTGAAGGCACAAGGGAGGTGGCCATGCTGCAAACTGAAGATGGCTGTCACCAGCACCGGGCCTGGGGTAGCTCTACAATAAGCCAGGACACCCTGAGGCCTACTTCCACCTGCCACTTTCTTAATGCTCAACCACTGATGAAGCCTCTTGTGGTAAGCAGGTTGGGTGAGGCAGGTTCTCAGGGAGTCACTAGAGTGGGTAGAGTTGTGCTCACCAGGTTAATGTAGGTTCTGGTTTCATTCCAGTGCTGATCCTGGAGCTATTCAGCAAAAGTCTGAGAGCACACCAAAGCCATGGCCACCTGTCTGGGACCTGTGGACCCCAACCATTTTCTAAGAAAGTGTGCAATGTGGTTGTGGCTGGCTGTTAGTCAAGAAACTGCCTATAGCATTCAGGAAGTTGGGTAGGGTAGGGTCCCGGGGCATGAGCAGGTGGGGCAGCAGAGCTCACGAGACCAATCAGATTCAGATTTGGCCTGTGGGGGAGGGCTTAACACAGGAAAGGTGGCACCTGCCTGCTGGCTGCATAGGAAGAGAACCCCACACAGGAAAAATGGAGACTCTCCTAGTCCTTGCAGTGAAGCCACACAGCTCAGTCTCTCCCCATATGTCTCTGACACCCCCTGAGTCACTGTCCCTGTGTCAAGGCCCAGGGTAAGTGCCTGTGAGCAAGTCAGTGGGTGGACTCTTTAAAAGGGTGTCTGTGTTTCCTGCAGCCTTCAGTCCTACCTGGATGGTGAGAATCCCCACTGTTTTTCACAGTCAGATGTTGTGGAGGCTCTTCTTCCTGGCACCAGTACTCTGGGCTGGGGAGCCTGGTGTGGGAGTGAGGTCCCTTTCTCCTCTGGGGGGAACCTCCACAGTCAAGATATTCCTCCTCATTCTCAACTGCCACACAGAGCTTTGGTCTGGCTTGTTCCACATCTCCAGCCCTCCTACCAGCCTTAACATGGCTTCTTTATATCCTTAGTTATAAAACTTCTATTCACCTAGACTTCAGATGGCTTTCCAGGTTGGTTGTTCTATAATTTAGTTGTAATTTTAATGTGTTCACAGAAGGAGGCATGCAGAGCATTTATTTATTCAGTCATCTTGGACCTCTCTTTTATTTTTAAAATTTATTAACTTCCTCAATTTATTTCAGAAAATGTGTGATTAAAGAGGCCTTTTATAGGATTACAATCTCAAGTGCAATTAGGGTTTAGACAGAGAACATAAACTGGTAAATGGGCAATTTAACCAGCACCACCTTCCTCCCTCGCCCAATGCTGTGAGGTTATTCTAGATGTATGGCAGCTCAGTACCATAGCTATTTATCCCCTCACCAAGTAGTATGAGCCCATTCTTTTGCTTCTGACCATCCACAATAGGGTGAATCCAACTGTTTGGCTTCGACCACCTTTCTTATATTATGGCTTCTGCCTGCTCTTGGCTTCTGTTTACTGCCTTCTCTCAGCTTCTTCCTCATAACCAACCACCAAATTTCTCCATCTAATTTTCAAACTCCCCAAGATTTGGTATTAAATCAGTTTGTTCCATTGCTCCTTCCCTGATGGGCAAAGCCTTATTCTACCTTGTGGGTCACTGGATGACTTGTACATTGCTTGCCCTGTAGCCTTGAGGTAGGTCATTCTCCCATCAGTTAACTATGGACAGAATGGAGTGGTCTTAAGAATGTACCCGTGCAAAAGGAATTGGGCTGTACCCTCAACAATGAATGCAGTGGCTTTTGAACAATGTCCCTGGCTAGGCTGAAATTAAGGAGGTTTAATTGAAGTGGAACTATAGGATCTGCTACTCAGTTTCCATAAAAAATTTAAAAAATCAAAAGCCAACTTTGATGAGCACACATCATATTTACACATATAAAGATTGTGGTAACTTTTAAATTCAGGTGGCACTCTTTTCAAATATATAGGTCATGAGCCTACTGTCACTTCAAAGTCAACAGCTACAAAATTTAACTCATAGATTTCTACCAGCTCTAAATTACCCGGCAATCTTCTCAATTTTCAACCATAGTGTTAGAGATTTTATAGGGAGTGTAGAACTAATTGTTAAAGGGAATAGATCATGACTGTGAAAATTGTAAATATCCTAGGCTTAACTTGCTAGAATGCCCCAGAGTCAAGATAGATGGCGAGAAATATCTTAATAACCATATAAAACAAAATTTATAACCTGATGGTCTGCCAGGCAAATTGGGCTGAGAAATGTTTTTCATTTTGATGAGCACTACATATTGTTAGCATTTGAATTAGAATGTATATAAATAAGTCATGTGAAGTAGAGATTCCCACAGACTCCACCAATCCAGGAAGAGCCTAGCTAAAGAAGCAGCCACAGACGAGGACCAGCTTACAGGAGATGAAGCACAGGTGTAACACCAAAGATGGGCAGGTGATGAGGTCAGGTGGGCAATGTTTTCTTTGGCTTCTAATTTTAAACGCTCACCTTTCATTTCTTTTAAGGTCATCATGCTCACCACCCACTGTGTGACACCTACACATGGCTGTCTCTTTCACCTGTATGTAGAACTGGTCTAGTGGGAAAAACAAGCGTGCACTTAGAAATCTAATTAAAACACACACTGTCAGCAACACCATCCTGAAAGTCCCATTAAACATTTTATGAAAGCCCAAGAGTGCTCCTGCCCATGTTTGGAGTGACACATTTTGGCTCAGCTGATGACAATTAAGATCAGACTCAGGACACTGGAGAATATGCACTGCATCCCATATGGCCGAATGTGCAGGTAGATTGTGTCCTGGGTACCTGAGACTCAGTGAAAAAGTTCTGGGTAGGAATTAGATGGAAATAATGGAGAATGCAAATTAGCACACTATAGATGGATCTGCATCATGTATAGCTGCATTATGGATTGGATTCAGCTGTCAGATGGTTATGTATTATTCATGATCAAATTCAGGGTAAAGATACCAGATGGCAAGGCATATTCATGGTCAGATCGTAGTTGTTCGATTAATTATAAATCTACATAAGAATTGGATAATAATAATTTAGACTGTTCTCAAAAGGGCACTCTGTAGATCATCTAATCAAAAGTGTTTTTAAAATAATGTGAATAGGTTATTAGGTGCCATTAAATATTTTATGTTGCCATAAGTTATTTTTCAAAAAGATGCTATAGTAACATAAAAAAACATTTCAGATTTCACTTAGCTGTGGCTTTGGTCTTCATGTTTGATAGAGCTAGTGGTGAGCTGGTGGTAACAATGCCATTTCTTTAAAGAAGTGAAAATAATTTACACTAGCAACCATGTCAAGGGACTAGCAAAATTCTGTTGCACAATAAAAATGTTTTTGTCTGCATGGTTACAACGCATGTACGAAAACGCTCTCTAAACCCAGGTCCTATCTAAACATCATCAGCATCTCTGTGGGCTGGACATTGTCTGATTACCCCTCTGAATGCCCGCTCTCCTTCCTATCCTGTATTGTGCTCGGTGAGGCTGACCTGTAAGCGTTGCACCAGTGAGCTTTCTTGTCTTCTGGAGTCCAGTTGGTTGACCAGTGAGGAGGATCACTGGGAGATTGGAGTGGGGGAGAGTGAATATTCTCTAGGGTCCCTCCCTGTAGGATCTCCTTAGGCTGGCTGTGTCCTCCACAAAGGTCACAGCTCCTGTTAGGTGATCCTCTCCACATGCATTTCTCTTTGGAGTCTGGAAACTTCATGAAGCATTGTGGTTTTCTGCTGTTACCAGCCCTCAGGGTGTTCTGCCTTTGTGGGTTTTCTACACCCTGCCCACACCTTTGTAAATAGTCCTTTTATTAAATTCTTCACTTTGAGTATGACAGCTGGTTTCTGTGAGATCTAGACTGAAACATGTCCTAAGCACAGAATCATAGCATCGAAGGGTATTTTAGCTACAATGAAATGTAGATATATATGTTCCATCCTTCTCATTTTACTGATGAGGAAACTGAGTCAGAGAGATATTAAGGGATTGGTCCAAAGTCACCAGCTATTGTGTGACAGACGGGACCAGAAGCCAGATTTTTTGGGTCTCTTCAGTATATTTTCCATTACAGAATCATCTTCAGAAGGTCTTGAGCACCAAAGAAGGTGTTTAGTCAAGGTGTCTGTCCAAGACAATTAGCTCCGAGGGGCTAGCCATAGGTACACTTTTTTTATACACAGCCACTTCTGGTCAGATGTTATCAGCTACTCCAGGAAGAGACCTAGTAAGGAGGCTGGTGATATTGAAAATCCAGAGATCCATAATAGGATGTGGGGAAATAGTTTCCAAAGACCCTAGGTAAACGTAGCTCCCAGAATGTTGCTCCAGTCAGTAGGGAGGACACAAGAAGAAATGCGTAAAGTGGGGTCTTCATCTTTCAGTGCTTAGGCATTCTCTGTAGACAGGTAGGGGGGGATGGGCAAGGGGATGGTTGCAACCAGGCAAGAAGGTGTCACTACATAGGCACGAGAGATCAAAGACAGGGGTAAAATCATTACCATGAATTAAATACCAATGTGCCAGGAATTACACTCAGGGTTTCGCTTTCCTTATTTTATATAATCCTAACACAGCCCTCATTTCAAAGACGAGGACATTTAAGCAAAAAGAAGTTATACCTGTGGTGAGTGGAAACAAGCCCTGGAGGACCCTTAGCATTCAAGACACACTGAGAACACAGTCATGGTGGCAACGAAGATCACAAAATGTGTGTAATTGCCTGTCACTGAGTCAGATGCTGTGGATGAATGAGAAATGAAGATCAAGAAAGAACACCATGAATTAGAAAGACCTAGTTGCTGCCATAGTGTCTATATGCTATGTGCTGTGGGGCTCTGGGCATAAGAGAGTGTACAGATGACTGGGATATAGTTTGAAAAGTGTTAAAATCTGGAAGGACAGGGTACCATGGGGGCACAGAGCAGGGCAAGCGACACAGGCTAAGGAGGGCACGGGCAACGAAGCTTTCATAGAGGAAGTCACACCTGAGTTAAAAACTGAAGGATGAGGAGGAGTTGGCAGATGAAGCAGAAGGAAAATATGTTTCAGGTAGAGTGAATAGCTGTGCAAAGGCCTGCTAGTAAAAGAGTAAGTTCATTAGAGTTGATCATAGGCGTTACAGGGAAGTGGAGGGGTCAATGCGAAAAAGCTAAGTCAAGGACTGTGTAAATTGAACCTGTAGGTCATGTTAAGGAATTTGGAATTCCCCCCCCCCCCATCAGAACATTAGAGAGACACTGAGGGTTTTAAATCGCGAGATGACTTGACTAGATTATCAGTAATCCTGGGACAGAGATTGCTCCCTGCTCTGGGTTGGTTTTTTTTTTGTTTTTTTTTTTGGTGAATGAAAAGACAGCACTCTGCTTAGGGTAGGTCTATAAGGCAGCCAGCGTGAGGCTGAGCTCACAGGGGCCCATGGGTGTTAATTATCCTTAACCAAGAGCTGGGTCCCTCCAGGGATCCCAGTAGCTCTGTTTCACAGTGTTTGCCAGGCTACCTGGCACTCTCTACCTAATGCCAAGGAATTTGTATTTATTTTTTCATCTTCCTTCCCTTAGAGTTTTGTCCTGTTTTAAAGGAGAACCCAAGATATTCAACAGAGGTGGTGAATTATTCTTGTACTGTTATTATAAGTAGTTGCCATGTCTTTTTAACCAAACCCTGTGTTTCATTTACTTTTGCTTTTCTCATTCAATACACTTCGTCCCTGAGCTGGGAACAATGGCTTGGGACATTTAGCTGCTTTGGGTAGACTTGGAAAACTTGACTTTGAATTTGGATCTGGCCACAGGATCCAATCAGAACTCTGGGAGCCATAGCATTCGTAGGACAGGTATTTCCAGGCAGGAAGAAGGCAGAAAGGATATTCTTTTGTAAAATGTGAATAAAGACAGGACTTAGGCCTTGGCTGTATCTGTATGTGCCTCAAACTGTCCAGAGAAGCTACTTACAACATGCTAAAGGAATAAAAGAGGGAGGTGCTTGGCTATTCTTCATAATTGAAGCAAAATGTTCATAAAATAATATCTACCCTTACATGTGCTTTTCCTCCATTCCTTTCGTCTCTCCTCCTTTTCTCTTCTGTTATACTCTATTTATAAAAAAAATGCTGGTTACAAACCACTAAATTGATTTCAGAACTCACAAATGATTTGGTTACAACCTACAGTTTGAGAAACGTTGCTACAAAGGATTTAACCAAAAACGTATTTTTCCCAGCTATGCCAGAAAACTAATTCAACCTGAACTATGGAGTTACTAAGTCTTACCTAATTGCTTGAGGTATCTGAGGATTGGTGAAAATTTCCACAGAGACTCTTGCCTCATTGGAAGGGTAGCAATGTCAATTCTTTAAAAAGCCACATCTTTATGTGGCTATGAGATAGTAAACCCTTGAATCCCACCATATTTGGGAGGATGTTGAGTAGTGTTTGATAGCCATGTAATGGTTTCTTCCCGTGAGAAATCTATTTTCAGTTCCAAACCTAATCAGAGGGTTATCCATCCAACTAAAACAAATAATGTAGCAGACATATTGCCGATCACTAACTCCAAAACAGCTGACTAGATTTCAGAATGTTGAGATCAGAGAGAGAAAGCTACAGGACTAGGTACATAGGTAAAGGTGCCATTCCCGTGTTCTAAAGTAACTGGAAGCATACATTTTTCAGATTCTATTGAAGGGAACAGTTCTACTTAGCATTATTGATAATTATATCTTAGTCCTGAAAATAAGTGAGTGAGTAGAGACTTGAGAATTTTTTCATGTTCCGTGATGGAAGTGTAAAAACTTTGTTGGTCCCATCTGGTGTGGAATAACGCTGTGGCAATGATGGGACCCTGGAAAGAGGATCAGAACAGTAAAGGTGAGAAGATCAGCCTAGAAGGAACACACTAGAGCAGCGGTTCTCAACCTTCCTAATGTCGTGACCCCTTAATACAATTCGTTATGTTGTGGTGACCCCCCAACCATAAAATTATTTTCGTTGCTACTCTATAACTGTAATTTTGCTACTGTTATGAATGTAATATAAATATCTTTTTGTTTTCTGATGGTCTTAGGCAACCCCTATGAAAGGGTCATTCAACCCCCAAAGGGGTCGCGACCCACAGGTTGAGAACCGCTGCACTAGAGCAAAGACATCTTCTCTTAGTCTTCTGGGCTAAGAGGTTCCCCCCAATTCTTTAATGAGAGAAGAACAAGAAATTGATATCGGAACCTCAGTGTGGGTGTCTGTTTGCAAACTTACTTCAAAATGAATGAGCAGTCAGCATTACATGCCTCTGCCAGTGCTGTGGACTCAGTCATTCTCACAAGCCATTTACGTGGCCTTTATAAGTTCTAAGTCTGTGACCCAAATCAAAACCTGACAAACCTATTCTCATAGTAGTTCTATCCTGTTCTACGTGGCAGCAATGAGGGGTTTTTGCTTTGTGTTCAGAAAATATGACTTTTAAAAACTGTTTTCCTTCCTGTTATGGCCTAATGTTTCTATTTCCCCCAAGTTCATATGTTGAAATCCTAACTCCCAAACTTGATGGTATTAGTAGGTAGGACCTTTGGGATGGGCTTAAGCCATGAAAGCGGAACCCTTACGAATGGGGCTAGTGCCTCATATGAGAGATTCTAGAGACACAGGTCCCCAGCCTGTTCTGCCATGTGAGGATATGAGAAATGTGCAGCCTGGAGAGGGGTCCTTACCCGGTCATGCTGGCACCCGAATCGTGGACGCACAGCCTCTAGAACTGTGAGCGATAAATGTCTGTTGTTTTGAAGCTACCCAGTCTGTGGTGTTTTGTTATAGCAGCTCGGACAAACGAACATGCTTTCCTTAGAACTTGAGTTATTGGAGGTTCTCAGCGACAATTTTCAGAAGGGGAATTCACAAATTCATATTCTCCATGCTTGTTCTCTGCAACACTGGGGAGTAGGCTGTGTTTGTTTGCCTGGGTCCCTGGCTCTCTTTTTACAGGGACCACTTCCTTTTCAACCTTGCCTTCTTCAGGAACCCAGTTCTTTTTCATTTTTATTTTTTTAAATTAAAGTTTATTGGGGGGACCATGGTTAGCAAAGTTACGTAGGTTTCAGGTGTACAATTCTGTAATGCATCATCTATGTATCACATTGTGTGCTCACCACCCAGAGTCAGTTCTCCTTCCATTGCCACATATTTGATCCCTTTTAGGAACCCAGTTCTTGATGAGGTAGTTTCCCTATGTGCTGTCTGCTGACTTATTTTTTCCTCCCAAAATATACCTGTATGTGTTGCAGTGTTCCAGAAATAAGGTTAACCTTCAAAGGGTTTTTGCTCAAAAGAATTAAGCAGGATACCTCTTCTGAAAAACATTTCACTTTACCCGAGCCCTTCTATACCTTAACCCAAAGGTCAGACATAATTAGGCCAATTCTTTCATTTCTTAATCTAAATGAGGGATCTTAGGCTCATGGAAGCTTTTAACTTGTCCCAGTTCCTCCTCTGGAGGAATATTTTGCCAGCCACATTTTTAAGCTTCTTTGTCCATCATTGAGACATTATATTTTCTTAGGGGGAAAACACAATTCTTTTCTGAGTTTTATGGTGTTTCATAGAGATTGTTGGTGAATTTATCCTGGTATGTGTTGGAGCACTAAAACTTGGTTTGTAACATATTGAGAGAATAAAAGGGCAACAACTGGAACACTTCAACTGAATATATTGTTTTACTGCTGCTCCATGTCCATTGATCTTCTAGAGATCTGTGAGATACTCTGATTAAATATAAGGAGAAAATGGGAAGAGAAATTGACTAACATCTTTTGAAAGCTTGCCTATTTCAAGACCTTGTGCACACCATCTCACTTAATTCTCACAGCCAACGTTTTAGTTGAGTATTCTTATCTCCATTTTACAGAAGAGAAGATTGAGGCCCCATGTAGTATTTTGTCTATAGCTGCATAGATCATATAAGCAGGATTTGAGTATAGTTTTTGTTGTCTCTAAAGTTCATACTCTTTCTACTAATCTGTGAAAACTTCTAACTTTCAAAAAGCTTGTAATTCAGATGGAGAGTATGTCAGACATAAAAAGGAGATAATTTATATTATGAAGTAATATATGTTAAATGTCAAAAATGAGTGGTTAATCTCATCAAAATAAGATAGGTAAGCCAGGGTTTATTTCACAAATAATTCTTCTGGTTCAAACTTAGGGATATCGAGAGCTAAAAAGAGTATCTTTCATACACTTACAATGAAAAAAAAAAGAAAAGCTAGACAAATTACAATTCGATACTTTTTTTGAACTTGTAAGAGAGCCTGTCACAGGGTAACCACCTGGCCCAAAATCTAAAGAGAGAGAGGACACTGCAAGGAGAGAAAGGACATGAGCACTGACTTACCTGATGTAGACAATGGTAAGAAGCGTTCCACTGGGGGGATTAGAGAATCGGTGGAGGCCTAACGCGCACAGATGAGAGAGTGTGAAACCCCTAGGGGCCACAGAAATTGGGTGAATCTGCAATCTCTTCAGGCTTTTTCTCTATAAACCCTACTGAGCACTTTCTCAGAAAAGGATGGAGAGAGTTTTAAGAAAGGGTCGTAATGGGAGGAAAAGAGGAAAGATAGCCACAGGATTTCATCTGGATCCCTGTCACCAAGTTTTCCCAGGGAATAAAAGCTTTAATCTCTGGGGGGAAGGGCAACAAACATAGTTTGTTTGTTGTACACTAGTGAAAGCCCATTGCAGCTGGGGGAAGGGAACAAAGGAAAAGTGCTGTGCCGTAGGGGGAGGGTCAGGAATCAGGACTGTATTAGGCCCATAACTACAGCCAGGGAAGAAGAGAAACACTGAGATGACCACGTCTTTGAGAAGCTTAGTCTGCTGAGAGTGGCAATGACACCCCAGTCACAATGAGCACACCTACTGCTCATGCTCAGAAATCGGTTTTGAAATACCATTCTTCAATAAAAGAAATCGGGGTTCCGAAGCAAAGTGGTCCATTCCAGGGCTGAAGCGGAGAAAATACAAGATGATCCCAGAGCATTTTGAGGTGTCAAAAAGCAAATACGTAAAAAAAAACGAGTTTCATGTCAAAGGGGCACAAGAGCCAAAAGAACTCCCGTTGGCTGAATCTAATAATTTGAGTCACAAAATAAATAACGATAGTATTGAATTCTAACCCAAAGGGTGACGTAAATATCCATGAATCTATACAGATATCAATAAATAACTGAATAAATATATAAATGGAGAAAGGGTAAATTGTCCTTATAGGGAAATTCCAAATAATAAATGTTGAAGGAATGAGGGAAGTAGACAAATCACCACTAGATCCCAGTAAAAAATACGGTAAAAATTGCTATATAGTCAAGATCCACTCATGGATGCTAAAAATCAGTGGATGAGAGTTTGAGAAGAAACAGAATATCTGCAAGGTATCAAATATTTATTACTAACAAAGGGAAAAATAGCAACTGTACAGTGGAGAAATCTGGAAAAATTACCTTAACCAGGTGATCTGCAGTAATTGTGTAAATGGTTTGTATCCCTTTAATGATGCACTGAAGAGTACACACCTCCTCTGTGGTATTCTAAACACAGCACAACCTCAAACCAACCATAATGAATTTCTTAACATCTCTAACTACATAGAAGGTATAGCTAAGCTTATTACAAGGTATAAAGGTTAGAATGGCAAGTGTGTTTGTTTTCTTCATTTTTAGCTTTTCTAAAAAAAAGATAATGCCGAGTACAATCACAGCCTTGAAACAAAAAGGAAAAAATACCAGCTACAGTGCTAAAACAATACTAGTTATTGAATATCTCATGTTCCTTTGAGCTTCCTTGCTCCCAAGGTAAAAAAGGAATCACAAGTAATAAATGCCAAATTTCGTAAGAGATAAAGTTTTTCATACCAATATATATTTTTTGCACACTCTAAATGTGCATTTCAAAAGGGGGGGGGGGAAGGCACCTATAATTCCACTCCTAATATATAGTTTACCTTTGAATGTTTATTCTTATTTTGTTTGACTATATATTTCACATATCTGCAATCACAGTGTAGATGTCATTTTTGTATTTTTATTCACTTATGTCATAAACGTTTTCCATCTTTTTACATAGTCTTCAAAGTTATCATTTAATGCTTGTAGCACACTCTGTCATGTGAAAATGCCATAATTTACTTACGCATTTCCCTATTGTTGGACATGTAGGCCCTACATGTTTCTTCGCACTGACTTCTGGAAGATGCTTTTTTTTTTTAATGTGGGGATCCCCAAAAGGAGACATGGAGCAAAAAAACAGACAATACCATTGACAGCACTTTTACACAACGCAGAAGAGAATTTCATGTGAACATCGCACATAATCACTTTCCATAAGAGGTGAGGGTACGATCCGAACATGTAAACCAGTGAAGGGAATACACCAGTTTGTGGCAGGGCTGATCTGTAGGTGCTGTATATCTTTGTATGTCTTTCCATGGTTAACGTTGAACCTTTCACATAACTGAAGCTGAGTAAGTGGCATGTTGATGTAAGCATACTTCCACATTTTTCCATCTCTGTACCTGCCTCCATTTTGGGGAGAAATCTGCTTCTAAACCATATTATTTCTAAGCATCAAGTCAGAGTCATGTGGTAGCAAGAAACACGATACTTACATGCAACAAAGCAGATACAGAATGCCCTTGGTGTTAGAAAAAAAGAGAGAGAGAGAGAAGAAAAACAAAAGCAACTCTCAAAGCTGTATACAAAGCACAAAGAATAAAAATATATTTAGCAGTGAAGCAAGTAACGTTTAAGGACCCATACTTTCCCATTCCTCCCTTCAAAACTAAATGAAAAATCAGCAAGCTTTTCAATGCTTTCAAGTTGATTATGTAGATAAATACAAATTATTTTATTATTGGGCTATGAGAAACTCTCAGGTCTAATAAAAAAATATCTTTGTAAATAGATCAAGCTTTTTAAAGGGCCAGGTGTCTGCTTGTTCATATAAAACTACATTTTTTAATATATTATTTTAAACTCTGAGTACAATTTCTTAATCTTCTCTGACATGTTTTCCTTTTAAATGTCTTACCCTCCTCCCCAGTTATGTTCTTCATAATTAGAGTGATAATTTAAAACATTTTAAGAATCTTCCATTTCTTATAAATATTTTCACTTTTAGTTTTTCTAGTCATGAAATTTTATTTTTCCTTCTTTGAAAGTTTTGGTTTTCTAAGTCCTAGAATTCACCTGTGACTCAACTTAAAATTTACATTTCTTCACTATAATAAATTCCAAGATTATATAATAATGTCTTGGGTGTTCCATAGTTTGAATGCTCTATGCCTGGTATAAAACTGTGAACCCTTTCCATTTGTCCTTTTTGTGAACATGTGAGTTTTTCCATCTAATCATTTATTTTTCATCAACTGTGAAAAAATTACCACCTATTTTCTCTTCAAATATAGCTTCTTTATTGTTATTTGTCTTCGCTCATTCTGGAAGTCTGATTAAATAAATATAGGACATTCTCATCTGCCCTACATGTCTTTTAACTCCTTTTTCATATTCCCTATCTCCCTGTAGATAATTTCTTAATACATATCTTCTGGCTCATAAATCCATTTTTATTTTCAGCTATGTCTAATGGGCTAATCTGTCCACATCAGTTTATGTTAATAATTATTATTATTTTATATTATTATTATTTTATATATTATATTATATATTATTATTTTAGCTGAGCCATCCTGCCACCTGTTGGCAGCTCAGCGGCAGCTCAGCTCAGGCCAGGACTCAAACCGCTGTTGCTCAGAGCTCAAACTCTTGAGCAAGCTCTTAACCAACTGAGCCACTCAGCTGGCCCTAATTATTATATTTTATCTTTCACTTATATATTATTTATAATTTATGTTTCATCTTGTCCTGCCATTTGCCTAAACTGACTGATTTATCCAAAACGTCTGTGTGTATGGATTGAGATATGTTACTATCCACTACCTGCTATTAATAACCTGGCTTCCTAAGTAAGCATATAAAATCAAAACTATTTCAAGGAAATGACAACACATAATTTTTTAGTATTGTCCCATGCAATATTTGGGCTATACTTATATATAAAAAAGACACTCTTTCTTTATCTGAAATTCAAGTTAGCCTGGGTGTCTTGCATTTTTATTTGTTAAATCTGGTAACAGTAGGAAATGGTTAAGCACTGTGCTGAATAATGTGACATCGCTTAGTCATTAGCAATAAAATGAAAGACATATGAAAAGGTGTGACAATTAAGTTTGCGAACTTTCCACAGTGTAAGTGCACGGTGGAGAGTTTGCAAACTCAATTGTCTGCCTTTGCCAGGTTGCAGTAATCAGACATTGTAGAAACTAAATGTTTCTTCAAACTCTTCAAATTCTTCAGGAATCTCCTGATTATGAGTGTGGAAATGTTTGTCCAGGCCCCTGGATTTCTCCCAAATTATATACCAGGGTGCCAAAAAAATGTATACACATGACTTGTATTCATCTTTTGTTATCAGTATATATTGAGTATTACAATTTTAATACAGTTTTTTCCTTTCTTAAAATGTGTATACTTTTTTTGGGCATCCTCTGTGTGTATCATCAATCATGTGTAACCTGGACATATTCTCACACTTCTAAAAAGCTCTCTTACCAGTTATATGGCTTGCTCCTGACAGTTTTGCAATGCAAGATTCAAATTAATACCTTAGAAACATGACAAATTATTACCTGTCATAGACCTTTCCAGTGGGTTGCTAACTGTCACAGTCATAAATGTGAAAAAATGTGATCATCCTAGTAATGATTTTCACGCTGTCTTTTGAGTCCTGGGATTCCTCTGAGGTATCCGCTGTGAGGATAAAGTTCTCAGTCCCTGAGAGAATCCAAGTTGATTAGTTTTTATCTGTTATATGTATTTGGGCTCTACAAAATACTTCATGTAAGTAAAGTATTCTGCGGTTAAGAAATCATTTGAAAACCAATAATTTGGAAACATACAGGCTTTGGTGTGAGAAAAACTTGTGTCTTACCTTGGTTTGGGCATTTGTCTTCTATGTAAACCTAGGCTGGTTACTTAACCTTTCCCAAATCTTTTCCTCAAATGAGAGAGAAAATGATAGAACTTTCCTCACAGGTTTTTTTTTATTTTTTATTCTTCATTGTGTTAAGAACACTTAGCATAAGATCTACCCTCATTACAGAATTGTTAACTATAGGCACATTTCTGTACAGGAAATCTCTAGAACTTATTTATTCTGCATATCTGAAAAGTTATACCCATTGGACAGCAACTCCCCATTTCTCTCTCCTTCCAGCCTCTGGTAACTGCCGTTCTATTTTCTGTTTCTATGAGTTTGACTATTTTAGATACTAATAGATACCTCATATAAGTGGAATCATGCAGTATTTGTCTTCTATGACTGGCTTATTTCATTTAACGTAATGTCCTCCATGTTCATCTATATTGTTGCAAATGGCAGGATATCCTTCTATTTTAAGGCTGAATAATATTCCATTATGTATACGTATATACAGAGGGTGCCAAAAAATGTATACACATTTTAAGAAAGGAGAAAACTGTATTAAAATTATAATAATATACACAGATAACAAAAGATGAATACAAGTCACTTTTGACTTCTACAATTACAAGAAATGCTTGAAGTGGTGTAATTTTAATACATATTTTTCCTTTCTTAAAATGTGTATACATTTTTTGACACCATCTGTATGTATGTGTGTGTGTATATATCTATATATATGGTTGTCAGAAAAGTCATGATATATTTTTTCTATGTTTTTTGTTGCAAAAATGTGTCATGACTTTTCCGACAACCCAATACACACACACACACACACACACACACACGAATATTATTCATTTTCCATTATATATATAATACTCCATTATTATGTATTATTATTCATATATATATATGCCACATATTATTTATTCATCTGTTGGTGGACATTTAGTTTGTTTCCATGTCTTAGCTATTGTGAATAGTGTTGCAGTAAACATGGGAGTGCAGAGATCTCTTTTAGATCCTGATTTCAATTCCTTTGGATGTAATACCCAGAGGTGGGATTGCTGGATTATATACTAAGAAAAAATGAGATAATTAATCTAAAATGTGTAGCACAGCAGCTGGTACATAGTAAATAAATAATAAATGTTAGCTTTTATAATTATTATTTTACGTTAAAAGAAATCTTTGATTCATTTAGTAGCTAGTTGAATTACATGAACTAATTGTAGCTTCTATTTTGAGCCAGTAATGAATATACTGTTTCTCATGTAAACAACATGCCGAGGTCATTGCTTTTTATGTCCACAGGGAGGAAAACTTAGACTTGGGCCGGCTGGTGAGCAACAGTGTTCCTTCAAAAGTGGCAGACTAGAGTTTTGAACTTGGGTGTCTGAGTCCAAAACTGTCTCCCCCAGAGTTAACAAGGAGTACCTTCATCATGACTGACAGCATCATCTAAAATTTCTAGATCTGTGGATTTTATAGTTTTGTAGAAAAGTTGCATTATTAAATAATTACCCAGTGTCTTCTTTCTAAGAATCAATATGAATGTAATATAACTGATCAGAAGAATTTTTCAGGGCTCTCTGATGACTTACTTCCTGGACTCCAGAAAACTGTGGTTTGCTGTTTTAACCCATGTAGCCTTCCGGAGTGAAGGAAAGCCCATTGTCATCTCGTCCTCTGAATAGTCTTGCTTTCTTATAATTTCCTATAATTACTTTCCTATCATTATTTCTGTAGGCTAATGACACCAAAGAGCATTGTGTAGCAGATAATGTGAAATGCTTCTGATAAATATACAATGATAGCAAGTCACACCAAGTAGGGCTGCTTTTCTAGGCTGCTGAAATACAAAAAATGCCTTATTATTTTTTTCAAGTATTAAAATAGTTTATGATTAGCACACCAAGTTATCCCAGTCATTGGGAATGACAACACAGAAACACGTCAGTAGAGATTTTTCCCGGGCTTGTTGAACTGGCATTAATTTGAGCTAGTCTTTCTTCACCTGAATTTCCGTTTTAATAAATTCCAATAAAATATCAATGAACGTTTGTCTCCTCTCTTTTTAGTAATATTGTTGCTGTTGATGCAACATCATTTTATGTCTGGCACTTCGCACAGGTTATTTCACTTAATCTTTGTTACAACCCAGCAAGGTAGGTTTCAGTCCATTACCAGCTATGCGGAAACAGAAGCTGAGGGAGTTAGAATTTCCCACCTAAAGTTTCACTACCTGCGAATGAAGAAGATAGAATTGATTCCCAGTTTTTGTTAGCTCTAAGGGTGAAGCTTCTTCCCAACCTAAATGCAAATAAACCCAACTCTCAACTGATTCCACCAATGAGGTACATGATTATAATAGATATATAGGAAAGCACCACTTAGGATGCAGCAGAAGTCAGTGTGATAAATATGGTAATAGCTAACATTTATTGAGAGCTTATTATGTGCTAAGCATTGTGTAGCACTTTACAGATACTAACTTAATATGCACAAATCCCCTAGGTAAGTATGTTTTTATACCAAAATTACAGATGAGGAAACTGAGGTGTAGACAATTGTCACTCTCATAATATTCCACATCTAGTAAGTGGGGGAGCCTGGGTTTTGACCCGATTCTGTGTGACTAAAGTCCTGTTCATTCCTAGACGATGCAGTGGTTTTGGTTCTGGTATTTCCCTTCCTTCGTAATTCTCTTCCTTATTTAGTGTTTTGGCAGGTCCTGACTCTGTAGCATGTTTTGGATGCTGGCAGAAATTGTGTGTTGATTTAGTCTAGGGAGATTGATGTTTGATTTCTCATCCAGCCTCTCCTTATAACTTCTGGAAGTAAGGAAAAATGTCTTATATATTAATCCTCTGTTATTCCAGTTGATTTGCTGCATGGGTTTGTAAATAATGTTTACTTTTAGTTTAGAAAACCCTTTTTTCTATCATTTAAAATAATCTTGATTTTTTTTTTTTTAGAAATTTATGTTACTTACCAAGCACTTTTCATTTTTTTAATATATTGGGTTGGCGGAAAAGTCATGACGCATTTTTGCAATGAAAAACAGAAAAAAATACGTTGTGACTTTTCCGACAACCCAATATTTACAAATATTTTGAAACTTCTCTGTGGAAAAGTCTCTTTTGCATTTTAGATTTTATTTATTTTTTTAAAACATTAACATTTATTCAATCTGATATTAGTCTTTGATTTTTGTATTGACGAATAATTGACCTATAACATATTAGTTTCAGGTATAAAACATAATGATCCAATATTGGTATAATTATGAAATGACCACCACAATAAGTCTAGTTAACATCTGTCACCATGCATAGTTATTTTCTTTTTAAAGATTTTATTGGGGAATAAACTGTTGTTCACCATCTTAGCTGTATAGGGTGCAGCGTCATTGGCCGTCATGTGGGATCCGAACCGGGGCCCTGCTGCTCAGATCTGGCATCTCAAGCCAACTCTTAACCAATGCACCACTCAGCCAGCCACCATGAATAGTTATTTTTCATGTGATGAGAACTTGAAAGATCTACTCTCTTAGAAACTTTCAAATTTGCAATAAAGTTGTTAACTATAGTCACCATTTTGTATATTACACCCTCATGACTTATTTATATTTTAAAACTAAGTTTTTGTCATAATTTTTTTTAAAAAAACACAAATCATTAAAACCCTATCCTCTTACAACCCTATTTCTAACTACTTTTAAAATACTAATTTTCATTCTTATTTTTTTTTGGCCATTAAAAAATTAAATGTGCTTATTTATGTATTAAATACTGTGCTAGGTATTTTTTAATTAACTTTTAACAACATGGTTTTCACCTGATGTTTCTACCGTACTTGTGTCTGACCTCACCTAGTGATCAATACCACATCAAAAGAGAACGGATTATAGAACAATCAAACCATAATGGCAATTCTGTTCCTAAGCTCCCGTCACTCTCTCCTTTATCCCTCCTTCTGTGACTTAAGTTCCATTTAGAACAAATGTGGCGCTTGGGAGGAGTCAGTGTAGCCTTAAGCAATGAATGATTCCCACACACTAGTGGGAGATGTCTGTGTTGCTATGGTGAGTCTTGCGAAGCCCACACCAAGGAGGGACCAGGGTGCCTGGCTTCAGGGCCAGAGTGGAGACCAAGTCCATAAAGCATGGAGCGGCTCTGAGGGTCCCTCTGCTCAGTCTGGCCTTTACAACTCATCCTCTCCTGAGGATAGCTTTGAGATAGGTGACTATCGAGCACTAGAGCACTATTAAGACCAAAAAGAGGTGCTTCTCATAATCACACCACACGGCAGGTTGGGACTTGGGCTCTCTTGAGCCTTTCCCCAGAATGACCTTGTTCGCTATTCTGTCCACTTTCCTGAAATTTCTTATCCTTTGAATCTATTCCCAAATGATCAAGGGAGTTTGTAAGGGCAAGTTTTTTGTTTTAATGAAAACGTCACAAAAATAATAATAACTCTTACTTATGTAGTGTTTCTGTAAGTTGTGTAGGCATTATTCTAAGTAACTTATACATACTGACTCATTTAATCCTCAACACAACATATGACAAATGGGCAAATAGAGGTACAGGCAAGGCAGTGGCTGCCCAAGGCACACAGTGAGTAAAGGGAGATGCTGGGACTTGAAACAAGGCAGGCTTCCTCTGGACTCTGTCTTCAACCATTTCATCATATAGCATCACATAGTTATCCATTAACACTAATTGAATGCATTAAAATCAATTTATGATGTTTCCAGATTGTGAAAGGATAAACCTAATACTGTTTCTTCATTATTATGGCGTATGAATGCTGTTTCTTCATTATTATGGCATATGAATAATTCACTCACCCATTTAGCAAATATTTATTGAGCTCCTGCTGTGTGCTTGTTACTGTGTGAGGCATCATGGTATAAAATAGACAGTATCCCGGATTTCATGGAACATTCAGCCTGTCTAAGAACACAGACTTTTAAACAAATGATCGTAAGGGAGCAAGTGTGACGTGTGATTTGATGGGGACACTCCAGGGAACAAAGACCTCGCCATGTCTATGAATCAGGGAGGGCTTCTTTGAGGAAGGAACATTCCCACTGAGACCTGAAGGATGAGTAGACGTTCATGAGGCAAAGGGTAAGAGGAAGTGTGTTTCTAAGTGGAGGTGGCCGGAGATGGGATGGGGGTGTTCTAAGCCTGAGAGAACCATCTGGAACCTGCAGAGACGGTTCAGTGTACAGAAACAGCAGGAGCGAGGCTAAAGAGCTAAGCAGGCCACATCGTGGACAGCTTTGAAGCCGTATTATAGAGTTTCCCCTTTATCTCAAGGTCAAAGAAAGCCCATATGAAAGATTCTAAAAGCTGAATAGGGAGTGACATGATTAGATTTGCAATTTAGAAAGAATAGTCTGACTCCCATGTGAAGAGTAGATTGAAAGTTTGTGTGTGTGTGAAGGAGTAAATCTGGAGGCCTGGAGGCAGTTAGGAGGCGGTAGTCCAGCAACAATGGTGGCCAAGTCTGGATTACTAGCGGAGGGAATTGGCCAACATAAGAGACACACAAAAGGTAGAATCAGTAGAACGTACTACTGACTGCATGTGAGAATGTGGAGTTGAGGGTCAGATGTTTCTGGCTCTGGTAGAGGGGAAAAACGATTGTGCCACTTCCTGAGATGCAGAACCCTGGGTATGTGCATAGGAGAGGTGAGGATGGCATTATCTGTGTGTGTTGAGTTTTAGGTGCCTCTGATACATCCTAGTGAAGTTGTTAAAAGCCTACAACAGTGCACATTGTGCATAGCACAGGCTCAATAAATATTACTGCTTGAATGGATATATGCTAGACAGTGAAATGCATGGAGCTCAAAGTCAGGCTTGCAGACACAGAGGTAGGGTTTCTAACATATTAGCATATAGATGACAACCAGAGCCAAGGCAGTACTGAGATACAGGAGTGTGAAGAGTGAGAAGAGCAGAAGGCCTGGGGCTGAGCCTGGGGTAGTGCCAACACTGAAGCAATAGGCAGAAGAAGAGGCGATAAGGGAAAAGCAGCCAGCGAGGCAGGAGGCCTAGAGCTATGTCATCATGGAGGCAGAGAGAATGGGTCTTTTCCAGAGGTCAAATTGTTAAATCCGTCAGACAGATCCAGCAGCTGAAGGACTGAGAGCTATCGCTTGGATTTAGAAATAAGATCGTCATTGATGATCTAGTAAGATCAGAAAGTGATGAGGGCTGAAACCAGATGGCAGTGGGTTGAGGAATGACTAAAGGGTGAGAAAAGGAAGACAGCAAGTATGGACAGCTTACAAGAGAATGCTGGCTGTGAATGGAAAAAGAGATGACAAAACAACAACAAACAGCTAATAAAAAGAATACTAGGGTCTCTTCCTTTTCCTTTCCCTTCCTAAATAATTCCATTGCGTGGAACAAAGCAAGAGAGCTGTCCCCACGGATGCCTGGCTGATGTAAGATGTTGGAGGCCACGCAGGGTGGGGAGGGTGGCCTCTAGGAAAAACAGGTGCTGATGAGGGTGTAATGATGAGGTTGGCGTGGGAGCTGCTTGACAGAGCCAGGATCGAAGGAAAGTAGATATACTTCAGGGAGAACTAGAGGGAAAGAATAATAATCATCAGCTCGGGGAAGTTAAATAACTTGTTGAAGATCATACAGCTAGAAAGAGTGAGCTGGAGCTCCAAGGGTTTGATTTGGCTCCACATTTCTCAGCATTCAATATGTCTATTAGAGAAGACTTGATGATTCTGAAAAAGCAGGCTTAGCAGAAAGACGATGAAAGCCTGATGACAGAGAGTTGGTGGGAGAGTGATAGGTGGGAGGCTGACGAATAGGAGTATTGTTTTCTCTTTTGTCTCAGTGTGTGAAAGAGAGAGGCAAGACAGGAACCTGGACGGGTGTCAAGGTTGACAGATCTTCTTCTTAGCATGACAGAATCCTGAGTAGATCTGCACACAGAAAGCAAAGACCAATAGAAACGAAAGCCTGAAGATACAAGAGAGAGCAGTAGGTTATATCAAAAGGGGCTCTGGATGCTTTTCTGGGGAGCCTGGTTTTAAGTCTGTGAGTGATTGGCAGCCATGTGAAACTGATGGAGGCCATATTTAGGTAGTGGAGTGCAGTGGTTCAGAGGTTGGGTTATGGAATCAGGCTGCCTGGATTCCTGTGCTGGTTCTGCCATGTGTTAGATGTGATATTGGGCAAGTAACTTAATTTTTCTGTCTTGATTAATTTATATTTAACATGGGGGGGATCATTAAAAACACCAAGGATTACATGAATTGGTACATGCAAGTGTCTGACACATGGCAACATGCAATAGATGTTAACTGTTATTATTTTTGATGGGCTAATGTGTGGCAGTCTGAAAAGCTTTTGCAATAGTTGAAGTGAGAGATAATGAGCACTTGAACCAAGGTTGTGGTAGAAGGATTTTAAGGAGGGGCTACATTTGAGATGTATGAGGTGCTAAACATGGGAGACTTGGTAACTGATTGAAGGCTTAGAGTAAGGGAAAGGATTTGCAGAATTGAGTAGATGATGTTGACATTCATTAAAACAAGAAATTGTGAATTGAAGATAATAAACTCAGCTTGAGATGCATTGAGATTGAGGTGCCCATGTATATCCAGGTAGAGATACGCCATAAACAGTTGGGTATCTGAGTCTGAATTGCTGGAAAGAAGTGATCAGTTATAACTTATAACTAGACTATGAGGCTTGATGGGGGGGGGGACCAGGCAAAAAGTAATGCACTAAAGATGTAAGGGATTTGAGACAGGTTTGGCACAGATTCTGTAAAAAACAAAACCAAAACAAAATGAAAAACAGGAAAAAATCTCCCAAAAAGCTAAGGAGGGGACAGTAGTGGGTTAGGATAAGGCAGAGCTCCAATTCAGGTCCAGGGAAAGACCAGGTGTTCTAAGTCAGATGGTAAGGTGGCCCTGGTGGCGAAGAGCAAGGCCTTCACTACATGGTGGGCATTTTCGGAAAGTTAAATACAGCTTCCTTCATTTCGTCCCAGACACTAAGCCTCGTAATTCATTATGTCCACATGGGACACAGCCATAATGTTTTCTATTGAAACACTTTGCCCAGAACTAAACAGAAAGGCAGACTCGGTAGAACAGTTGTTACCATCAGCATAATTTATGTCTGATCCCATCTTTGGTTGATTGTTATGCCTCAGAAGTCCTGGTGAAGCACCTCTGTGTGGCACTGTGCCTCCTTAGCAGATGGGAATGAATGTAGTTATTCAATGATTTGGTACGTGCATCAACTTTAATGATCAAAACAGGATTTTCTGAGCAGTGTCTAGGCATGAGGTTAAAAGGATAAAATGCCATCACACCTCCAGCACAGAAATGGATTAGTGCTGAAAACTTAATTGCTTATGAAAGTTAAAAGTTTGTTAAATTTCACTCTGGATTTGTGTTCATCTGGGAATTTATGATAATGAAACCTCTCTGTCCCAATTCGTCTCTCTCAAGGAGGAACACATACAAATCCATTTAATAACCCAGGCTGACTTTTATCTCTGAACAGATGAATCGGGTGTAGAAAAGTGGAATATAGATCTTAGGGTGTACTTCATATCACATTGCTTTTGCAGAATTTAGTACAATTTTGGAGTTGTTCTGAAAGCAAGGAGATAAGTTCTGGAGATCTAATGTACAGCACGATGACTAATTAGTAATACTGTATCATATACTTGAAATTTGCTAAGAGAGTAGATTTTAAACATTCCCACCACACACACACACACACACACACACACACACACACACACACA
>NW_017731466.1:530346-538715 GCF_001890085.2 Hipposideros armiger | reverse complement strand
TCTCTCTCTCTCTCTCTCTCTCTCTCTCTCTCTCTCTCTCTCTGTCTCTTTTGTCACAAGGTGTCTCATCCTTTGGGGCCTTTCCACATGGCTTGACTTCTCACAGCATGGTGGCATCAGGGTAGTCTCTTAGTTTAAAGAGGCAGGAAGCAAATTATTCCAGGCTACTTAAGGATTACGCCTGCACCTGGCACAGCACCAGTTCTTCTGTATTCTATTGGTTGAAGCAGACATAAGACCTACTAAATTCAAGAGGGTAGATAAATAAATTCCACCTCTCGATGGAAGTATGGCAAGAAAGGAGCATGTGTGAGTGATATTGTCGCCATCATCTTTAAAATAGTATACAATAGGCCACATAGCAAGGATTTCAGGGCTTTCCAAAGTGTGAGCCTCAGACCACCTGCATTGGAATTACTTGGAGAGGGGGTATTTTTTTGATATGTAGAATGCTGAGCCTCATTTCAGACTGTCTGGATTAGAATCAGAATCTCTATGAGTGGGATTCTGTAGCTTTAACAAGACCTTCAAGTGATTTTCATGTGTCCTAGGCTAGTCGCAAGTATGTCTGAACATGGCTCTGGAGACAGAAAGACCTGGAATCACATATGACTGCCACCAACTAGCTGTGTGACCTTGGGAGTGACTTCATTCTCTCAGCAATGATTTCCTCACCTGTAAATTGTGCCTAGTGATAGCACCTGCTTCATTGTGCTGTTTCTTAGAATGAAATACATGCCACTTGGGAATGTCTGAAACACTGTCAGTACATGAATAGGAAAGGGTTAGTGAGTTAGTGGGTTTCATTCCCAAAACAGATGATGACTCTTGAGGCTTTATTCACATGAATTGCCTGGACCTGAATTGTGGCCGCAATTACATTTGTCAGCATGTCAGTCTGCCAATGATGAGTGTCCATTTTCTCATAGAGCAAGTATGGACCTTCCTATATGTTTAGGGAGTTGAATTGATTCATGTATAAATAAAGAACTAACTTACTGAACAGCAGGTAGCACACTAGCTGACAATAATCTTGAAATTCTTTAAAATACGGCCCAGTAAAATCATGGGTACAGGTTAGGCAACAGACACTCTTGGCATTTCATGATTAGATGGATTTCAGGTATGTGAAATTTATGGCTTGCAATTACATGGAAGTGGGAATGGAGACTTTGATAGGAGAAAATGGAGAGCTGATATAGCAACTGGCTAAATAAAGAAACGAAAGGCAAAATTCATACATTTATTAACGTGTTTTGTTATAATAGAGTTATAATTAAAAACATGAAACATGGACAGTCTTGACTAAATTCTGAGAAGCCCAAATTGTTCTTGAAAAGTTTCAGGCTTAGAATGTCAACAAAATGTTCAGAAGAGACTCTTAAAGTATTTGATTCTGTTCTAGATGTCAGCTGCAATCGATATGAGACTGCACCATCTGAAAAATGGGCACTGTATGTTTGTGACAGTGAAAGAAGAGAAGAGTGTTCAGAAAAAGATAAAATGCACCCAGGTTCTGTTTCTTGTCCCTGAAGAGCTCCTAAAGTGAGGTTCTTCTTTAAAAGTCAACATACTTGAAATCCTGTATTTAAATGTGTTTTGTACAGCTCAGAATGAAATGAGAAACAGGTCCTGGGAGAGAATTTTTACACACTTTGTGAATTTTCTGTCTGAACCTGAGAGAAAGAGAGAGAGAGAGAGAGAGAGAGAGAGAGAGAGAGAGAGAGAGAAATCAAAACCTCTTATTTATTCATTACATATTCTTCTAATATGCCCAGGGCTTGATGGCTGACGTTGATCTAAATTTACCTATCTAATAAAGTTCCAAGCATTCCTAATTACCTAATTTCTATTTCTTCATGTTCCCTTATTTGTTTTATTTTCTTTCTCCTCTCCCTTTTTCTAATTTTCTAAAATCTTTCCTTACATTTGTTTATCTCCTCTAGTCACTTTATTCTGACTTCTACCCACCCAATTTTATCCAACAGTTACCCTTGGTAGTAACAATCCACCAACCACAATGATAACAACAGAATCTGTTAATATTTGTTGGACATTGTCTGTGTATCAGCTGCTGCTACTTTCTTTTTCCCTCTTCTCTCACCTGGGCTCCTACCCCAGTACAGACACTGTTGTCTTATTTTAAATTGTGGACATAAATTTGTCTCCTTTTGTGATATATCGTACCCTCATCACAGCCATGAACACAAATCGTGAGCGTACTCTCATTCTTTGCCAATATTCAAAATGTAGAAGGAAGAAGCCATCTTGGACCAAAGGACAAATATATTCACCGTGTACATACTTAATCTCAGGCATCCCATCTAACAGAGTCTACTAATTCATTGTTTTATTTAATTGTTAACGTTTTGTGGCCAAGAAAGGGAGAAAAATTTCCTTTGGCTTCCCTCCTGCATAATCAGGGGATCAGAAGAGTTATAGGGTGGAGTGGCCTCAATGAACACTTGAGCAAAGTGCTCCTTAACTGCTTGTCCACCATCTCCTGGCCCATCCTGGTGTCAGGAATTGTGGGAGGAGGAGCTGGGCAGGGAGACACCCTTCCTTTGTGCCATCAGCATGATGTGTTGTTTTCATTCCTAAAAAATCAGGCGTAACACCCCCTCAGTATGATAATGGCGTGCAAACTGCAGAAGTTGGAAGAACTCTCCGTTTCTTTCTGGGGGAGTTCATCCTTGATATTTCTTCCATGCCTGATATTTTTATGAAACCATTGTAAAACTCAACAGTCAAAGCATATCCTCAGGAAATACATTAGATCCCTTCTGTGCAAGTATGAATTATAGGACTAACAAGAGGTTTTTGTTTTATCAAATCTTTAAAAACCGACACAGGAGGAAATATTTTCAACAATTTTTGGAAATGGTAAAACTAAGCTGATTTAAAGAGTGGTATTTTCTGTGCTATTATTGCCTGAGCACAGCCCACTTCTCCATGAAACTTTTATCTTAGCTGTCAGGATTAGGACATAAGCATGACACAAGCAATTTGTATTCCAGGCAGACACATACATTCATCTCTAAAGAGTCAGAAAATGGAAGGAAACTGCAGTGAAGGTGGCTTGAATGAAATGAACAAGAAACTGCGTGGGATGCCTCATAACACAGCCTCGCTCAGGACCAACCCCTCTGCCATAATGACCCCTTTGGAGGCTGAAAGCTGCTTGACTTCAGAGGGAAAAGGAGGAGGAAAAGAGACATAAATTAACATGAATGATGTCAGCTGTTTTCCACCTGTTACCTTCACTCTAGCCAATGAAGCCAATAGTATTATCCAAAATTTACAATCTGTGAAGTCACATTGCTACTAAACTGTAGAGGAAAGATTTGAACCTGCATCTGCCTCTTAAGCTTGTGTTCATTCCACTGCCTCTTACTGCCTCATTGAGAAACGATGTGCTTAGAATTTCTTCCTTAAATCATTAGAATTACTAATAACATTAAGGTAGATAATTTTCTAGCCCCGGTTTGAGCCTAGAGTAGTTCTCACCTATCTTTATATGTATGTGTGTGACCCAGTGTACCAGGCTTATTATTATTATAATAGATAAACAGTTAAACTGCAGTATACTTTGTCTGATTTTGCTAATCCATAGAAATTTAAACTTTCTAACGTTTTGCCTATATCTCTAGACCTAATGATTTGCTCTCCAACAAAACTTAACATATGTTTTAAAGGCACGATCGAGGGGAGTACTTTAAAGTTAGTTATTGCTTTAGGTATTTTGTTTCACCAGCAGTTCCTACCTAGTGGAAACTTGACTGCCCCATCAGGTCCTGCAAAAGCTGTCAGTTTAACCACAAGATTGCCACGGGAATACGAAAGACAGTTTGGGGAACATAATCAGTAATGTAAAGATTTTGTAGGGTATCTGATGGACACTTGTCTTATTAGGGAGTCCACTTCATGGACGGTGTAGATCCCTGACCACTGCACTGTACACCTGAAGCTGAATAATAATGAATATCAACTATAATTTAATATATGTATGGTCACAGGATGTGGAGTACAGTGTAGGGAATAGAGTCAATGGGATTGTAACAGCTATAGACGATATCAGAGGGGTAGTAGATTGGGGGAGGGGAGTTATCACTTTGTGAGGGGTGTAAATGTCTAACTATTACATTGTTTTGTACACCTGAAACTAATATATACAAAAAAAGACTTGTGAAAAATGAAAGTACATTGTCTTCAAAGTAAAAAAAAAAAAAAAAAGCTGTCAGCTTGCCTGAGCAGCCCTCTGCTCTCATATCCAGTGTGGTGTTTCTACTTTCAAAAGGGGCTCGTCTCTATTCTGGTGTACTCTGATTCATGGCATCACAGCTGACATAAAGGCATGCGGCAGTTCACTAAAACCTGAGCCAGCCCCTGTTCATGTCATGTGGTTACTCTATAATGATGCCCTGTCACTTAAAATGGGATTTTGCATGACTGCATCATATAACTGAATTACCCTGTTGCAAACAGCTTATTTTCTCCGGATCCATAATCCAAAATAAAACAAAACAAAAATGGCACGAAAAATGACATATTAGATGCTTTAGTACCTTGACTTCACTTCTGGCTTTGCCACAACTTGCATATAATTTCAGATGGTAGAAAATTAAAGTGCCCAGCCTTCCATTTTTTTACTATTACCATCTTACTTGTGCAGCAGGGAGTTTACCAAGAAACCAGGACTGGTGATTCCTTTTCCTCTCCTCTGCACATCATGAGAAGGAATCAAGGGCCTGGGAGTTAATCTTCAAGGCTGAGAAGACCTGGGCAGCAAAACCTGTCTACAACATCCATGGACATTGGACTCTTTGTAGCACCTGAGTCTGCAGCTGTGGATGAGTTAATATTAAAAATATGGTGTGATCTGGATTACAAGAGATTGTGTTGCTACTGTGACACAGATGTTCTTCTTTTAAAAGTCTCATCTGTCAAAGAATAAAAAGAAAAGTAAAAAAATTATGTGATCCATCAGCCTGTGTTGTGATAAACTGCTATTGGAGGAACTGAGAAGCACTCTGAAAGCTTCATTTCAGGAAAAATTCCAATGATGTGCCTCTATTTTAGCAACTCAACATTCAGCGTTTGGACTTAAGTGCATACTTAACCCTCTGCTTTTTATACCTTCCTTGTTTTGAGTATTGATATTGTTTCTATTAGGAAAACAAGTTTATCAACTTTTTCTATCTGGAGGAGACTTTCTTTTTGCTTCTTTATCATTTCAAACTCAAATATGGGCAGATCCAGAGCCAAGCAAACAATTCGCAGTGCTCACATTGTCTCTTGGCATTAGAAGTGAGCTCTAGCTGTGGTTCATGTCTACAGCTTTCCAATAGATGTAAAAGACATACACCATGAAAAATTCTAATACATATTTGTGTTCAAAAAGAGTCCTTAAAAATCAGTTCCTTTCACTATACACAGGACACCACTCCGTAGAGTCAAGCCATCAGCACATCGCCTTTCCAAAACACTTTATCATCTGTTTTCTAGCCTCCATTCCTGCTCCTTTTCCCCCAGCCCCACAATACCTTAGCTCACTGTTCGCCTGACCATTGCCACAGTTTCCTGTACCTCCCCCCTCGTTCAATACTGGCCCATCTTCTCTTTTTGGTCGGGTTACTGTCTAAGAAACAAATCTGATCATTTTGGTCCCCTGCCTGAAATACCCACAAGTGTCCCCTTTGCCTACAGGACATACTGTGAGCTTCATAGCCTGACGCCCATCATCTGTCCACAACCTGCTTTCTCTGTTTTATTTGTATTTTTATAACCTGCTTTCTCTGATTGTTTTATTTGTATTTTTATGCCAGTGTATTTTGGTGGCTCTTAGAAATACATGCAATCTAATAAGCTAAAAAATGAAAGTAGAAAGGAATCAAATCAAGGGGATTGATGATATTTTATTTTCCTTTTTTGCTTTGCCAAGTCGATGAATTGCCCTGTCAAAATGGTATGGAAATCATTGTTATATTGATGGAGGCAGCCAAAGGAAATCTTACATGAGTGCTCTGTAATTAAATAGATATGAGAAGTTACTTGCCCATTTTCCTTTCTCAAATCCTATGTTTTCTCTCTTGAAATCTCTTCAAGGTATAGCATAGTTTACATGCAAATATGTAAGTTTTTATCAGGATAACAGTATTATTATGCAGACATTGCTTTTCTAGCAAATGAGGAAAGATACTTTAAAACTTGAGAAGTTAAAAAAAATTAGCTTGTCTATTGTTTCCCTGATCTGATTAAGGGAAGAATCAGAAATTAGATTAGGCTAGTTGGGTCTGCTATACTCATAGATACAAGGAACGGTAGGATGCGGTATTTGATGGGTGGACACAATTTATATGGAGCCTGGGATTTTAAATAGTGGGAAAAACATGGAAAAATGTATGAAAATCGAAAACAAATCATATGTTTAAATTATGGTGGATAAAAATGTTTGGGTAAAAAGGAAATTATATGTCTGAAAATAGAAAGCAATATGGACAGAAATGGTCTTGAGGACAGAGCACAGATGATCTGAAATGCCAGATTAAGGGGTCTAACCACTATTCACTGGGTGGTAAGGTTCTACTGGAAGAATTTCTACACATTTAGTCTGAGCTGCTCCTTGTACATACAAGTGGAGGTGTTGGGTAGGATGCTGGACATCTGCATTTGCCCCAGTTTTATCCAGGTTAAAGTGAAACATTTCAAAGCCTCCATTTGTAGCTCCTCCCACTCTGGAGAGAAATTGAATCTGCTAGTGTAGACTCCTGAATGAACAAGCTTGGTAATTATATGATACAAGTTCAAGTTCCACCAGAGAAGATGCATTTGAGTGTCTTTACCAGCAATCTTGTCTGTGTTTTCAGTCATAAAATGAACTAGTAGCAGTGATGTGTGAGCAGGTCACAATATTACAACCAAGGGACTTTGAACAGGCTAAGAAGCTGGTGTCAGAAGAGTCCCAGGAACTTTGTTAGGCAAGCAGCCCTCAGGAGTGAGGATATCCTGGAGAAGGAGGTCGTAGGCTGGAGGCCAGGCAGTGCCCATGTTTAGGGCCCACACAGGTTTTATATTATCTACTGTAGCAATTGGTTAAAATAATGAAAATATTAATTACTTTGTTGAAATTTTGAAAATTGCAGAATAAGTATTAAAAAAAACCCCAAACCAGAACATTTTTAACCCAATCATCTAGTGATAGCCGCTATTAACATTTTGGTGTATATACAGAGAAGTTTTCCTCCCCTCGTGTATTGAACGGTGTAATCCTGTACATACATAGGGCTTTGTAACCTGTCTTCTTAAAAATGGCTGAGTATTTTTCCAGGTCAAGACAGTTTTTGTTTTGCTTTTTCTCTCAGACATACTGAATGACAATCCCAGGTCACCTTACTTCTATCATAGGCAACTGAGGGCAAAATGACATATGATCACCATTTTGAGTATTTAGGAAAAATTTTACCTTATTATAAAATCACAAGCTGAGGGTCAGCCGAGTGGCTCAGTTGGTTAAGAGCTCGCTCAAGAGTGCGAGCTCTGAACAACAGTGGTTTGAGTCCCAGCCCAAGCTGAGCTGCCGCTGAGCTGCCAACAAGTGGCAGGATGGCTCAGCTAAAAAAAAATAAATAAATAAAAATAAAAAAGTAAAAGATAAAATCACAAGCTGGGGCATGCTAACTGGACATTACTGATATTAATCATGCAGTGGTACATATAAATTCTTTCATATATTTATTTGCTTCTTTAGGATGAATTTTTAGAAGTAGAGTTTCTGGGTCAAAAGTTGTAAACAACTTTAAGGATATCAGGGAATATTTCCAAATTCTTCCCAGGAGGTTTTTATAGTTTACATTCTCCTGTTTTCTATGCACAGGTCAATCTTGAGATTTAGGGGGTAATGACTTAATGGGTTGTTTGATGAATAAGTTCCATGCATGAGCAATGGCACTGGAACAGATAAGCATTAGGCTGGGCTGATTTTTGCTGTAGTTGGATATAGACTGTCACTCCCCTTGATGTTTCAGAAATATTTAAATAGGTGCTTAGTAGATGATAAATAGCACGCATCAAATCCTTTGATTAAATATAAAACATTTATTATAACTCCTGAAGTTATTGGAAAAATCAGCAAAGCATGTGAAAATACTTAATCTGGCTAGTTACACATTTATAATGTAAGAGGCACTTTTTCATGTGTTTATTAAAGTGGAATCACATTGAAGAATTCTCAATAATTTAAATAAAATGTTCCCATGGAAGGCACCATATGCTGCCCTCTGAATTTTGTATGTTTTATCCATTCTGAAGGAAAAATAAAATCTTAAGAGCTATAGGCAAAGTCAGTGAAACTTAACCAAAGCATTTATTTT
>NW_017731466.1:528991-530081 GCF_001890085.2 Hipposideros armiger | reverse complement strand
ACACTCAGGTATTACTGACACTCAGCAAATCTCCAGAGTTTCTGAAGGAGCAAAGGAATACTTTCCTTCTTTCCCTTGACAACATTCGTCAACAGCTTCTGGGAGGTGTGGTCTCCTGTAGAAAGTCTTGTTTGTTTAAGTGCTGGATTTTGAACATCCATCTTGTGTCTAACTATTGGATTAATTGGAATACTGAATTTTAGGAAGTGTGCCTTGCTGGATTGTAAGGGTCTTAAAAATAAGTACTTCATTTGGAAACTGGCTTCTTATCATTATTTTGTAATGAAAGTGGGGTGATCATACACACGTAAAATTTCTAGAGCTGTACCCTGGGTATTGCCAACTCTTATAAATGTTAGCTGTTTTTATTTAAAAGTAATAATACTTGTTTTTGATGTTGCTATGGCTGTTTTATCTTGTTGCTATTATTACAGTCAGGAAAGTAGAGTCGACTTTTCTCTTCCACCTTTTCAGAGAATTGCTGACATAAATTCCTGCAGGTCAGGAAACTTCTTCAGATGAAGGGCAGGGAAAAATATCTGTTGAATGTTGTTTTAGGAAATTTCATTATGTTGAGATCCACAGCAGTAAGCCTCTTCTGCACTCTCACTCTTCAAAATGAAACAACATAATAGCAGGAGCAGCAGCACAAGCCTGTCTCATGCTGATTTCATCCTGGCTGTAGGAGACATGAATGGTTTCTCTGGATGGTAGACCAATGGTGCTCCATGTAATCTCTCCTCTAGATTATCTTTCTGGGACTGTGGCCAGGCTGGGAGATCAGTGACCAACCTTTCCCTGTTCCTGTGTTTCCCTCCTTACAAGGTAAAGTTAGACTCACCAAGACAGAAAAGAAGGGCCATATGAAGACAGGTGTAGTACTGAGTTGGCTCTAAAAGCAGTTTCAATGTCTTCATTGTTTTCCCTCCAAATTTTAAACTATTTCAAATAAGACAACACCTAGTTTTTAACACCACATCTGTTGGGGTTGCCTTCTTCTTTAAAGGCTAAAACAGTCTTGGTACAAGGTGACAATTAGAATGAATGCTAAAAGGACACCTTTGGAATTCTCCCAGCAACTCCCTCTCCT
>NW_017731466.1:522778-528866 GCF_001890085.2 Hipposideros armiger | reverse complement strand
TGGAATTCTCCCAGCAACTCCCTCTCCTGCCCACTCTCTCATCTGTGAGATTTTCCATGTGGCTATTTCAGGGACTGTCATTTTCTGACATGACCCTCTTCTCCAGGCCAAATGTCCTGATATTGGGGGGGAAATGGTTTGCAATAGGAGGGAAGGAATCCAATATGAGAAAGACACAAAGAGATGAAAAAAATGGCAACGAGAAAGAGAGAGGGAGAAGGAATTGGAGAGAGAAAGAGAGAGAGAGCGGTATTCATCTCCCTGGTCTTAGCCCCAGCTGTTCCACAAGACCCAACACATTCCTGACATTTCTCTTTTTTTGATGATTCAGCCGTTATTTGGATTCCCTGAGCCAACCAACTTCCCTTTGATGCTTAAGCTGGTGTGGCTTTGCCTTGGGTTTCTAATATTGCAACAAAATGAGTCTTGACTCCTTACTGTCATTGTCCGCTCTGATTTTTCCTTGCTTTTCACATTCAGGCTCCTGAGAGACTTAGATTTGCCATCAGATGGGCTGTGCTTACTCTGCCAAGCATTACACCCAACAGTCTCAGCCCGAGCATCATTTTGTTAACAACATGAGATGGGTATCATTGATTAGTTCAGCTCTTGGCACTGGCAGAGTTAAATGCCCTAATTCAAACAGCATGATTTATCCAAAAGAGTAGCCACAGTCTAATCGAGACTATATTTTACAAGCTGAAAAAGCTGCATGTTCTAGCAAGTGATCATATGTCGGATGTGCCCTTCCTGCTTCTGCCAGCTCTCCCACTTATTACTCTCTTCCATTTGTCAGGTGGTAATAGCACTGAGCAGGTTTTCTCTTTTTTAAGGCAGTTATTACTCCCATAATTTAGACAGCAAATTGTATTTCAAATTAAATTTAAAATAAGACTGCTGGAGATGTGATTTTTGGGGGGGGGTTTGAAGCCCTTTCACATATGAGCATTAACTATATATTTTTCATAGTTAGTTCTAAGTCATAGACACTCCATCTTGGTTGTGCTAAAATAATCATTATGCAGACAAGAATCATGAATTCAGTTTGAGATTCACTTCAGATGTCTATTTTTTGGCTAATTATCTGAATAACAGGCTCCCTGATTTTTTATCTTGACCTGTGTTATGAATAAATCAGGCACCACAGTCAAAATTCTTATTTGTTGAAAAAATGTAGGACTGGATCTAAAGTGAGGTGAGTGAGGCAGCAAGGGTGTAGAGTGTAAGCAGACACTCCCAGGATTGTGCGAGGCATCTCTCTTATCCCAGACTTGTCCTGGCCCTGTTGAAATGTTATAAGCTAATTTAGGAGATGTTCACATATATCAAATCAGAAAATTAAACAGCATAGTATACGTATCAACTGCAGAATTAAGAAAAAGTCAGGAAAAAATGAAGAACCTTTAGCAGAGCTGACAGATCCACCTTTTCTTCACCAGGAAAAGCATCACTCAAAGCTTCCAGCACAGGTCTGACCCAGGAAGCATCATACAACATTAGGAAGAGTCCCTGGGATTCAAGTTCATGTCTTTGAATGAGTTACTCCTGACTGTGGAAAATCAAAATAGCCAGATTATCTTCACAGTCCTTTTCAGCCAGGTGGTTCTGGGTCCAAGATATTTCCTCCTTGGTGATTATTCAGGAGGCTTTTGATTAGTTGTTGAGCCCACCCTGGGCAACTATGACAGGAGTGACATTTCTTTTCAGCCAACCTCTCCTCTTTATTTTGTCTCCCTTTTCCTTGTTGATGGTTCCTTTTTCTATTTTTTTTTTTTTGAGCGCCAGTTGTCCTCCTGGGCTCCCTGGTTCCCTTACGGGTGGGGTGTGAATCCTGAGTTCACCGGTGTGGAAATGACCACTGACAGTTTGAAATGGTAATCCTCTATAGGGAGTGTGCAACTGGGAAGGCACAAGTAAGATGTGAGCTGCTAGTAAATGGGCCGAGAGATGGGCAGGTTGGACATAGATTTAGGACAGGTGAGCCTGGACAGGTAAGCTCCAAGTTCAGCTCAAAATGGTGATAACCTTTGATCCAAGGACAAAGATGAGGTTGCCTCTGACACTATTCCAAGGTTGGACAAAAGGGGGCTGATAGTGAGAGAAGCAAGTCTCACCTTAAATCTCCATAAGAACTTGTAGCAATTTACTGAGATAGAGCTGTTAAGGTTTCCCTAGTTATCTCCTATCTGGCAATATACTATTCAATTTTAGCTCTGTTTTATGCATTTAAAACTTGTTTTCTCCACCGAAGACTGTAAGCAAATTGAGGTCATGTATCTCTCATTTCACCTGGCCCAATGCTAAAAAGGTAGCAGGTGGTCAATATTTGTTCACTTTAATTGAATTTTACAACACGTAGGGTCTATTTGTCCAAAATACATGTGACCCTCATGTCATATACTATTAATGCTGTTCCTGTTAATAAAGATCATAATATCATTATTTTAACACTTATTTTTCTTTAGAGGAACTTATATTTGAATCTCCCCCCCCCCAGAAACTGTATTAAAAGAACTCTTCCAGCTCTTAAATCCTATGTGACTTAATTGAATAATCAAGACCCTTCATTCTCCATCCTGAGACAATCCAATGTGTTGTTTCCAGGCCATTCTGCCTGCATTAACTGACATAAGATTTTTTTTTTTTTAAAGAGCAATTTGAGCTCTTTAGAAAGTCTGCTTGGGCCAGCCCCAGACATCATCTCCAATTGACAAATTCAGAGATCAGGAGGGTGATTGTCAATAACTTCGCCAGCTACACCCCTCCCTTGCTAAAATAAACAAACAAAAGGGAACACTAACAGAAGCATCTTCTAATTTAGGGCTTTGGCTACTTTAGAAGCATCACATGCAGGAAATATAACCACATGACCAAATGTTCCCTCCAGTAAAACGCTTAGAGCAGAATTGAGTTCTTCTGTATGTTTGTTTTAACCATGCCGTGCATATGCCATCTGGCATATTTCGCATAAAAATGAAACTGCTTTCATGGCTGAGTAGATGCCAAAATGGAATTGTATAACAGTAATAAGGCCTTTTCTGGTTCATGAATATACCTTAGGTGCTGTTTCAAGCATGAAACTATAGATGATGCTAAAATTGTCACTTTTTTTTTTCTCGTCAGAGGTGAAAACTATACTAAGAATGAAGTCATCCACTTCTGTGCGCTTAGATCCTAACCACAATTTTTAATGTGGAGAAAGAGAATTGAAAATTCTTTGTCTATGATTTTTGAAATCTAATTCAAGGCTTTAATTTAACTTTGGATTTCTGCCTCTCCAAAATAGCTGGGTGGTGGTGGAGAAATAAAAATTTCAGACTAGAGACTGGATTTTTTTGCCTTCGTGATGTAAAAAAATAGTTTCTAACTGTCTAGAAGTTTGGGGGTTTCTAGAGTATATCAAATATACAGATTATTGACAGAATTTCCTTTATTCCATTACTTTAATGTTATGCTGCCAAGTCCCAAGCCATGCCCCCTTTCCACCTGCCCTAAGCTTTATACACCTTACAAAAATGAATCGTACCCACGCCAACCTCCAGGGTGCTGATGTAGGTTGAAGGAATTTTAAAACACTACCAATTCCAGTGGAACATATCACATTGGTTGAGGAGATGCCAGGGATAGAAATAATCCGTAGTGATTAAAGGTATTCACACAAAACTGGAGCATTTCTGTCATGTTGTACAACCTAAAAGTATATTCCCCTCTGTCTCTAATAATTTATTTTCTAGCAATCTTGGGACTCCACATTTGTCATGTTTGATATTCAGCTTTACTCCAAAGTGTACTCTTAATACCGTTTTATGCATTTCGTCCAAATTTGTATTTCTTTCCACAATAATTTTAGGCCCAGTAGAACCTCTCCCTATATTATCAGGACCAATATATATAGAACCTAAGCAATTTTCAAATCTTTCAAGTCGTTTATCCCAAGACCTTGCTGTAGTACAAGCATAAGTGCAATCAGAAATAGGGTGTGCATGTACTTTTCTGGTCAATTTACCACCAATGTAAACTTGTCCCTTTGCATGTAGTTATGAAGTCATTGGTATGTTAAATGGCACATTCTTATAACACATGTTAGGACTTTATGTCATACAGCTGTGAGAGATGCTTGAAAACTTGTGCTTGCAAACTAAGTTTTTTCTTCGTTTCATCATCTAACACTGGGAAGCTGGTTGAGAGGTTGCCCACGACACTTACTCATCTCTTTTAAGAGATTTCACCCCTCTGCCTGCATGCATTTTCTGATATCAGTTGCAGAAGAAAGTTCCACTTGTTGGTTTTCTCCAGCACTTGTTTGTAACTATAATTGTTATTAAAAATGTCTCTGATCCAAATACAAACGCACTGAAGCCTCCCTTCTTCCTTTGTAATCACATTTCAAACCGTGTGAGGAAACTGGGCTATAGATGCCTGAGGGACTAGAATTTAGTAAATGTTCTGCAAGAAATGGTTTCAATCTCAGAGGCCCTTGAAGAACCATTACTTGGATGTTAGCATACCTGTTCTTTCTTTCAAAATGTTCTATGCAAGAAACAGAAAGTATTCTCTTGCTTGTAGTGCCTGAAAAGCATGAAACTGCACAGGCTTCTTGCATAGGCCATCATAGCCTATGGGGATTAAAGAGTATAGCAATACTAAACTGTTAGTCATTTACTTACAAGCTCATCACTCATATGTGACTTCTTGTTATTGCTCTGAGTTTTACAGTTCAATTAGGCTTTCAGGGTATAAAGATGATAGCTGATTAGCAGTGTCTTGTCATTAGCCTGTTTTGCTAAGCTTCTATCATTTTAGAAAATGGATTCCATTCCTGTGAACAAAAATGGCCCTGCTTTACAAGAGCATCATTGAGACCCCTGGTGAAACATATGCACAGAGCCAACATTTTGTCCCCTTTCACAATTTGCAGAGAGCCTTGGAGATGAAGTACCCAGTTTAAGTAGACCCTGTGGGGATGGCATCTACTGTGTGGATTTGTAGATTGTCCTGTAGATGAAACGGCTGGGTTTTCAGCTGATTGTACCGATGGAATCACATGTGCTTGAGAGCCACAAAAGAGTCATTGTGGCCAGAGGGGAATACACATGTGATATGCAGCGTGTCACAAAGGTTTAGCAGTAAAAACTATTTACTTATGTTTTTCCCCTGCCTCTCCTCAACTGCTATGCCACATAAATAAGCTTGGGACAATCTGTGAGAATTAATGAAGAGTTTTGAAATTCTGAAGACAACATCAGTGCCCCATCAGCTGGCATTTAAAAGTTTTAAATTCAATATCACAAAATGTGCAGAGGGAGTAGGGGATGGAACAGAGGTTGTGGAGGTGGAGTATTGCTTGGGCTTTGTCATCATAACATCCAAATAAGAGGATGAGAAGAGAGCACCACTATCAACCATGCAGCGATGTACAAATCTCTCTTTAGATGGCAACATTTGGGCATTTGGGCACTTGGCATAAAAATGTCTTTTAATGGAATAAAGTTTTCATCTGTTTTCTCCAGATATTTTAGAGATGTGTACTCCCAGGGTTAGAATAAAACCTCCCAATAGCATTGTAGGAGTTCTACCAGCTGTTATGAAATACAGCGTTATTCATTTATTCATTCAGTTAAATGTGTACTGAGCACTTACCAAGAATTATTTCAAATGCTACAGATTCACTGGTGATGAAGTTACACTTGGCCTTTCTCTCTTGGAGCTCACACTCCTTTCTGAACAGGAGGAGGCTGCAGGGAGATTTCTGCCGTGAGAGGGTGCCTGATAAGCTCACCTCTCTCTTCTCTAACACTCAGGGTAGCCAGCTTTCTATGCATAAATCTACCAACCCTTAACTTTATCAAGTGTTTATATTTAGTCTCACAAGCGACTTCTATGTGTGTTTTCCCAATTGTGTCTAATCTGCTGTTTAGTCCTTTGGTTGACTTTTGAATTTCATTTTTTAAAAATCATTTTTATATTTCCTATAAGTTCTATTTTATTCTTTTCCAAGCACACCTCATTATTTTCATAGTCTCTTCTTTGTTTTACTTCAGATAATTTTATTTCTATAACCGTATTAATTATAATTATTTTAGGCTAG
>NW_017731466.1:518521-519948 GCF_001890085.2 Hipposideros armiger | reverse complement strand
AGATGTCCCATGATATGCCAGAGTATTGCCTCCTAGTCCTTTCCTCTTATTCTGGCCTTAGTTCTGGGTTTCTCTTTATCTTTCCATTTCTAGGTGAACTAATCCCAGTTTGTAACTTTAACCTATAAAAGTAAACCTGCAACTGTGACCTGTTAATTTCTTACTTCTTTGTGTCAGCTTCAACATCTCAGGCCAGGCCCCCAACTTGAATTTTCGCTTCCTGTTTTTCACCACTGCGGTGCTTTGCCTTGGTCCCTCTTACTTGAAAATAAAAGTGTAAGATGAGTTTAGGAGGAAAATTATAAACAAAAGTGGCCTTCTTGCTTAATACTTTAAAATACAATCATACTCTTAAAATAGCATAACCTCAATAAAGCAAATGTTGAAAACAAATAGAAAAATAGAATTAATAAATCACTTATAACCCAGCCACCCACTCACTCATGGTTATGGTATTATTTCTTTTTGATCTTTTTACATATGTTTAATTTTATGTTTTCCTACTTTATATAGAATTATACTCTATATATTGTATAATGTAAATTGTATATATATACAATTTTAAATCCTTATATTTTCAGTTATTGCTATTACATCTTTAACAATACTTTTGAATATAGTCTGTGATGACTGCATAGTATTCCAGTTAATGCATATACATTAGTTTGCTCAGGCATTTACCTATTAGGAACATTTGCATTGTTTCACAAATCACATGTTCACATAAATGTTTATAGATCTAATACATAATCCATATCATGCATTATGTTGGATCCCACCCCTGGGAAATGAATCAACTCAGCAAAACCTGTTATTAGTTGAGGCCAGAGTTGGATAAGGAATGCTCTAAGAAATTGTGCTCTGTATTGGATCACATCCTGGGAGGCCCACCAAGGACTGAGTGGGTCACAGAGGCTCACATACACTGGGTTGGGTATGTGCAGGCATACACACATACACAGATCCTGGAGGGCATTCCTCTAGAGAGATGTATTTGAGGGATGTAATCCCTCAGGGTAAGATAGAGATCCATTTTACTCAAGGAAACAAGGGAAAGATGTATCTATAATTTTTTAAGGAAAATTTTATAGTTCAAGGGAATTCCTAAATTCCAATTTACTGGAATATTCCAATGGAAATAAAAATAAAACTGATTGAAATTCCTTTTATATTGCTAATAAGATCCAAAAGTATTATGTTCAGATTTGCAGACTTATGAAGTAAAGCAATATTTTAAAGTGACATTACTTTTGTGTCAGGAATGTCATTGTTGCTTGGATGTTCATACAAAAAAGTGAAGATTTATGGTCCTTAAAAGTGTGAGATCAGATTTGGCACTGGTTCTCCTTTATATGCAACATACATTTCAGAGACTGACTTTAAGTTGGAAAATAAATAGCTTCACGGGATGCACATTGTGGAAGTAA
>NW_017731466.1:512722-515480 GCF_001890085.2 Hipposideros armiger | reverse complement strand
TGCTAGAAATCAACAAATTTAAAAATTAATATCTGTATTCATGAACTTCTCTTCAGGAGATGGAAACTGAAATTTAGTTTTAGAAGATGAGATTTGCTAATTGATCTCTCTAGAGTAAACTGTTCAGGAAATGAGAATATAAATAGGTTTAAGAAAAAGAACTTATATTGTAAAACAAATTTATGAAAATGCATGTTATCATGACTCATATATTCTAAAAACTGATTCATCTTTGTGGCTTTTAAACTCTCTTTCAAAGTGAAATCATATTTGTCTATGTCAACATTGTTTATTATTTGTTTATTGTTTGTGATGTGAACATTGAAATCAAATATTCTTTTGTAAATAAATAATTGCTAGTTTTTCCCAGATCCAGAAAACCTGATATAGGGAAACAAACCCAGTGCTGTTTATGTTCATGAATGCATGTTAAGCCTTTAATTTCTGGGAGACTGAACAATAGTGAGTGATATGCTATATGTGAGCAAATGGTTAGAGTATTCTTTTAGGGTCCCTAGCTGGGGAGTTGTCATATATTCCTTAGAATCAGAAACAGCTTCATCTTTTTCTTAAAAGATCTTCCAGTTCTTAAAGAGCAGAGAGGAGAGAAGTAAGTATGCAACATTCACAGGTAACTGGAGAGCTCCTAAAATATGTTTTGGACAGCAGATAAATCAGTAAATGTCTCTTTTGTTGGAGAACAAATTAGCTTTCATAATTACTTTTCAGGTCAATTGGGGAAAAACAAAAACACCCATACCCAAGCTACAGCTGTGTGTGCCTCATCGTATTTTTAATCAAATTGAGAATTTGTATCCTTACTTTCAAGACTCTCTAGCTTTCTATTCTTCTGTACCACTTTGAGGATCTGTAAAGCAGATGTTCTTCTGGTATAAATCAGTGTGCCCCAAATTATTTTAGCCCCTCTCAGTAAATTATCCCTCTCCAATCCCTTCCCAGGAAGCACTCCTTTTAGAAAATGTGAATACAGTTGACTACTACACATTGGAGGTTGGGATAGAAGGAACTACTGTGTTTCCCTGAAAATAAGACCTAGCCGGAGAAGAAGCCCTAGCACGATTCCCCCAGGATATGGAGGGCACGCACCCCTCACATGAGGGTTTTATGACCCATTTCAGGGAGAAGGACGCCTTTTCCACAAACTCCTTCAGCATAAAATATTCAGTATGCTAAGGTGCCATATTTTGGCACCTAAAATCATGTGAGGGCTTATTTTCTGGCTAGGTCTTATTTTCAGGGAAACAGAGCAGCAGTGGGGATTTTCTTTCAGTGCTCCCACTAGCACCATACACATCTTTGACCTTTGAAATAAAGTAATCAAAAAATATTCTTTCACAGTGAGAGAAGGAAAGAACAGAAATAGAGCCCTTTAGGTGCTAAGTGACTTATCCAAGATACCTTAGGACAGAGTCCACAGCTGGTCCATTTTGAGATGGAGGCTGGAGTCACCTGTCTGTCCCCTCTGTACCTCTCAGGCACTTCTGGTAGAAGAGATATGTGGTGCTAACAGCTGCCATCATNAGATCCAAAAGTATTATGTTCAGATTTGCAGACTTATGAAGTAAAGCAATATTTTAAAGTGACATTACTTTTGTGTCAGGAATGTCATTGTTGCTTGGATGTTCATACAAAAAAGTGAAGATTTATGGTCCTTAAAAGTGTGAGATCAGATTTGGCACTGGTTCTCCTTTATATGCAACATACATTTCAGAGACTGACTTTAAGTTGGAAAATAAATAGCTTCACGGGATGCACATTGTGGAAGTAAGATTAGATTAGTTTATCTTAGGAACGTTCTTAGGGGTGCCCTAAGTAAGCCATGATTTTTAAAAAATGAAATCATTTCAACATTTCTCTGTAAAACTCATGCTAAAAAAAAAGAAATTAAAAACAATATTAAATCTGTAGGGGGCAATAATCTGGTTCTGATGGAAAAAAGGAATACGGCAATGTTTTATGAAATATCTTTGCTCTAATGACATGGAAGTGACATCATGTTTCTTTTAAAATATCCTTCCGGAGTAGTATAAATGAAAACATATTTTTCTCTGCCTTCCTTCCTTCTAACTGCTCTTCACCCTGTCTTTGGTCTTTTCGCTCTTTGCTGCCATTTCGTTTGTCCCTTCTTCTCCCCTCAACACTATCACTTTGATCTGCGTTTCCTTACAATTTCTACTTCATTCTTCTTTAATTTGAAATTTCCTTCTTTACTTCTCTAGCATCTTTTTTCTACCCCACTTGAATTTGTCTTTTGAACCAAATAGTCGTATTGATTGTGAAAAAGGAAAACAGTGTCAGATGTTGCTCTCTGCCTAAAAATAACAACAAAAATTCCAAACATACTCATAAATATTAAAATGTTTTTCTCATTTTAAGAAAAAAGTTTTGCTGGGTGTCTTTGATTTGTGTGACTTTCTGTAAACTACCTGCTTTTGAAGAATAAGAAAGATGGTGATGCATAGTGTTTGCACTTATCGATTGATACTTTTATTTAAATAAATTTTCACTGAGTGAGTAAATTCACAGAATGACTTCATTAAATTAAGAGAGAATGCTAGTTAGGTTCAACCAGTCTAGGCTCCATGCAGGAAGGATATGACACCCAAGTTAGCTACTTGAAAGTTAATTAACAATAAAAAAAAATCTTAAATCAAGGATGTCATTTATGTGTCACTCATACTCCCACTCCTGTACTAAGCTCTCATGGCAGACATCACAAATCAACCACAGCACTCTT
>NW_017731466.1:498354-505747 GCF_001890085.2 Hipposideros armiger | reverse complement strand
GGAAGAGCTGTAGTTGTGGAGTGGCCACAGAAACACTCTAACTTACCATGTCCACTTGGGACCCACCTTTGTCTTGCATGGCTACAGACCCTGTTTGTCAGCCCCTGACCGCCCTAGCCTCACCCAGCTGTGGTACAAGACAGCCATTTTGCCTAGCCTTGGCCCTACCAAGCACCTAATCTGGGGCTGAGCAGACCAAAGAACACATAAGGAATCTGTTCTCCTAGTGGGTGGGGTCCAAGTTAGATACGTTTACGTAGTCTGCTATTCAGTGTGATCAAAGTAAGCTCATAGCTACATCCTTATGAGGTCTCAGCCTTTCTATAAGCCTTGCCTTGTTGGTCTTGTTTCTGGTTCTTGTCTTAGTATCTCAGTTCTGCAGGGGTTGGAAGCCTGGTTCAACTCTAGCTTGCTTAGGTGGAGCTTTCACCTTCTCTGGTCCCTGCTGATTGCCTCCATGATGAGCTTGGACTCTGCCCTCAGCATCACCCAGGCCAGATCTCAATGAATTGATCTCCACCTCTGGTTTGCCCTGTAAAAAGCATCACAGTGAAGCTAAAAACATAGGTTCTTTTTTCATGTCTTCTGCTTAATAATTAGGGACTCTAGGCACATGGATGGAGAGTCCCCCCTTCCAAGGCTGGCCTCATTAGAAGCAAACCTAATTTCTGTCTTGTTGCCTCACATTTTTTTTTTGAGGCAGTGATAAACATGATGAGTTTGTTCTATAGTAATATTCAAGCAATACTATACCAGGGGTATATTAGGAGTTCAAAGGCATTCATTGGGGATGTAAGGAACACTGTCTCAAAAGTTCCAACAACTGACTTACAGACAAATCCACTTACCCACAGGGACTCCATGCTAGGCATTGCAGGTAGGCAGCTGACTGATCTAAATCATTCATCAGCTGAGTCATGTCCCAGCTGCCAAGTACTTCCATAGAGATATTTGATACTGTTTTTCTACTTGCATGATCTCTGCAGATTTTGTTCTGGTTGATTTTTCTATTTTTGTTTCTTCTCTGCTCCCAGGGCAAGTTCTCTGCCTTGAAGGCATAGAGAAAAGTCAGCCGTATATTATAAAAAAGATATAGCCTGCTTTCAACTCATTCCTCTCCAGTATTCTCTTGCAATACCCAGCCAGAAGTGACTTCACTTTCCTCTGAACTACCATTGCACTCAGTTAGGGGGTTCAATTGTGTAGGGTTTTCCATGTGCATTATTGATCTCTGAAGTACTCAGTGCCTGGTATAGTGGTTAGAATAATATGAACACTTAATGAAGGTCTATTGAATGAATGAATAGACTTATTTTGACAGTAAGCTTTTTATTTTAGATATGTTTTGGTTTATAGAAAAATTGGGAGGATGGTACAGAAAGACCCTATACCAGCACCAAGTTTCTGCTATTATTGACATTTTACATTAATATGTTCCATTCGTCACAATTAGTGAACCAATACCAATGTATCATTCTTAACAAAAGTCCATACTTTATTCCGACTTCTTTAGTTTTTACCTAGTGTCCTTTTTCTGTCCTAGGATCTCATCCAGGATACCACATTACATCTTATCATCATATATCTTTAAGTTCCTTTTGACTCTGACAGTTTCTCAGACTTTCTTTTTTCTTTTCTTCATTTTTAAATGACTTTAACAATTTTGAGGAGTACTTGTCATGTGTTTTGTAGAACGTTCCTCAATTTTGGTTTGTCTTCTGCTTTACTTCTGATTAGACTAAGGTTATGGGCTTTTGAGATGAAAACCACAAGAAGTAGAGTGCCATTTATGTCACATCATGACAAGGGGTACATACTGTCAACATGACTTGATGTTAACCTGACCATCTGGCTGAGACAGTTTTGTCAGGTTTCTCCACTGTCAAGTTGAGTTACTCTTTTTATCCTCATCTCTTTGTACTGTGCACTTTAGAAGGAAGTCACTCTGTGTAGCCCACACTTGGGTGGGGAACAATGTTCCATCTCTGTGAGCTATGTACAAATTTGGAATTCTCTTGCATGTGAGAGTTATCTGTTCTCCTATTTGTTTTGTTATTCATTTATTTAAATAAAATAGATTTATGGGTGTTTTCCACTTTGAGCAATAATTCAATCTATTTTTTCACAACTAGATCAGGCATTCCTAGGGAATTAGAACTGATTTCTCTTCTATCTGTCCTCTGATTGACTAATAGAACAGTTGTCCAAAAATAGACACTTATTGGTTAATAGAACTAAAATAAGAATCTAAGCTCCTAATATCTATAATGATATCCCAATGCAGCCTAATTAGTCTATTGACATTATCTTATTATATTTAACTGCCCTTCTCAAAAAAATATCAGAAATGGAAAGATCCTTAGAAATCATCTAATTCAATCATCTCATTTATAGATGGTGAAACTTAGGGCTGGAGGAGAAATTTTTGGACCCATATGTGGGCTGAGAACCCACAGTTCTGAACTGCCAATGCAATGCTCTTTAGACATAATGCATGCAGTGGCACCTAGCACAGTGTTTGGCAGGTCTAATGGGCTCAGCACAGGTTGGTCAAATTTGTATCTGTAGGCAAAAGTGAGCCATCAAGGATGTTTTATCTGTTTTATTTTTGATTTGCAAAGTGGGTTTTCACTTTCAACAGATCTCTGATATAGAAACTCAAGAAGGAGAGTGTACTGGTGCAAGAATGATGATGGAGTGATAAGCTATTTAAGTAGATCAAGTGAGAGCCTGTGCCAAGCCTTTTGCAGTGGAAAGAGAAGAACAGATATACTGAGAAGCATTTTAGAAGTGGAACTGATATAATTTGATTATCAGTTAATGTAGAGCGTGAGGAAATCAGAATGCTGAAGGTGACCCTGAGGTCCCTGATTTGAGCAACTAGGTGGAAGGTGATGTCGCTAATCAGAACAGAGCAGGTTTGGATGAGAAGATGAACTCATTGTGTGTGAGATACTCCTTAGGTTCTTAATATGTCAAGTAGGTATCAGAAAATATGTGTGGAGCCCAGAAGAGAAATTAAAGTCCCAAGTATTGATCTAAGAGTTAATGTCAGTTGAAAAGCCATTGGAGGTTGTGATAGCACCTAAGAAATGCAGAGAAAACACATAAGACTGCACACCTGAGTTCGCGAGGGATAGAGGACAGAAGCAGCAGCAGGGAGTAGGAAGAAACTATTAGAGAACCAAATGTAGAGTGGTGTGGGGAAGCTAGGTAAGGTGACTTGGTTCAATTATGCAATGAGGTCGAATCGAATGAAGATTTAAAGGAGGCTGTGGTGGATGAGAATACTCAGGTCATGGGTGACCTTAGCAAGAGTCATTCTAGTGGAGAGGTGGAGGGCTGTATGTCGAAGAACCAAACACTGCAGAAACGAAGGACAAGATAAATACACAGACAGCACTTTCATTATGATTCTTCCTGGCTCAAACTCCTTTCATTTTCAAAGATTAGAGGCAATTACATGAGAGAGGATTTAAGTTAAATACATAGGAATAGGTTAATGGGGTTGTTGAATCTCATTTGTGAGGGTTTCCAGAATAAAGGTGTGGAATTTTGAACTGGAATAAGTTAGTCTTACATGAATGAAGAATGCCTCTGAAGTCCCCTTTAAGTCTTAATGGCTCGTATTCCATAAGGCTACTGGGAGAGGGTTTACACTTTTGCAATGTACTTATAGGATAAATTTGCCCTATCAGAAAATATTGAATTTGCTAATTAGATGATTTGTTCACAGGTCTCTGACTATTTCAGTATGCAATCAATTTTACTTTTAATAAACCATAAACCATGTTTACCGCCTTATTTATTGAATTTAATCAGAATGATTTTGATGGCTAACTAGTATAGTGTCTTGTTAGGCCTCACACACTGGGTCTAATTGCTGGAGATAATAATAAGGCAAAATGATGGGATGATTTTATTCTTTAAAAACAAAGCAATACAACAAAGTAAAAAATGTTTTTGTTTGTTTGTTTGGAGGCAGAGTCTGTCTAGATCTAGAAGATAGAAGGTCAACATTGTGAAAATTTTGCTGTGACTCTTTCTGTCTTTCAAGCAGTGCAGGCGACATAAGATTCCTGCTAAAGAATAACCTTCCCAGCTCCTCACAGCCTCACTGCTGTGTTTGCCAGAGGTGTAAATAGATTCAAAGGTCACCTGCTTCTTAATATCCCATTTCTCTGCTTTTGGAGTGGCTTCAGTTAGAGTTGGAGGCATTAAGATGTGGCAGCTCCCCAGTCAATCTGAGAGACTCAAAAGAACACTTACACCCCCTACAGGGCCTGTTGCAATCCTCTGGGTCTTAACACTTAAATTATTTGATTATGTTTGGTTAGAGTTGCAATATTGATTGGAGTTGGAGGTGGCCAGAAAGGGTCAAACTGTGCTTTATGTCTGCTTGTAGTCACATAGATCAGACTATTACCTCTATATCACCTGCAGGAAAGAATCGCCATCATATTTCTAAAAACAAAAGGCACTGCAAAAAATGTTATAGTCCTAAAGAGAGCTTTGAAAAAACGAGCTGGCACGGTCTTGATTTGGTTTTCATGAAGCCGTTTTCTTTGGTGAATAAATAGCACTGTTTACACACAGAATGAAGATCACTGAAAATCCCTCTATTTGTTTTTGACAAGTTCACTGAAAAATTGACAAGAGAAACATTTATTTTAGACAGTGCTGGCCAGTCCAATAAAGATCCTGCTGAATTAAATTTTTAGGTTTTATTTCAAGTACAATATAGACCCATAGACTGGGGAGAGAAAGTTGTTTTCAGGACTCTTTTATGTTTATACCTCCAACACCCCATAGATGAATTACTTTCTGAAACATGTAAGTCTTGGGTTAGAGAATGCTCTAATATGAAGGATCAAGTTGGTGTTTTGAAGGTATCACATTTTGCACTTGGCATGAGTCTATCAGTAGCAGGGGACATAAGCACCCTAGTCAACTCCAGCCTTCTACTTACACATCGCAACCACCCAATACAAGGTTCTAGAAAGAAGTTCAATGAAAAAAAGCCTTGTAATATACAGTGTGCCTGTGATGATGGAATGACCCACAGCTTTCCCATTTCTAGGGACTTCACAATGTCTGTCATCCCCAGATCACTCACTATTCTAGAGAGGGAGCATAAAACATGCAGGCCCTGCCCCTTAGGGCTTCTTGTCTAAGCACCCATGACTGGGTTGCCTCTGATTCCAGCCAGCACCTCAGTGGCTGCCTTTGGCATCTATCTGTGCTTGTGCCTAGGGAAGGGGGAAGTTGGCAATACAGCCTTGAAAAAAAATTCAAGCAAAAGAGAAAAAAAAAAGGAAGAAAGAAAGAAATGTAATGCATCCCTGGGAAATTCATGCATTCTTAGGGAAAATAGAAAGGTAAAATAAACATGAGTTTTATGTCATTTTATTCTGCAACTACATTTTATTTAGATTTACTACCTTCCATAATAATACAGTAACTTTGACATGACAGTTATATTGTATAAAAGCAAATGTGATTGAACTAAAATAGCATTGCACTAGCTTTGAACAAAGGAAACATTTGACAAAAGACAGGAGAAAGAGAAAATCTTTTTTGTTGTTGTTGTCCCACATAAATTCTAACACATAGGACATAGAAAATGCCTTCAGTGAGGAGAGTAATGAACTAATAATTGAAAACAGAAGTCCCATTGAACTGCAAGATTTTTTTTTATGAATACAAGGATTCCAAGGACAGGAATGCTGTCTAAGCTTCTCTTACTTCCACAGTGCCTAGCTTTGGTATGTATTCAATAAATCTTTTTGAATGAATACATTGTATTCCGTCGTCTCAGTGACAGTCTACATGTTCCGGTGGACTTTTTCAAAAGACATTTCTTTCATATGTCAAAAAGGAGACCGAGAACAAGATTATTGGGTGCAAGGAACTCAGGTCAGAAAAGGAGAGATCATCAGGGCCCGGGGGTACAAAGGAGGCTGGGGGTTGTAAGAGGCTTGTTTTATTGGAGAGATGGCTCAGGTTCAAGAGCCTTGCGTGTGAAACCAGATGACCCTCGGGGACGTGATGCCCAACAGCCTTAACTCATATATGATCCGTGGGCCCCATTTCATCCTAAAGAACCCTGTCCAAGCTCTGAGCCTTCTGATGGTGAAGACCAGTTTTGGGATCCTGCCTAATCTATCAACCCTGAAATCAGCAGAACTTCAGCACTGGCTAGGGAAAACTAAGATTTCAGGGTCAAGGGAGAATTTTCCGATACCCTCCCCCAAACTATCTGTAATTTTTAAAAACTTTTCTCTGGCATTTACATTTTATTCAACAGGACTTCATGGCTGTGAAAGATCTGGCAAAACCAAACTGGCCTGGGTGGAGGGAAGGCTGTGTTGTTCCGTTGTAGCCACATGCATACATGTTTGCAGGTTGTATAAGAGAGGGTGTCGAGAAATCTGGGGAACTTTGGATTATTAGAGGAGTGGTGGAAGAACTTGGCAGACTCAGAAAATCTGAAGGCTTCAAAGTTTTACCCAGACCTCATCAGAAGTAGTTAGGATGATAACATGACGAATGATGAGGAGGTATTTATGTCTAACCGAGGGAGCTAAACAGAACTCCCAGGCTACTCGCACTAACATGCTCCAGATTTCTTAAAATCCCCACTGATCTCATCAAGAAACACAAGTCTGCATTATGTCCAGATAGGTGCTTGTAAAAAAGTCTCCTCATGTCTGTCTTCTAGCTACAACCATTCTTTACTCTTTTCTCCCTTCTATCCTTTTCTCCCTGCCTCCTTTCCTGCCTTTCATCCATTTCTAAACATTTTTCAAGTACCTACTGTGAAGTGGTTAGATAATCTGAGGTATATGGGACACAATTCCTGTCTTCAAGAAAATAATGATGCAAATAAATATTCAAAGTATGCCTGACTGTGTTATATCTTTCATTCACAGTGGGCTTGTACAGGGTGGGAGCACTTGGTGAGACGGCTCTAAGCTGAAGGGTGGGCACATGTACAGTGTGGGCAAGGGGGTAGCTGAGCATTCTGTGTGCATGAGATAGGGTATTCTTAACAAAGAAATGAAAAAGTACACGAAGTTCATGGCTCTGGTTTCCCATCTCACCTATGGAAGCTTATATTCATGAATATATTTATGAGCATATGAGTATTTCATAAATATATGGATATATTTCATGTATCTATGAGTGTATTTGAGAGGAAAGAAATTCAACATACAAATGAAGGGAAACTAATTGTCCTGGGTGCTGTGTAAATTTCATCTTTATTATTTCAGATCTCACAATAACCCAAAAAGGCATGCTTTTTCCCTATTTCTTTTCAGTTGTAGGAACTAAGGCTCAGGGAGAAATTCACACATTGTCTAAGTTAAACTGTGACTGTACACAAGTCTGT
>NW_017731466.1:481553-490651 GCF_001890085.2 Hipposideros armiger | reverse complement strand
GGCCTGATGCTACTGCAGGAGTAAAAAGACTCTAAGACCTAGGGAAAGACATTGAGCTACGCATAAAGGCTAGGTGTAATGGTGTTAACTTACCATCAAACATATGCCTACATTAAGGTAGCAAGGAAAGAAATATTGTCAGGTTTTGTAAAATTCTCAGCTTATTTAAAAACCAAAGAAAAACTAAGTAAATTAAAAATTATGACTAATTAATGGGATAATTTAAAATTTTAAGGTTAAAGCAATAGTCTAACTTAATTCTCATCTATTATCATAACTATATTTTTACTTCCAAGTTTATTCCTTTTTGCTTAATTCTCATTTTTTTTTGTTTGTATACATTCCTTTATTCATTCACAGTAAGAAATTTAATAATGGGCACATATCGGCAATCTGTATGTTTTTTGTAAAAAGAATTATGTCTCTCTAGTGGATAAATCGCTGGAATGGATATCTTATAATAGCAATGATAGTACATTTTAGATTTGCGTATATTTAGTTTCTGCACAGCAGCTTCATGATTATCTCACTTTAGTTCAGCAATGTCACTAACTAGCCACATGACAGGCAAGTAACTCAACCTTTCAGCGGCACAAGTTTCCTTATCTGTAAAATGGAGATCATACTTTAGGACTTCTCTGAAAGAGGTGTGTGAAAGTGAAATGAGTTAATGTATGTAAAACATTTAGGACAATGCCTGGCACATAGTAAGCATGTTGCCATAGAAAACATATTGCCACTTATTATAATTACCATTATTATTATTACTCCCTCTCAGTGGCTTGGAGAGTATATATGTTTTAGGTCCTAGTGTCATTTTGCAGCAGTCCCAATGATTCATCAATCATAAGTGTTATAAATCCAAATGTCTATAAAGGTGTCTAACAGTAATATAGATGAGTACAACCTGCTAGGAGCGATGGTGGCGAATTGAACAGTTCACACCTCTAAAACCAGCAGCCCCTACTCAGCCCTAGGCAATGTTGTCATATAGAATATAGTCCTAGTCTTGCCACACTGTCCAATTTCTCTAGAAGATAGAAATTTTTATTTTTATTTAATCTCCTGACGTAAAAAAGTTTGGTAAATTATTTGAATTTTGGTAAAACACGGTATAGGCCCAATGCACACAGGTCTGAGGCAGGCTTAGAACCATGGTCCATGGCTTCCTTATGGGCCCTTATCACTGTCATGCACACAGTAGGTTCTTGATATAATCCTAATGGGCTAACTATAAAATTAGGGTAATCATAGTTAATTGGAGAGTTGAGGCACCATTAAAAATAGCTATGTGAACGCAATGAGTGTTGATAATGGATGCACTGGAAAATCTAAAATGATAGATGAAGATCAAAGAGGCACTGCCTGAGTACCAGGGACACCATCCCCAGAAAGCTCCTGGGATGCAGGAAACTGCAACTATGCAGATACCTTGAACTTTTGGAAAAAAAAAAAAAAAGAAGGGCGGGAAAGTGGGCAGGAAGATAGGAAGTGTAGCAGAGGGGGAGAAAACTTCCAGACAAAAATCCAGGTCTTCCAGACACCAAAGTCCATGCTTTTCCATGTTACCGTGCTGTTTATCAATCAAATGAATAATTGCACAGCTCTTTCCAGTATATAGGACATTAGTTGAACCTTGGTTGGAGGTTCCAATATAATACTTACCTGCACATCAAAGCCAGGTGATGATTACTGATGATGCTCTGCCTGTGTTTATGGAGGTAGGCATGAAGGTGCCATTTTAGAGCCAGATAAAAATGTGGTTCTCTGACCCCAGTGACAGGAATAAAAGCTTGTCAGTGATGCAGACAAGTGACTCATTTTTGATGTGATGCAACTTTATGGAAACTACCATTCATTATGACTTTTGAAAACCACATTTAAAATCATGAAAGTCCCAATTCTTTGATGATCCCTTTATCACAGAGGGAGACTCAGATAGTTGAAAAGGGATGAGTCCTAATGAGTTTTCACGAACGTTGCCTCTCATCCCTAATTCCAGTGCTATCCTATAGGGAACATAAAGAGACTCTCATCTCACTGATTGTGGCAGGAAAAAGTCCTGCATCTCACACCTATAGCTTGACTCTGCCCTTTCCAAACTGGATGAGTTTGCCTAAGGACAGGAAGGAGAAGGCCTTTGGTCTCAGACTGTCTTTCCTACAAAAGCTCTAATCCGGTCAATTTGTTCCTGATGGATTGGAGATTACCCAGATGCCATGCTCCAGCATTATCTTTCTAGACATTTGTTCCACATTTGCACCTGTGCTCAGTTGCTATTCCATTGGGACAGTTAGAGGACTTGGAGAAACATGGTGTAATTTCACNCTCATGTGGGATCCCAACTGGGGCTCTGCTGCTCAGAGCTGGTGCTCCCAAGCCAACTCTTACCCAATGCGCCACTTGGCTGGTCCTAAACAACTTTTGAAAATATCTTTTAAAGTGGCCACAGTTAATTTTTTATGGCAATCCTGAAACTTATTCAAATCCAAGATTCACATATAAATGTATGCTTCTAAAATTGAAAATAATCATAACCAGTCTTAGAAACATAGTTATGAATCCAATCTAAATCAAATTTTGTATATGTCTTTTACCAATAAATAAGGTGAACTATTTACTACTTCCCCAAATAGTTAATTGAATATTTTAGAAGAATTTCTAATTACATTGTCATTGTCTTGCCATTTTTTAGTGCTTAGCCCTCTAATTTGAGATCTACTGGAGGGCAACATTTGCAAATTAGAAACATAATTGAAATCTACTGCTGAATAAATTGATGTTTACCGCTACATAAAATTAGTGCAATCATTTTAAATGGTATGGAATCTATTTTCTTTTCACTTCACTGGCTTTTTGTTTTTCTTTGATGAAATTGTAGTTGGAGATGACCCTTAGAAAAAGCAAGCTTTCTTCTTTAATATATTCCCAAAGGAGCAGTAGGGGGAAAGGAATGGTGACACTGTTGAGGAACAGCAGGTTGCTGTGATCTTTCACAATGGTGGGTCCTCCCTAATTGTTAAAGTTGGAAAACTTTAAGCAACAAAATAAATACACATTGTATTAAATTATAATCCAAAGTATGCAATAAACATCCATGAGTTCATTCTAATATAATTATTTGATTGGATCAATCAATAAATAAATGAGGGGGGAATAGACAAATAAATCTCCTGTTTAGAATTGTAAATATTTTATGTAAATACTTTACTCTCAAGAAAGTAAAGCATAACTCTCTCCCCACCAACCATCCCTTAATATAGTGATTCCTTCTAAAGATACAGTATAGAGACAGGGGAAGAAGAATAACTACAGTGAAGAAACTTGAGAAACACTATCTCAGCCATCCAAGCTTAACATCAATTGATAGTAGGCACCCTTGATATGATGTGATCAAAATGTTGCTTTACTTTGTGGTCTTCTTTCCCAAAATGCACAATCCCAGTCTAATTATGAGAAAAATATCAGACAGACCCAAACTGAGAGATATTCCACAAAATACTCGACCACAACTCCTCAAAATCATCAAAAACAAGCAAAGTCTAAGAAACTTTCATGGTGGGGAGGAGCCTAAGAGACATGACAACCAAATATAAAGTAGTATCCTGGAGCAAAAAAATGATAGTTGGTGAAAACTAAATAAATCTGGAAAAAATATCGACTTGAATTAGTGGTAGTGTATTAGTATTGGTTGTGACATTAAGTTGTGACAAATGTACCAAACTAATATTAGATCTTAACCACAGAGGAAACTGGGTGCTGGGTGCAGGGGATCTTTCTGTGCTATCTTTGTAACTTTTCTGTAAATCTATAACTATTCTAAAATTAATAAAGCCTTATTTTAGAAACAAAGAAAAAAGAAGCGTGTGAATGTGAGTATAATCTGAATCAAAGACATTAAATGTTTAGGAAATGATCATGATAGAATCAACACAAAGGCAAAGGAAGACAGAAAAATATCAAGATGGAAGCATTTACAGAATTGTGTGTGATATGACTGTGAACACTTTGGTTTTACATCTACTTGGGAATATACTACAAGTTTGGGACTTTTCTTTCATATGTATGGAAACAGAGTTTTCTTTCTTTGGATTTCTATCATAATTTCTCTATTTCTGGTCTTCATTTCTTTATATACTCTGAAATTACCTTTCTATTCTTATCTCCCACTCATTTTAACAAACCTGTCCAGTAGGCACAGTGATCTATGCACCATCTGCTAAATATACATAAAGGGCCCTTTATGCTTAAGTTGTTCTTCTCATTTGAATGCACGTTCCTCTTATAGTTCCAATCATCCTGAAGTTCTAGCCATCCAACAAGAATTCTTTGGATTTCCTTGATTTCCCCAGCTGAAAGAGAGTCCATCCTCCTCTGATCCACAAAGTTGCTCTGTACTTCTGACATCAACCACATACTACTTTATTTTGGTGTTTTTAAATGTAGCTTCCATATTGGCTATTAAATCTTGAGGGAAGGGGGCTGATTTGTGCATTTATACATTTCCCATGGCTCCCTTCATACATATTTACAGAAGGTTGAGCTAATCAATTTTTATTAATGTTGGGCAGTCATTTTCAATTGAGAGAAAAACTTGAAACCAAGATCAATTGGACTAAATTAAAAATAAAATTTAAATTATTCGTAACTAGAGACATTTGATGTGAAGGAGCTGCTCCATTTTCCTACATCTGTTATTATTGTGGTCTCTCCATTTGCAGTTGATAATGCACTGAGTCAATGAATGTCAGCTAATGCCTCTTGTGTGTGAGCCATTATTACGATAATTAATAACAATGGCAGCTCAGTTGATAGGAACTTGGCAATGTGTATATCCTTATCTTCAAAGTCCAAATGGTTTGGAATTTGGCTTTTTGTGAAAACATTTAATAGGATAGTGTGTATTTAGAATCTGTTCCCAGCTCAAAGACTGACCCTTATCTCTCAAGTCCTTAATGAGAAAACACCTGACAAATTGACTGGCATACTCCACTCTTCCAAGTAATTTTCCTTCCTGCCAAATGAGTCTGTTGTAGCCTCCACTTCTGTTGAAACTGTTGAATGATGAACAGTCTGAAGCCAATGTCTGAAGCTTCAGAAAGCTCTCTTCAAAGGGAGATTTCACAAAGTAAAATTAACATATTGGAAAGGTGGAAAATCAATCAATTTTTTCATTGTCTAATTAACTACTTGATGAGTTTTACTTGACTTAATTGGCTGCTGGGCTTACTACTCCATAGCTTCCAAAAAAGGAATCTTTATAATGACTGTCATGAAGTTCTTTTGTTGAATGAAATACAGTCCCACAGAACAGTATTGCAAATAAACAAAAATCAATTGTATTATTAATCTTCAAAGTACTAGTTGAGTCTACTCATAAAGCTTTCTAATTGGGATTTATTATTAGTTTAACAATATTCAATAAATACTTAAAGTGAGTAGGATTAATAGTGTGACAAAAATATAAATAAAAGCAGCTGGCCTTATTTCATCGAGAATAAAAGCAAGTTTTCAAGTGAAAAGAATTCATCAAAATGGGACTAGAAAAACTATAATCACTGACTCTATTCTCCTTATCAAGAGAAATAATTAGCAATTTATAACACAACAAAAATATTTTTATTGTGTGAGATAGTAATTTTAAAACAATACGGAAATTTGGAACATTGTAAATCATGTATTCAAGATTATTATTTATGGAAAATGCTTAACTTATGTATAAAGAATTAAAAATTTAGTGGCAAATCAAGAACTGTTAATAGGAGATGGCATTACTCTTTCAAGAAGCTTGGCTGAAAAGAATGAGATCATGAGGATACTATCTAAATGGGATAACAGAGTAAAGAGAACTTTATGAAAAGACAACCTATAGGATAAATTCGATTATTTTAATAAGCTGAGGAATAGTGCCAGTAGTGAAGAAGAGATAGGATTAGGGGAGAGGAGTAATTGATCAGAGTAGAAGATATCAGGAGTAAAGATAGAAAAGTTGACCTGGAACAAAATGATTATTCTTTATCTTTGAGACTGAAAGGAAAGGTAAATGTGGTGGATACATGGATACTCTTAGAAGTTAAATGCTTGATAAAAAGGTGAAGGTTTGGAGAAAAGGATTAGTGAAATGAGAGAGGCAGATAACCCAGAATCCTTAAATATACTGGTGGGCAGGACTGGAGGGCCCACACTGTAGGAGCACTAATATGTATGGCGGTTTTATGATATTCTTTTGCTCTGCTGAACGATTTGGGTATAATAATGGCAATAATAACACTGTGATGGTAAGTACTTAGATTAGCTGATTTAGTCTTCATAGGTAGCCTCTGAAATAAGCACTATTACTATTTCCAATGAGGAAACTGAGGCTCTGAGGCTAAGAAATTTGTTCAAATGTACATAGCTGATAAGCATTAAAACCAATATTTATGTGAACCCAAGCAGCCTGACTTAGACACTGAGCCTAGCTGGGCTGCTTAGGTTTAGAGGTATGTTGTTATAATCAGAGATTTGTGTCATTAAAGGCCAAAAATGACAAGAAATTTCAGCAATGCAAGAAGATTGAACTATTCTGTTGGGTTATAAAGCTGTTCATCAGAATAGCCATGCAACTCACACTGAATAAGGAAGTGAGGCCAGGAAGGATGACCAACTGGTAAACCTCCTAGGACCATGAAACTGAAGGTCCGTGAGGCTGTGGAGAGCTAGTAAAGGGTATGAAGGCATCTTTTTAGGAAGAGGAGGTTGGTCAGGGGACAGGATGCTGAAGGTTTCTGAGGTGATACATTTCTGAGTGATGATAGGGTTCAAGTAGTTATAGGTGTGAGTAGCTGGAGTGGATGAGAAATAAGGACTCAGGAAGATATGAGGAATTAAAGAAATTATGGTGGATTCCTATTCATAAACAACTGTAGCTTAAGAGATATTTATTTCTAAATAGTAGTAGCTTCTGCTGAGGAGATGTTTATGTTCCCACTATAAGACAGGCAGCATTCCAGGCTGTCAGGATATAGCAGTGGGCAAAACAGACCAAGTTGCTTCCCTCATGGAGTTGACATTCTAGTGTCCATATGTGAGGTAGTGATACATACCTATGGGAATCATTAAACAGGGATGGAGAATAGGCATTTTTAGGACAAGGGGTATGACTGTTATAAAGGATGATCAGGAACCAATGAGGAACTGGTGTGGCCGAAAGGAATGAATGATCATTTACACAGATGGAGATTTGATGTTTTTGGGGGTCTGAGAATAAGGAGTTAGACTTTTTTTTTTTTTTAAAGATTTTTGTTGGGGAATTGGGGGGATGGGAACAGCACTGGGGAATCGGGGGAAGGGGAACAGACAAGTTGCTGTCGTTTTGTTCTTCAGTTTAGTTGTGGAGGATGTTGCTTCACTGGCCCAAGCTGGCACAATCATCACGCTCTTCCCGGGCGAGGTACATCAGTCGCCGGCTTCTGGATGGCCGAGGAGTTAGATTTTTGACCAATTGATTTTGAGATGCTCATCAGACCTCAAGAGGAATATTGTGTATTAAGTAGAGACTGGATATAAGATTCTGATTCCAGGTTTCAGAAAGAATGTCAGAAATCTGTGCTACACATTCAAATTTGTGTAGATGGTCCATAAAGCTATAAAAATGAACGTGATCACTAAAAGAGTCGGTAGAGACGTAAAATCCTCAGATGACTATATGCACGGACACTAGTAAAATACAGGGACAGGAGAAGAGTCCAGCAAAGAGATTGAGAAAAAAGTGACCAGAGAAAAAGGAGGAAAATCAAAAGAGGGATATCATGGAAGCCATGTGAAGAATGTGTTTCAAGATGGAGCATGATTCAATTTGGCCAAATATTGCCACGGAGTAAAAGAAAATGAAAACTGAGAATTGTCCATTGGATTTAGCAATATGGAGGTAACTAGTGGCTATAACAGAGCAGCCTGATTGGCAATGGTTTGATAGAGAAGGGAGGAAATGCAATGAAGAAGGTGGGTATCAACACATCTTCCTAGATTCTCTATCAAGCAGAGCAGAGAAATATAGTGACCACTGGAGAAAGATGTAAGATCAAGGGAATTTTTTAGTATTTAAGGTGGAAAAGGTTGCAGCATGTTTGTAAGGTGATGGAATCTAACCAGCAGAGAAGGAGAAATTGATGATTCAGGAGAGAGAGGGATGATTGTTGGAGCAGTGTTGAGACAAAAGTGGAAGGAGATGGGATCCAGGCACAGGTGGAGGAGGTGCTCTTGGGAGCACAGTCTATCCACAGCTGCAGCTCCAACGTCATTAAGAGTCTAGAACGCTAGCTGATGGGTGTCAGGAACAGAATTTATTCTGTGTCTGCACATACCAAGTACCACTAAACATGCTGTAAATTCTAGTAAGCAGTGGTGAATGACATTAGGCATGGAGACTTCTGCTGTCAAGGTGAACATGGCGGAATAGCTGGATGAGTAATGTTAATAAATTGTGACAGTTAAAAATCTGTGCAGCGACTAATGAAATGGATGTTTAGTGGGGTTTCACCTTCGTAAGTGAGATTTCTTTATTGAAACCTACAGTGTGTGTAATGGGGGTTATTATTCCCTTCCAAACCCCATCCCTTCCCCTGAAGAGAAACAAAATCTGCTTTTTACCCATATTGGTGTACTAAGTATATTTTATGGTTGTTTAAAATTTCTCCCTTATAGCTTATCTCTGTATATAGAACCTATTTTTGCAAACAGAGGGAAACTGTATATTCTTTTACCTTTTTATTTTCAGAAAATAAGGTATGTTAGTGTGCAAAGAAATCTAAAATGGGAATCAGTTCACTGCATTTCTTGCCCTGCCACTAACTCACTGGGAATTGGTTTCCTCTCTGGAAAAATGAACTAGTTGGCCCAGAGGATCCGTAAAGTCCCCTCTGAATCCAAGTAATGAAATCATAATAACAATCTAAATAATTCAGACATTCACAGCTGATGCCCTTTATTTTTATATGCCCATAATATTCTATGTCAAGATAAGTCACATTTATATTGTTGAGAGGTTACCAATCACCCATGCATTAATATCTTACAGGGTTATTGTGAAGATTAAAAGAGAAAATGTGAAAGAAATT
>NW_017731466.1:472347-478793 GCF_001890085.2 Hipposideros armiger | reverse complement strand
CGCCTGATGACTATAAAGTGCTCAATAAATGTTTATTGAACCAAATCAAAATCTTAAGCAATTGTCATCCCAGAAATGTTTGTATACATTTATGGGTTTTAAAGACATGTTTATATTTAGATAACTTCCTGAATTGGGGTGGGGGAGGGAGTGTGGCTAGGACACTTAAATGAATATAATACTCCACTGATATGAAATAGGGAATAGTGGTGATTATAACCATCTGGAAACACAACCAGGATTCAACATACAAGTGAACAAAAATTTCTAAGTAACAACAGGAAGAAAAAAGCTGTCACAAAGCCTATGCGCATTACAGGAGAGGTACAAGGTGTTAAAATCACTGAATTAAAGAGCTTAGTCTTTAGTTTTTCTCTTAATCTTCAATTCTTCTGGTTCAAGAGAAGATATTTGCTTTATTACAAAATGAATGGTAGTAGTGAGAGAGTTGCGCCATGCCAATCCATGTTGGAACCTGGGATAAAAGGAAAAATCAGTAATATTGACCCTGGTTTTCTTTAATTGATAATTTGTTCATCATAGATTTAATTTAATTTTTATTTTTAAAAATATATTTTATTTAAGTATTCAGATCACTAAGGTTTTTTATTCCCCCTTCAATTTTGCAGCCAAAGAGGTGAGTGCCTCACTTGCCTTACCCTAGTCCTGGCCTAGAGTGTGACAGTAGAAATGTTATGTTATGGCTGGCATAGTTTAGAAAAAAATTTACTTCACATCTTAATGTGATGCTGATTCATTAAGAAACACATGTAAAAAAAATCCATGCTATTATTTTTAATAAGGGAGGAAAATGTCATATTTTAAAGATTTCTATCAAGTAGAAATAACATTATAAAAAGCCTATTAGTTAGAAATGCTTTCAGCTGTAAGTAATGGCATAGTCCTTTTACAGAGGCTTCAAATTATAAATCTGTTTTTCCCACCTAACACGTGGTCTAAAGGTAGGCAGCTAAGGCGTTCCTTCCCTTGGTCTCCTAATGCTTCTTGCCTCGTGGTTGTAAAACATCTACCCCAATTCTAGCAAATGCATGCTTTCAATGCAATAAGAAGGGGAAAAAACCTTGCTAAGAATCCAAGTGGTGCCAACAAAATGTATACACATTTTAAGAAAAAAAAACTGTATTAAAATTGTAATACTCAATATATACCGATAACAAAAGATGAATACAAGTCACGTCTGACTTCTGCAATTACAAGAGGTGCTCAAAGTGGTTACCATCAGTGTCCAGGCAGTTCTGGTTACAGCGAACTACTGCTTGAGCAACGTTGACCAAAGTGGCCACTTGTATACATTTTTTTTGGCACCCCCGGTATATCCCCTTTATCAGGGGTACCTAAGCTTTCCCAGAGGCCACATGAAGGTGTCTTTGCTCACATCCCCTTTCAGAATTATGAGCCAACCGTGTGTCCTAATGAGGCTGAGAAAGCCAAACTGTCACATTCCTGCCCTGAACAAAAGGGTCCTAAGCAACAAGAAGGAAGTCGAGAACGGTCCTAACTTGAGTTTGCGTCTGTAGAATTTGTGTTAACTACTTGATGGAGAACATGAGTTGCTGCATTTATAAACTCATCTTCAAGAATGACATTCTTGTAGTTGGTGTTTATTAGAGACTGTGATTTTTATTACTTTTTACTTAGAAGTCAGCACCCAATGCTATCTCCCTAATACTCCTATTAATAAATCTTAAAATGCAAATGACAACAAATATGTCTGTGTACAGATATGCAGAAAGAATAGGTAGATTGAATGTGTTAGCAACTGTATTTAATTATTGGTTTCTATGAGTTAGATTGTATTTTGTTATCTAGCTGTGCTTTAAGCAACAAGCTCTTATCCATCAGCATTTGGGGTTCGAATATCAACCACTGGTCTTCTTTTTCAACTAAATTGAAACATATGAGGTCTGACAATTAAGTTCATGAACTTTTTGCAATGATGTTGCTAAACTTTTTTGATATCAGAGGGATTATTCATTATGAATTTGTACCAACTGGACAAACAACCAAGTTTACTATGTGGAAGTGCTGAAAAGGCTGTGTGAAAAAGTTAGAAGACCTGAACTTTTCACCAACAATTCATGGCTCTTGTATCACGACAATTCACCAGCTCACACGGCACTGTCTGTGGAGGAGTTTTAGCCAGTAAACAAATAACTGTATTGGAACACCCTCCCTACTCAACTGATCTGGCTCCCAATGGCTTTTTTCTTTACCTGAAGATCAAGGAAATATTGAAAGGAAGACATTTTGATGACATTCAGGACATCAAGGGTAACACAATGACAGCTCTGATGGCCCTTCCAGAAAAAGAGTTCCAAAACTGCTTGGAAGGGTGGACTAGGTGCTGACGCATAGCTTCCCAAGGGGAGTACTTCGAAGGTGACTGTAGTGATATTCAGCAATGAAGTATGTAGCACTTTTTCTAGGATGAGTTCGTGGATATAGTTATCAGACCTCATGTATTAGGCTTGCCTCCTTTTTTTAAAAAATATTTTATTGGGGAATCGGGGAAGGGGAACAGACAAGTTGCTTTCCTTTTGTTCTTCAGTCTAGTTGTGGAGGATATTGCTTCACTGGCCCATGTTGGTATTATCATTGCGCTCTTCCCAGGTGAGGCAATTGGTCATTGGCCACTGGACGGCCACTCACGGCGGCTCTCGGCAGCTCATACCAGCTGCCGGCCGCTCACGCTGGCTGCCCGCCACTCACAGTAGCTTACAGCAGCCCACTGCAGCCCTGCTGCAGCCTATGCCATCACCGGTGACTCACGGCAGCCCAGCTCCAGGTCAAGCTGTTGATCACCATCTTAGCTGTAGAGGGCAGTGTCACTGGCCCATGTGGGATCTGAACCAGGGCTCTGCTGCTCAGAGCTGGCATCCCAAGCCAACTCTTAACCAACAAGCCACATGGCCCGTTCTACAAGACAGTATTTTTAAGCAAACTATTTGCTACCAGAAAACAATAGAGGTACAATGTATTTAGTTACTCTTTTATAAGTTACACTTTTATAATTTATTTAGTTCATAGAAGTTTTTTACCTTTTAAGTTGTAAATACCTCCAAATACTTTTTTAAAAAGCAATTTAATTATATGGTATTCAGTCATTTAATTATATGAATGAGCTTTCAGAAAGTCCATAGAATAAGGTAATATTTCTTTTCTCTTTTCTAGTTTCTGAGTCACAGGGGTGTGATTAAGTGAAAGTTCAGCACTGGTTAATTGGGCTTCCAGAAGGTCCTACAGGTTCAGGGAGTTAAAGGATCAAGTTCAGGGAGCACACAGAGGCAGTCACTATAGGCTTGAGATATTTGTAACAAAAAGTGTGTCATATTAAAATAGGCAGAAGTCCTGGTATTTAACAGAATTGATTTTTATTTCCTTTGTGGTTTGTGTTTATTTAATTTTAGGATTACTTTTATACCCTGAGAGAATATTATGAGTTGAGTGATGTGTGTTGTAGAGGAAGCATGTGTGGTGGACTCAAAAGAGCTGGTTTAGTTAAATGACTGCTAATAATTATTTATAATAACCTTGGTTAGTCACTCCATCCCATCCTTTGGAGTTTGATTTACTTATTCACAAAATTGGTGCCTTTTTTTTTTCCTAGTGAATAATTCTTTTCTTCAAATCTGGTCTTATAGAGAAGCTTCATGTATTTGGACAGATGAAAGCAGAGCTACTCTGCTTAAAATTAGGCAGGGGTCATCCCTGAACCCTGCCCACCATGCCTTTCTTTCAGATCCTGCCTTAGACTTGGAGGTTCTGCTGCAAAATCCTTAGGCTTCCATGGTGCCCTACAACACTCCTCAGGGAGAAGGAATAATGAAAACTGTGAATAAGATCTTAAGAGAAAAATAAAATACTCATTTTGTTTTCACTTTCCTGACTTTTCTGTTTTTCTAATTTATTTTGGGGGGGGGGATTCTTAGAAGACTTAGGACATTGTTTGTTTTTTTTTAAAGATTTTTTTTTTAATTGGGGAATTGGGGGGATGGGAACAGCGCTGGGGAATTGGGGGAAGGGGAACAGACAAGTTGCTGTCCTTTTGTTCTTCAGTCTAGTTGTGGAGGACGTTGCTTCACTGGTCCAAGTCGGCACCATCATTGCGCTCTTCCTGGGCGAGGCAGATCAGTCGCTGGTCTCTGGACGGCCGCTCACGGTGGCTGCTGGCCGCTCACGCTGGCTGCTGGCTACATACGGTAGCCCATGGCAACCCACTGCCACAAGGGCTGCAGCCTACGCCGTCGCCGGTGACTCACAGCAGCCCAGCTCCAGGTCAAGCTGTTATTCAGCATCTTAGCTGTGAAGGGCAGTGTCACTGGCCCTCATATGTGGGATCTGAACTGGGGCCCTCTGGCGTCCCAAGCCAGTTCTTAACCATCGCGCCACTCAGCCGGCCCTAGGACATTGTTTTCATGGCCCACCTTGTAATTGCTTTAATGACCCTGTTTGTGAATACATAATTACCATTATCCTAATTATTTTTTATCTGCATGTCACATCCACTCACTTTCATTGACGTGCTGATGCAACAGCTACATCAGCAATTTTCTTACTGCAATCATTTAACCTCCTTATTGTGCTTAGAGCAGGAACATAAGCATCAAAGATTTTGTCACAGAACAGCCAGCCATGGAATCACCATACAGTCCAGGAAGTAGACTATTGCCAGACTTCTAGAAATGAAACTTGTGACCTACTGGCCCCCACTGAATGCTCATCAGGGTTCACTCCCTTTCTGACTAGGGCCCTGAGATGGTAATGGGGTGCCACCTTTTCCGAATCTGATGCTTCTCTATTCCGCCTTGGTTCCCCTCTCCCTGCCAGCACCTCTTCATTCATCTCTCTTCAATTAAACTGCTTGTGTGTAATTAACCATCATGTGATTTCTCTCCTTGATTCTGTTGATGTTTGAATTACATTAATTTCATTTTGAATGTTAAGTTCTCTTGAGTTCTTAAAAAAAGCAGTTTGGCCTAGTGTGTTATTTCCTTTTAAAAATATTACTGAATTTGGTTTGCATACATCTTGTTTAGGATTTTCCATCTATATTTTGAGTGGGATGAATTCATAATTTTCACTTCATTTGTGCATCTAAAGCTCTGAGTTATTCTCTATGCTGTTTGTTGTATTATGCAGGTTTTAATAGATAGTATAGATAACATTATTCAGTTCAAAATATTTTTCTGATTTAAATGTTGATAGTTTACATTGATCCAGGTTATTTGGAAATGTATTTCTTAATTTCAAACTATGGTGATTTTCTAGTTACCTTCTTTTTGCTAACTTTTACCTAAATGGCCTTTTTGTCAGAGACCATATACTACATGATTTTAATTTTAAAAATGTGCTGATGCTTATTTATTACCCAGAATATTGTTAATTTTTGTTAATAAATGTTCTGTGTATGTAAAAAGTGTTTATTCTGCAGTTATTGGGGAAATTGTTCTGTATATGTTCAATAGATAAAATTAATTAATTGTGCTATTCAAATACTCTATATACTTACTGAGTTTTTGTCTGCTTGTGCTATCAGTTACTGAGAGAGATACATTAAATATCTTCCAATATGGTTGTGGGATTGATATGTTCTTTTACTCCTGTGAAGATATTGCTTTAGAGATCTGAAGCTTCATTTATTAAGGGCAAAAATTTAGAATTTTGATATCTTCCTGGCAAATCAAATATTTTACCGTTTTGATATACACTTCCTTCTCTCCAGTAATGTTTTCAATCCTTAAAAAATTTACTTTGATATCAATGTTGTGACCCCTGCTTCTTTTTGGTTAGTGTTTTCATGATCTTCTCTCATTCTTTGCTTTTCAGGTTGACTACACATATATCCTTATTGTTTTATGAGCAACATATAAGGTTATTTTAAAATGCAATCTGACAATCTATGTCTTTAAATTGGAACATTTAGTTCATTCACTTTAATGTAATCACCAATGTATTTTGGTTTAAATTTGCAGTCTTAGTATTCTAGATTCCTTTTTCCTCTCTTTTCTTATCTCCTTATTCATTCTATTATTTATCTTCTGTGTGCTCAGATGTACCATCCTCTCAGTGGTTGCCTGCCTGGAGATTAGAGCATGTAATGTAGCCTTAGTTTATCAGTGTCTAATATTAGTTTGGTATTTTGACCCAGACGGTGCAGTGATCTTGGCACACTTTCACTCTCTGTCCTCTTTCAACCTGCATGCTCTTGTTGTCCTGCATTTTATTTTATTGTATATTTCAGTTTCAAGGCATTATTAATATTGATTTATTCAGTCAACATGAATTTGTATTTTCTGAAATGTGTTATTTCAATACTTATTTTTTCTTTCCCATCTCTGATCTTCCATCTGGGATCATTATCCTTCTGCCTATAAAATACCTTTAGTATTTATTTTAGCGTGGGTTTGATCATGATAAATTCTCTT
>NW_017731466.1:429455-469625 GCF_001890085.2 Hipposideros armiger | reverse complement strand
TAATTCTTTAACTCATGTGACTAAATAACCAGGAACATAATTGCTGGATCATATATTGAGACTATGTTTTACTTTGTAAGAAACTGCTAAACTGTCTTCCAAAGTGGCTGTACCATTTTGCATTCTTACCAGCAATGAACGAGAGTTCCTGTTGCTCCACATTTTTTTTCTAGGATTTGGTGTTGTCAGTGTTTTGGATTTTAGCCATTCTAATAGGCATGAAGTGGTATCTCATTGTTGACATCCATCTACTTTTACGAAGCCAAATCTTTAGCCCTTTTTGACATTTTTCTTTCACTCGGCTCCTATCACCAGTCTCTTCTGTAGATTTTCCTTCTACATATTCTTTCATTTTATCTTCTCTTCATCTTCATAGCTGCTACTCTGGTCCAATCTGTCATTACCTCTGGATTACTTCAAAGCTCTCTTGCCTCTTAAATAATGCAACCACAGCAGTCTTTTCAAAAAGCAAACCTGATCACATAACATCATCCCCAAAACTTGCTGGAAACTTCGCAATAAATTTGCATTGTGCTTAAGATGAAATCAAATCTTCTGTCATGACCTATAATGTTCTATACGGCTGCCCCTACTCACTTCTTCTGGCTCATCTGGTACCATGTTCTTATGTTCTCTGCATCACCCCTACTGGTCCTATTGAGAACCTTGAAAGCACTATCTTAAGACTTTCTATTTCTTCTGCTAATTACAATCTTTATCCCCACCATGCCCCACTTCATCCCATCCCATTTTCCTAGTTTATTCCTCCCCATCCTTTCACTCTAAGCACAAATGTTACATCTTAGGGAAGGTCCCCCTGAGCTCACCCAAGGGGTGGACTTTCTTATTATCCTCACATGATACCATATATATCATGTAAAGGTAGTAACAGTACATTTATCATTATGATTATTTGATTGATGTCTGTCTCCCACACGAGATCCTAATGTTGAGGAGAGATTTTCATTTTTGCTTGTTTATTTAGTTTGCTATTCACTTATTTTAAATCATTACATCCTCAGCAGCTAACACACTGTCTGGTACCAAGTAGATGCCTCATAAAAATATGTTTAATAAATGCTTTGTCCTACTTGATAATGAGATTCATTAGTCAGGAATCAAAATTTATGAGCTATATAGTCAGAGAAATCTAACTGGCAATTGGATATTAGGCAAAAGAGAAAAATAGGGGAGAAAAAGAAAACACTATCATTTCACAGTTTAGGAACAAATAGAGTGGTAACAGCTATTTACGGGACGCTTAAGGTATCTTAAAAATGATGGCAGTGTTTTGTGTTGTTTTTAAATTTTTATTTTAAATATCTTCAATTAAAAAAAACACCAGACTGTGGTTCTTATTTCTCCTGTAAATCCAGGAGGCTTTTTAGTATGTCTCCTTGGATGAAATAGAGAATCTGTAGTTTTTACTTGGCCCTGTCCACGTGCATTAATGCTCCCTTAATCATGATGTCTCTCTACATGTATTATCCCCAAGTTAAAAGAACATAAGTGTATGTGTGTCTATGGCCCAACAGGTTACAAGAACATAATAGAAAACAGCCCATTGTTATCCTTTCAAGCCCATTCCCAGATGTCTCTTCCACATACTAAGGTTATTTGCATGTGCTGAGATTTTGGCTAAACCTCTAACCACATTGTGCCTTTAGAGTATTTCTCGCTCTTAATAAAAGATCTGCATTTCCTCTGAGATCTGCAAAATAGCCAGCGTGGGCCTCTGTACCTTGAGAAAGCTTGTGAATTATTAATTAAGACAATGATAAAGATGTGTGCTTTGGGACTTTTCTTACAGGAATCATCAGAAAGCCTTTGGTTGTGTGTCCTTAAGCTCTGGGGAAGTTACAGTGAAGTCTTCGGGTAAAGCTGTCTTAGCCTGAAGCTGTTCATTCACCTTTAAAGCTTAATTCCCTGCTGGAAATGGGTGGGAATAAACTAAATTGCAGAAATGTATTGACAAAAGCTTTGGACAGACATTGTTTATTTCAGTGGAGGCTGCCATTCACTCAGCCATCCATTTGTCCATTCATTTCAAAATTTCTAAAATATTGTTGGGCCCTAGATATGTACAAAGCATGGAACTAATCAAGGAGATATAAACAATGATTTAATTAGCTTAAAAATGATAAAGGACTTACATGCACAGTAGACTACATGCCGTGTTAGAAAGAAACCTAAATTGTGAATGTGCACCAAGAGCAGGTAACATGGTGCTCCGGAATTTGGCCCCGATTCTATCTATTTGATCTTACTTTCTGGTTTTCACTTGGCTGGTGGAAATTTTCCAGATTTACTGAGAGGAGCTCCAGGGAGGGAGCTCGGGGGCTGTGGAAAGAGGGTTGTCCAGCGGCAACTGAGCAGGCAGGGCTTTCATCTCTCTCACTTCCGTCCTATTTTCTCTGCAGTTTTCTTTGTTGTACATAGTGTGCTCTTTCACCTGATTCCATTGGAAGGAGTTAGTGACTGACACATTTTGAAAATTATAACCTAGGATAAACCATCTCTCCTAGTCAGACTGCTCACCTTTATTGTCGCCACCCCCTCAACAATATCCATGTTGTAATTATTTGCATGTCTTTGCTCATTGTTTTCTTTTTTCTTCTTCCAACTTGGAAAACACTTTCCATTTTCTCTGTATGCCATATACCTACCCGTGAAAGACCCCTCTTCCAAGGCTCATTTCCATGGAAGCTTCCTTAACTCTTGCTTGAGTCTACAATTGTTTTCTTTTAATCATCAAAATGTTAAGCATAACTCTAGGATCATAATGCATCTTAGGACATATTTGGTGGCTGAATGAGAATGTAAAATGACAAAATATAAAAGAAACTGAGATGTTATCCGAAGGATAACCCTTGTGAGTTCAGCTGTAGGAAGCATACATATTTTCACTTTTAAATCTGCCTTTTGGAGATGTTATACAATTTAATTTTTTTACTTAGAAGGATAAAACAGTGGGGGAGAGAACATGGGAAAAGCTAAATCGGTTTCTTCAACGGAAAACAACTCTAATCTCTAAGAGCTATGCCATCCATACTCAGGACTCCTGAGTGTGTGTTTAGCTTTAAAGAGGGATATTAATTCACCACCCTGGCCAGCCTGGCAACTATTAAAGCTCTTCTTAGAGATGTACAATTTCTAAGGAAGGATTGCCTTTTGTTCTAATCTAGTTTCTTCTATTTAACTACTGAGTGCCTACCATGCATCTACCTCCTCTGAAAAGTATAAGGGAAGTGGAGTTAAATGAGACATGGTTTCTGCTTTTAGAACCTCATAATTTAGTGAAGAAACTATCACAAAGAGAAGAAACACTGCAGCCTGTGGTAAGAATTAGAGTCGAAGTCAGAAGTGCAGCAGTCAACAGAGGAGGGAGATATCAGTTTTGTCTGAATGGGATCCCTGCACACCTGATGGGGGAAGCATTGCCTAAAGACTGTGCAGAAATTCAATAGGGGGAAATGAGGTCAGAGTATTGAAGGCTCACGAGCATCATGGGAAAGGCACAGAGTCAGAAAATTGTAGGAAATACTTGTGATGCATTGAATCACACATGTGACCACAGCACCAGTTACAGCGGGGACAGCATATGAGAAGTGACATGGAAATTCTGCTGCAGCCAGTTCATACAGAATATTTTATTTGATTTTATGTGCAGCTGGGGGCCACTGACTGTTTTGAGAAGGAGGATGATATAATACAATCAAGGTTGGGTTTGGAGTTAACTTTGGTGACATGACAGAAGAGGACACAGCACTTAGGATAGTATTAGAATGCTCCTGACAAGCCTTAGTGATGACTGGACTTAGGACAATGGCAAGGAGATCAGCATGAAGTAACCAAGGTGAGATACCTCAAGACCAATTAACAGGGTTTGATACCACTTGGATGTGGTAGAGAAAGTAAATACTTTAATAGAGAGATAGAGTACTTGAAGATATTTCCAAAGTTTTGAGCTTGAAATTCCAGGGAGGATGGCAGTCCTATTTATTGAGGTACAGAATATAAGAGGTACAGGAAATTTGGGGGTAGAAAGAAAGAACTAGCGGGAGAAGATGGTATGTTCATTGTTGCATACATTAAGTTTCAAATGCCTATCAGTTATCCATGAAATGATGTCTCACAGATGATTAAACATGCGTGATATGAATCGAGAATGGACAGCATGTTTGGGAATCATGACTACAGAGTGGTCATGATTAAGTCATGAAGCATAGAAGGCAAAGAGAGAACCTAGAACTTTTACAGATACCTATGGAGAGTCTGGCTGAAGAAATGATGCTGACTAAGCCCAATCATGACACTGGGAAAATACCCTATCAAGGATGCCAAGAGACAGAGTTATGAATAGCAAAGAGAATGAGTTGATGAAGAATGTGAAGGCTTGAATGTGCTAATCAGACAAATATTAATGGTCTAGAAAAGTAATTTCCCTAGAGGGAATAGAGAGTGGAGCTCAGAGTGCATGAGATTGAGTGAGAAGTTAGTAAAAGGGGAGAGATGGGATAAGAGCTTGCAGATGAAGTCAGTTTTTGGAAAGACTTGGACCATTTGTAGGTGACAGAGAAGGGATGAAGGAATCAGCACAGAGAATAAACTCCACATAAAATTAATTCTAATCATGCGGCAGAAAGAAGTAGATTTAAGCAACAGAAAGTAACCCTCTCCCAGAGAACAGGCCCAAAGGATAAGCACAGTGGAAAACAGGTCAATTTAACATCAGTGGGCATCAGAGAGCTCTGCCGGAAAAGAATATTCAGCTGAAGTCGTTTTGATCACAGCAGCTTTGGTCACATCTGGTGTGCACACACTTGGAGGCAAACCAACTAGCAATAGGGTTATCTCCAAGGAAGGACTAAGAAGGGGCTCAACAAAGGAGCCTGGGCACCAGCCACTCCCCATATTAGGATGACATGATAATGACAGGAAGTGTGGCCTGATATGGTTCCAGCACGGAGCCTGGAGGAGTGCTGGGCGGGAGCCTGGAGGGAGTAAAGAGAGAGAACGAAGGAAGGAGGGGCTTGGGCTTTTGCAAGAGCACATACACATCCAAGCTGGTATGCTGGGGTTTTCTAGGTATTGCAGGCTTGTCCCTCCACTTTCTGATTTTGGTCAAAATCAGTATTAAATTACGAATCATGTCACTGTGAAACCAGGCCACTCACTATTTTACTACTCAGCATTACTGATGGGAGTCAAATTTGAACCAGACGATGGGGACCTGTGACTCTCCTGGCAGCCTGAATAGGGGATCTGGCTCAAAGAAGCCAAAAAAAGAAAAAGAGAAAAAAAAGAAAAGCCTACAGCTTAGGCCACTCTCCCTGCCCTGACTCGGAGTCAAGCAGGGCTGGGGCTCATCCATCTGAAGGGATTGGGAGAGCTAATCGACAGATGGGGAGAATGGAAGTTATGAGAGGCTGAGGGGAGATGGTTGATTAAGCCAAGCCACTTAGGATGAAGATGGAGAGTCTGTGAAAAAAAACATGGGTAATGAGCAAGTCATTGGATTTGAAGTGAGGCAGAACAAGGGGAAGGAAGATACAGTAAAGGGGCAATTAAAATATTTGAGGTTGAAAGGAAGGGAGCTAAGAGATCTATTGGCCTTGAATTTCTCTCAAACTGTTGATGTGGGTAAGGGTTTGGGAACTTGGAAAGAACTGAAAAATGTTTTCAATGGTTTCTGTAGGGTATTCAATACTGCATATGCGTGGGTTACAAGAACCCAAGGACTCACTTACCCCCAAGGGGTAAGGAGCTAGGAATGCGAAATGCCAGTAAGGGCAGCTGAGGAAGTTGATGGAGGGCAGGGAAAGGCCAAGAGGTGAAGGTAAAGATCTAGAGGTTAAATAATGAGCTCTTTTGTGCTCAGAGTGGGACAGCGATGAAAGTCTCAATGACTGCATTCACTCTTCACGTCAACATTATTTTTTTTCCAATTATATAAAGTATCTTTATTAAATTTATTGGGGTGACATTGGTTAATAAAATTATATAGGTTTCAAGTGTACAATTCTATAATACGTCATCTATATATCGCATTGCGTGTTCACCACCCAGAGTCAGTTCTCCTTCCATCACCATATATTTGACCCCTTTTACCCTCTTCTACCTCCCCTCTCCCCCTTATCCTTTGGCAACCACTAAAATGGTGTCTGTGTCTATGAGTTTTTGTTCATTTGTTTATTGGTCTTATCCATTTGTTGTCAAGTAAATATTAGAAATACCATGTGTGCTTCTTCATTCAGCTGGGTTAAGAGAGCTCTTTGAATTATCTTGGTGGCTCTTGCCATCAAGAGGAAATGCAATAGAAATTCAAACCATCAGCACAGTTGTCCAACAGAAATATAATGTGGAATTCATAGGCACTTTTACAATTTTTGAATAGCCACAATAAAGAATAAATGCAAAGAATAAGGTCTTAATAATACATTTTATTTAACCCAATATATCTAAAACATTATCATTTCAACTTGTAATGAATATAAAAATTATTAATGAGATATCTTGCAGTCTTTTTTCTTACTAAGTCTTTCAAATTTTGTATGTATTGTTTGCTTTTAGCACATCTCAGCTTGGATGCTAAACTTTTATCAGAAATACTTGACCTGTACTTACATTTCCTATAATGCACTGCTGAAAAAGTAGATTCACATATCCAGGTTGTTCCAAACATAATTAAAAATGTAAAAGTTTTTAAGTTTAAATTGACATTAATCAAAGTTAGATAAAATAAAAAATTCAGTTTCTCAGTTGTATAGTCATCTTTAAGTGCTCAGTAGCCACATTGGTTAGTGGCTGCTGCCCTGAACAGCACAGTATATTGGGTAATTGCTAATATTATTAAGCAGTTATTGACCACATTGGGTTTTATGTACTATTTCATGGAGATTAAGAGGTGAGAATTGGACTCTGTCCTTTGGAAAATAAAACCATCAAGGCATGAGAGTGTGGGCATCTGATTCTCGTTGTTTGGGAGACATACATAAGCCAGAATTGCCATAGCCATTCACAAAGAAAGTTTCTGTGTTTTTATCTCATATTCATATGATTTATAAGGCTCACCTGTCTTCTAAAAGTACTGTCCTGCCTTAAGCATTAAAATGCAAATAATGGTAACTATATCATCAAATTATTCCCTCTGTCTTCCAAGTTCTTTTCCTAGACTGTGGACCATTGATAAGAGGCTTGTTAGAATTATCTTCCATTTTCATTATTTTTAAAAGCATTTGGCTCTTGTTCTTACACGAGTTAGTAAGCTCGGATAAAAGGAACTGGTTTGAATCTGCATTGTTGTTAGCATGATTTATAACGCCTGCTTTGTCTCACCTGTATGTAGCTCATAATCAATTTGCACGTAAAGTTGATTGAACTCTCTGGGAATATTTAGATGAAAGAAACTCTGTAAATGCCAGCTATTTATTATCTTCATTGTGGTCATGTAATGGTGTAATAACAGAAATGTTACAATTGATTTAATGGAGCTCTGTAATTAGAAGCCAAGTCTTTAGAATTATGATTGGGAACTTATGTCTTGAGTTTTTATATTATTTCTTGCATGATGTTTCATCTCTGAGCTTTCTTGTGTAGTGACCAGACCCTAAGCAGATCTGGTTTCTTTTAATGGGATAATCGCAGTGTCCCACACATACAGTTCACAGAGAACAAGGGCATGTATTGTCTGATTTGAGTCACTTGCCTGATTCTAGAGATGAAAAAAGTCAGGCCTAGAGATACGTAGCATAAAATTACACAATTAGCAAATGGCTGTGTGATGGCCAGTACTTCCCTTTTTTTATCACAAATTCACAATTCCTAAATTATATGTTAATAAAAAATGTTTCAGAAAAGCTGTATAAAAAAAATGGCTAACAGTGCAGGCTCTGGGTTGCAATGGCCCTGCTTCAAATCCCACTCTGCCTCTCACCATTTCTGTGGTTTTAGCCGAGGTACCTTCAAAGCCCCCATGTCCTCACTTATAAAAGGGAAAATAACAATAATTAATTTTTAACATTAGGCTGAAACTATTGCTCAATCTTGATTTGTAAGTGAAGAATGCAAATATTTACAAATGTGGCATATTAAATGAATAACTGGAGACAGTAACATTAGGTATAAGCACCACTGTGATCTGAATGACTGTACCATCTGGGCACTTACTTCTACCAACCACATCCCAAGCCTCTCTGCCTCTTACCAGCTACTGGGCACCTCCCAACACTCCTGGTCTCTTCTGAAAGCTTTGAATCTGCTAAGCTTTTTCCTCCCGTAGAGACTTATGTTGTCTAACAGGCTGTTTGCTGAGCCCTTCCTTCCTTCCTTCCTTCCTTCCTTCCTTCCTTCCTTCCTTCCTTCCTTCCTTCCTTCCTTCCTTCCTAACTTCCTTTCCTTCCGGCCTCAGGTTAAATGTCACCACCTTACAGAGGCCTTTCCTGATTATCCCACCTAAGGAGACTCCCCTTTCCCCCGTTATCTCCTGTTACTAGTCTCTGCTTCTGCATAGCCAATATCACAGTTTGTTATTAGAATTTTATTATTGACTGAATTTGATTTACCTGTCCACAGATTTGCCCGCAATATTCTGAGAATTGCATATAGTTGTGCATTTGTGTTTGAATATATATGTATATCCAATTTTAAATTCCACTTTTTATAACCTAGCTTGTTACTGTGGAAATTTTCCAGTCATCAAAAATACCTTTATAACATAACTTTCTAATGTTTGTATATTATTTGGTCATATGGATCCCACTGGCTTATTTAACCACTTTTCTTTGATTGTATACCTTCCTTTCACTATTTTCAAATCTCTATTTATACCTTTGATTATTTCTTTAGGATAAACTACAGGAAATGGAGTTATAGAATTAAAAGGAATACCCTCCTTTAAAGACTTGCTACATGATGCTGGCATTCTTTCTGGAGAAATTATAGCAATTTGTATTCCTGTGACAGTGTTTGAGGACACCTGTCTTACACACTGTATGCAGCACTGAATATTATTCTTCATAAATAATGCAATTTTATAGGCAACCAATATAATTTCCTTATTGTAACTTGCATTTATGTGATTACTCAGGAGAAATCAGATTTTCATGTTGATTAGACATTTGTATTTCTTATTCTAACAATGAGCTTTATTTTTCCATTTTGGCTTTATGTTTTTCTTATTAATATATAAGGCCAATTATATGTTAAGAATGTTAACTAGTTGTCTACAATATTACTACAAATATTTTTCCAGTGTATTGCTTGATTTTTAACTTTGCTTATATTTTTTGATGGATATACTTTCAAAAGTATATCCCATCTTGAGATAAGGGCTAAATTAAGCCCCCCGCCCCCACTCCCCTACACTGAGGCTTAACCAGGAAGCTTCCCCAGTGCAGAGAACCATCATCCCCCAGCTATACCAAAAAAAAGTAATTTTACACTACCTGGACATTTCCTTCAGACAACGAGTGTCAGCAGGAAAAGTGTTACTTCTGGGGAATGCATGGAACAAGAGGAAAGGTCAGTTCTCCCTGTGGTAGCTCAGGTGGTCCATCTAAGTTAGCCATGAGTCAGAGGTGCTCACCACAAGCTTTGCCAAAGACAGAGAGCCACATTGCAATGACTGGGTTCTCGGCGGTCTCGGCATTGAAAGCAGGTGTGCCCTGAACTTGCATCTTCTCATCAGCGAATTTCAGGCCTCAGATGTAATGGTTGGGACCTCCTGCACATTTTCCCACTCTGGGCTGGGCTTAGCCAAGTAGTTCAGTGCTCCAGCAGAAGGAAGGTCGTGATGTTATGTGCTCAGCTCATTTCCCCATGTTGAGGTTAATTTTTATTATGTTTGGAAGAATTCATTTCTTGATACAAAAGAAATTACTCTTTTTAGAGAAAATTCAAACACTTGAAAAATATATGATGTACCAAGGGAATATTGCTATCATGCCTTATCCTCGTTTGCACTCCACCCCACTTGAGCCCCAAATTACCATGAACAATTTGGTATGATCTATCTTCAGGCTCTCTTTTTGTGTGTATATTATGATAAGTATAAAATCAGTCAAAATCCTAAGCAAATTCTCTTCATTTTTATAATGAATTCATAACTGGATCTGCAAACCCCAGCCTATGGAACCTGAACATTTTACTGAGGTGAATTTCAGGATTTCTCTCAATCGAATACAATGCTTTGACAGGTTCAGGTTTATAAATCAGTCACATCCTAGCTTAGTATTAATTCCTAGGTTTTTCTCTATATCCACTTGCTCTCTAACTTGTCTGTATTCTCATGGGTTTGCAAGTTGGCTGCACAACAGGGTTAGTAATTATATTAGTCAGGGTTCTCCAGAGAAAAGAATATATATATATTTGAGGCTATTTATTATAAGAATTGGCTCATGCAGTTATGGAAGCTGAGAAGTCCCACAATCTGCCGTCTGCAAGCTGTAGAATTAGGAAAACTGGTGGTATAATTAGGTTCCAGTCCGAAGGCCTAAGAATGGGAGAGCTGACGGTGTTAGTCCTGATCTGAATCTGAAAGTCTGAGAACCGGGAAGGCTGTTGTCCGAGGGCAGGAGAGGATGGATATCTCAGCTCAAGCAGAGAGAGTGAATCCGCTTTTCCTCCATCTTTTTGTTCTATTCAGGCCCTCCGCCGATTGAATGATGACCACTCACATTGGGGAGGGCCATCTGCTTTACTTAGTCACCAATTCAAATTCTAACCTATTCTGGAAACACCTTCACAGACACACTCGGAGATAATGTTTCACCTGTGATCTGGGCCTCTTTTAGCCCAGTCAAGTTGGCACATAACACGAACCATTCCAGCAAGAAAAAGAGATCAGTTTTAGACTTGGGCAATGGTTCGGCCGTTGTTAGGATTCGATAGAGATGCCCTTCCCATCTGTTCCCACTTCCTGAAGCTTCCTCAGTGTTCAGCCCAGCTGGTGTTCTCTGGAGATTTCCACCACATATGCTGACTATCTATGGCTTGGACTGTCCACGCCTCACTGCTGCTAAGATTTCCCCCTCACCTTATGCTTCTTCAAGTACTTGGCAGGCCTTCTGGTTCGATCCCTCTACTGCTTCTACACCCCACTCAGACACTTTGGCTTTCGCCACTCCTTTTAGAAGCCAGAGGAAATGCTCCCCTCTCTCCCTCCATCCTGTCTCCACATGCCAGGCAGCCGTTTCCTCTGCTCTTCGTACCTTGCAGTCTGTGAGTACTGCTACTAGCTTCCCACATGAGGAATTATACCAATTTGCCTACTCTCCCATCTTTAGGTCTTCTCCAACCATGGAAAATCTGGTTTTCTTCTCTCCTCACTTCCAGTGTGTGTGTGTGTGTGTGTGTGTGTGTGTGTGTGTGTGTGTGTGTGTGTGTGTTTTAAGGGAATGGTGGGCAGGAAAAAGCAAACCACGTAAATACTCCATTTTATTCTAATCCCCTTCCTTTTCTCTGCCAAATTCAGCCACCCTTCTTTCACGCTTTGCAAAGGTGTCTTTCCTTTCACATTAGGAAAGAAGAACAAAACTAGCAGCTGTTATAACAAACTATTGGTATCAAAGTATTAGTCTACCACAAATGAAAGCCTTACGTAGCAATACATTACCTGTGGATATTCACCTTAATCCAAATGTTGCGTGGGACATGTTACACTGCAATATTTTTCATCATTTATTGGAAGTTCAAATTTACTAAGGCATCATGTATTTTATCTGACATCTCTGCACCAACACCCTAAAAAGGGCTAGTCAGCCTCTTGACCTGTCTGCTTCTCAATCATCAGTACATTACCCCACAGGATAAATCACCCCAAATGCCAGGCTTTCTTCTCTATGCTTTGTCCTCCTTAGGATTTTGGTTCGATAATTCATGATTAGTTTGTTTATTTTTTGGTGCCTTCAAGCAGATTTTAAAGTATATTTTATTTGTTATCTAGTTGAGTTCAGTGAGAGAGTTGCTGTGAATTGCTCACTCTATCTGGAAAAAAAGAGTCCTCCTGTTTGTTTTTTAACCTGTTCCACCCTGTGGTCCCCAAGGTATTGAAGGTTGCTGCCCAGGTGACATCAAGGGTTTTATCTTTTACCAAAATGAACATCCTGGAAACAAAGTAGGGTTGTGGGCCTCATCCAAGACCCCAAGCTGGCTATTGAAACCTTCTACTTGAGGGGAGGTACCTCCAGGACCTCGTCTGTGTGGCATTCAACTCAAAGGCATGACCACCCTGCATTACCTCCGGCAACTCAAGTGAGCACTAAAGTTCGAAGACTGAATCTGTACTCAGTGCTGATGTCCAGAATAACAAAGCCTCTCTCCACCTCTCCCCACAATAGTGAGAATTTGGGAGCTCCTCCCTTTTCTGGTAGAGTACAAATTTTTCCAATAAGGTTCTGACCTGCTCTCACCAGACCTACCTTTCCAAGCCACCCATACACCTGTGGAATGGCTCCATCCGGAGCCCTGTTGATATATGATAGAGTTAAGGTAAGCAGGCTCCCACCTCATCATTTATCCTCCCAGAAAGGTCAGGTATTCAGCCTCAGAAACAAAGGAGCACGCTGTTAAGAAACCATGTTCAATTTCCAAAGTTGCATCCTGCAGACTTAATCTCGTGCCTCCAAACTGGTAACATTCCAGGAGCATTTTTGTTTGTTTGTTTTTTAAATATGGAATGCTTCACGAATTTGCGTGTCATCCTTGCACAGGGGCTATGCTAATCTTCTTTGTATCGTTCCAATTTTAGTATATGTGCTGCCGAAGCGAGCACCCAGGAGTATGTTTTAACCACAGTTTATTTACACCAAGGAGACCGTATTACAGTAATACCTTGGTTTGCGAGCATAATGTGTTCTGGAAACAAACTACTCGTATTGCAAGACATTGCTCGCTTACCACATTAAAATGTGTTAGAAATGTTTGCTCATCTTGCGGAACACTTGCAAACGAAGTTACTTGCAATCCAAGGTTTTACTGTATACCAACTATGTAGCATTTGATTTAATATCTCTGTGAAATCCTCTTATCTAAGTACATATAGTCCTAGCTTACTCCTTTTAATATGTGTAGGGTTCAATTGCACTGATAGACTTGGTTTATTTGACATATTAAAATTTTAAATTAACAAAGCTTTTCATATAGTCTTGGGGAAAATATCTTAATACATATATTTAATTTAATAGAGTAATGTAAATAAAGAAAATGGAGCTTTTTTAGCCTTGGCACCTCTTCCCCCCCACCACCACCACACCCAATTCATATCTGTGCATATTTAGGAATTGCCCATTCAGAGGCAGCTTTATCACTATTTATCCTCAAATTACATCCTGGCCGTATTGCAGACCTGCACAGGCTACATGGCTCTAAGGGCTTACAGATTGCCCGTTATCAGTTACCTTGTCCCCAGTCAGCCTCCTTCCCCTTCCTATGGCAGCTGTTCTAACATGTTCTGACCCAGTTTAAGCTTGCTTTCCCATAAGTCATAATGTTGGCTTGTGCACGCCAGAGAAAATACACGTATTTGAGCAGAATTCTCCTCACCTTACCTTACTGCCACCTCTGACTGATCTAAAACATTCTCAGCTTTTCTGCTAGCATCTCATCTCACATGGAGACACTTCTCCAGCTGGTCTCCATGAGATGGTCAGATGCATGTGAGCACCCAAGTAACAATCCATTTGGGACCCAGAGGAGTAAACCACATGAAAGTTTAACATGTGTGTCTGACCTGGAAGGTATGAAATAGAAAGAAAATGTACCTTGACAGGAGAAAGGGGGGAAATGTATAACACAGAAACAACATAACACCGAAAATACTGAGCTCATGATACTGCAGCTTGAAGTAAAGCTGCAGGGTGATATACTGAATAAACACTTAAGCATAGCTCTCTCAATGCCTATTAGTACTTAGTATAACATTCCTGACAAAGTTGTGTGATACTAGCAGTAATTTTACAAGATGGAGACAATAGGATTTCACAAATAGCAGGAAAACCCCAAGTTTTAATTCTTATAAAGCCTAAGTCAGATAAATACACATACAGATTTTATATTATTTGAGATTTTATAGCATTAAAGGGACTATGCACTAGACAGAAGGAAAAATATAGAATCATAAACTTGGAAGGAATGGCATTTATTCTTTTCAAATACATCAAAACATATATATATATATATATATATATGTACACTTTTGCCAATGCTTATTACTTCTTTTCATTATAAATCAATTTTTTGGCCTGATAATAATTGTTCCATGTTCCCTCTGGCCATTAGCCACTCACTAATGACCATCAATTGTCATTATTACGCTATTACAGAAAAAAAGCATCTTTTTTATAATCACTTGTTTCAATCTACTAAAGGGCATTTCTCCTATTAAATCAGAACACTTATGATGTGGAATATTTTTAAATGACTTGATTATCCAAACAAAGCACAGGTAAGTATTTTGGAAATTTTAGCAAACACCACAAGATTCTATGTATTTTTTAATATGCAGACTATATGTTGTAATCTTTACATACTAAAGAACTGCATTTCACTAAAACATCAGGTATTTAATAACTAGAAAGTTCCATTTCAGTGGGTAAAATTATGAGCTGTAAACAATTTGAACAAAAGTTATGCTTGATAAAGGTTTTAACTTTATTCAGTGACTGTCTAGGCAAAAAATAGTTATTCCCTCGTGCCTTGAACAGTCAGTCCCTAAAGAAGTCTCTTTGTAGATGCTTAGGGAACCTGCGTGTGGGGTCCTTCGGGCATAATCATCAAGAAACAAAGCTTTGAAGTTAGGCAAACCTGGATTTCAATCCCAACTAGATGACTTGTGCACTGTATAACCTTCTGTAGATCATCTAAATTACTTAAATTACTTCTCCAGTTTCCTCATGCATACACAGGGGTGAGAATACCTACCTCACAGCACTGGTGTCGAGATGAAGTGAGCGCACATACACCACACAGCTTCACATAACAATTCCTTCCATAAATAGCAGTTATTCTGATTAGTACCATAAATTATTACTTAAAACTGATGTCATCCACATATCCCATGTTTACATTTGCTCCCACATGTTTTAAGTTTGTTTAAATCAGAGACAATTCTTGAAATATTAAACATGTTCAAATTTGCTTCATTTACTAAATGTAAAAAATGTATGTTTTAACCCAATCCCACTTGAATGATAAAAATTTATAAATGTAATCACTTATTTTTGTCTTGCCTTGTTATGAAAAATGCTGCGCTGTAGAAGCAGAAACCTGGGGAAGCCCCAGAAGTTAGCAGTGGAAGGTATGGCAACTAGAGAGAAAATAGTAGCACCTTAGAAGAGCAAGAGCCATACCAATGCTGAGAGAACATTTATTCGAAGGCAATTATGTTTCCTCTCATTCTGTTTTCCCTTTTTACGCAGCCACCCTGGAAGGATAAAGAGCTAATAAGGCTCTCTAAATGGCTGGTGCTGGCAAGCAGTCAAATATTTAGAGGCCAAGGGTCTTTAATCACCTAAGTGCTTTTCAATGAATACTGATATGAAAAAGGTTCATATTTAATTGATTCCAAAGTGACTTTATGTTAAGTAATGGTTCTCTAAAGAATTTGAAAATGTAGCTACTCCCAATTAAAAAGTATACATCTTCTTCTATGTCAGACTTGTTACCAGACATGTCAAAGCAAGTCACCAGGTCACTGAGGCTCTGTGGACTGAGGTGGTAAATATAAGCCTGTCTGTGTGCACTTGGGCAGCTGTGGGAGGAAAGATGGAGGAGGAGGGACTTCCAATTATTTTAAATTTGTCTTAGAAATATAAGTGAATTTCCATTGAATCCCTCTAAGACAGAGCCTGATCAAAATATAGCATTTTGAGAACTGAATGCAAACACCAGAATAACCTAAGCTTACCAATCACCGGTATTGGAAATACATGTTTTGTTGCAGAAAAATGACCCCCAATGAGATTTGTGTAGATCTCTAATTTTGCCAGAGGGCAGATATATACATACATATATCTGAAATATATATATATATATATATATATATATATATATATACACACACACACACACATATACATATATATATACATATATATGTATGTATATATATATATATTTCAGGTGTTCATAAATATTTCTTCTATGATTGGAACTTTTAAAATTATTATTGCAAGAGCTAATGTAAATGTAAGAAGCTCGGTGAGCATTAATGTATAAAATTACCATCCTCTCACATCAACTTATCATTGCAATCATTATTCTAACCAGAAGCATGCTAGAATGGTTTGAAAGCCAAAAGAGAGTAATCAGTGATTTAAATCACTGGTCTTATTACCTATTAACTGAAACTACCAAGAGAAGTTGCTTTTTAGGAGAATCAGAACAGCTGGAAAGAAAGATAAGGGGAAAGGAACTTGTGGTGAAAGTCTATTTTCACTGAGCCCTTCTGTGAGGTTTAATGAGAAGAATGTTGCACCCTGTAAAGACATTTAAATTTCAATTTCATAAAGGTGAACAAGAGCATGGACAATGCCATTTCTTTAACAAATACTGTATTTATGATAAATACTAAATTCAGCCAATGTTGCCAAGAAATCATTTACATGGGTGATGCGTTACTGTTGCATTAAAGAAATTTAAGAGATTTATATTATCTTGGATAATAATGGATTTAAGTTTTCTTGAATCACATACCTGTTGTATACTTCCCATCTTGTTATTGCTTCGATAATTACAGTAAATAGTTTCTCCTCTCACCTCCCCACACACATATATACCAAACACAGACATGAGATAGAAACACACACCCACAAGCACACTACTATTGCTAAAATGTTTGGTTTTGCTGTTTACAGATGTGTCTGATAGCTTTTGAAATGCCTTCTTTTGAATAGAGAGAGCTGTTATTCAAATAACCAAAATGGCAATTATATTGTGAGGACCAACTGGCCATTTTCTTTAGTCTTTCTCACTTTCTAATTTTGAAGTTCAAAAGATAGGGAAGTGACACTTTGGCTAACTGAAACTGATAAAACCGGTTTTTTAATTAAGGTTGATGTTTTTATTTTATTCAGTCGGATATGAGTTTCACGCACTTAAAATGTACTTGACAATATTCCCAGCACTGCATGGAGTACAAAAGATCTCAGCTCCAAAGAGCCTCATCCCTATGGAGGGAAATTTTGATACTGTAATAATTGAAACACAATAGAAATTATAATATTCAGGCACCAAAATGATTGCAAATGCCTCCCAACTAGAAACAATAAAGGTTACCATGAAAACTGAGTACATTAGTAGTCTTTAAAGAGAAGGCTGAATTAAAACATTTCTTTAAAGAAAATTTAGGATTAGAAAGTCAGAAAGAAAAAAATGACATAGTTTCTTCCCTCAAAATTACTATGTGTGTGTAGAATATTTTCCATTTTCCCATCAAACTTACATTCACAATATTAGTATAAACTAGAAACAATGCACTCTTGACGTTTGAAAGAGATATAGTGGAGACTTTTTTAATTCTCAATTCACAAACGCTGCACTATCATAAACATTTCTCCATAAAATTGATTAAACATTTTAAGTTGCCCTTTCTGACCCCTTAATAAGATTTACTATATAGAAGTAAACTGACAGATACGTCTGGGTTCAAGAAGGATAGCTAGATTCTCTTCTGAGTCCAAAGAGAATGGCACACATTTTATAATGACCTCAGTGAGTTGACAAATAATATGCCTTTGGGGTGCCTGACAGTTCAGTAAAACCTCTTAGTCCTGAGGGTTTACTATATAGCCCAAGGTGAGAACACTTTGGTGCACACCTGAATCATATCTAGAGCTTTTTAAAAAACACAAATGCTCTGGATCCATCCCAGATATTCTGAGGAAAACCAAAGCACCTGCATTTTTTAAGTTTTCTATAGGATTCTGATGTTCACCTATTAGAACCACCTGCTAGAAAAATTATCTGCCCCAAATGTCGCATTACGTCATATTCAAAATCTGTAAGTAATTAACTTCATTCCTATATATCAGAATTTCATCCTTAAATAGTTCTGAAACAAAAAAAAATAATTTCTGCATTGAAATATTATAGTTACTTGATTATCAAAATAAGGACAATGAAATATCAAATGCTTATTAGAAAATTCATGTATGTATAAAATTCCAGAAACCTCAGAATTATGATGTCTTCATGAAAAACATGATTTCAGTCTTTAAGAATTATGTTGAGTTGATTCTGATGCAATGTTGTAGAAAAGTGTTTTTTAGAGAGATAATGCAGCTTTATTTTTCCATTTATTCATCATCTGTAATCACATAGTGAACAAAACCTGCTTATAGAAGAGTCTTTCAAAAGAGTAAGATAATTGGGGGGGAGATTATAAGTTTATTTTTTCAAGCTAATCTCTTTCAAGGTACCAAACCATTGTTTCTTATATAATATTATGGAATTTGACATGTTAAATGCCCAGGTTCTGCCAATCTTAATGACGCTCTTTTCCCCTCTACATTTATCCGCAAGAAAATAGCCTTATAGAAAATATGGTGTTGATTCTCTGAAAAATAAAAATCTCTTTCATTGGAAATATTAATTCAAGGAACTGCTCAAAAGCTACAAAATTTCACTGAAAAAGAGAAGATATTTTCTTGGAAGGGAATATTGAATATTTAAATATGACAAATTTTCAAATATTAATGGTTAACATTGATGAAAATTCAGAAGCAAATATGAAAATTTTTTTATTAAATCACTATTTTAACTTCCCATGGCTGCTGTAATAAACTACCACAAACCTGATGGCTTAAAAGAGCACACATTTATTCTCATAGAGAAGTCCAAAGTCAGTTTCACTGGGCTTCAATGAAGGTGCTGGCTGGGCCATGCTCCCTTGGGAGGTTCTAGGAGAGAACCCTTTTTCTTGCCTTTTTAGCATCTCGTGCTTCAGTCCTGTGTTCCTTGGCTCATGGCCCCTTGCTCCATCTTCAACGCCAGGCAGCATAGCATCCCATCTTCTGGTGGAGAAAATCTTATCATGTCTTTCACTGCCTGACAATCCACTACTGCTGAAGAGCTGGGGTGAAAGCTCATGCTAAGGAGACCCTCACTTTCTAACAGAAGCAGGTAAAGAAAGCTCAGGAAAGAGACACAGTGGAAAAACAGAAACAGGTGGCTCTGACTGGGGAGGTGGCACCATTAAAAGTGAAGAACAGAATCTATAGTGCTGAAAGCTCAGTTTGTGATCAGAAGGTTAAATGGAGGAACTCTCTTTCAACACAAAGGGGAAATACTAAGAAGTGTAAATCATAACTGAAAATATAAGAGACATGGAAGACAGTCCTAGGAGAAACAATATGCAAATAATCAGCATTCCAGGAGAAAAAGGAGCAGATGGAGGTGAAATCAATAATCAAAGCATAAAATTAGCTTCCTGATCTGAAGAAAGATCAAAAGGTCTGGCAGAAGTGACAAAAATGATACATCTAGACATATCTTTGTGAAATTTTGGGTCTCTGTGGAAAAACAAAAAGAAATATAATTTTTTTAGTCAGATAAAAAAGTTCAAATATAATGAAAAAGGAATGTTGGACTTGGACTTCTTATATGCTACACTAGAAGGTAGTTGAATAATGTTTATAAACTTCTGAGAGAGAAAGCACTGTTGTATAAAAATCCGACTCCCAGAAAAGTTATTCTCATGATGGCAAAAGAAGGATACTTTTTTGGATATGTGAAACTCAAAGCATTCTACTACTATTTTTATTAAATTATTCAAGGATATACACCAGCATGAATGATAGTAAATTTGAATGGGGATTGAATAGAAAAGCAAGTGGGGAAAAAAATAATACAGAGATGAATCTAGTAAAATATGTAGGTAACCTTATGTGGCTGGGGATAAAGTGATTGCAAATTGTAATATCACTGTTCAGTAAGTATACTAAGAAGTGAAGAAGCACCTTCTAAGGAAAAAGTAAAAAATAGTATGGAATTACATTTCTAAAGTAGTTCAGAAAAATCTAGAATTTGTAAATGATGTAAGCAAATATGAGTAAAATATTCTTAAGATCCTGTCATTGTGGGGAATGGTAAAAGTACTATGAATTTGAGTAAATAGCAGAGAATTATGAGTTTTAATATAACTGTTAAAAATGCAAGCTGGTGAACTACTAAATAGAGAAACATATTACCATTTCCAAATTATTAGTAGGGGGCCATTGAAATGCAAAACAAGATAAACAACATGAAACAACTTGTTCAAGCCATTGGAAGTAGAAAAGCGTAAGAACAGAAAAATGTATAATAAAGAAATTAAAATAAAATTAGATGGGAATGAGAACAAACATCACTTTTCATAAGAAATGTAAATAGGTTGACTTCTCCAACTGAACCATAAAGTCCAGCTTTATGCTTTTTATAAGAAATGGAACCAAAATAAAATAAGGGTTATAAATAAAAGGAAGGGCAAAGACATATGTAGTGAATGCAAAAAAAAAAAGGGGGGTGGTTATAATGATATCAGAAAATGGGGATTCTAGGCAAAAATAAAGGGTTAAATGTATCAGAGATATACTGTAACAATAAATATTTTAAAAGCAGCAAAACGCTCTGGTGTGTGAATCAGAAAGAGTCCAGTCAGGAGATAACACTCATACTGTAATTTGAATAGGGAAAGTTTACCACAAAGAATTTTTAACAAATAACAGGGAATCAGCTACTAAGAAGTAAAGTGAGCGCTAAAGAAGGCAGGAAGGGCAAAGAGTTACAACCCCTAGGGCTGAGGTTGAGCACCTAAGGAAGCAACAAGTTTGGGAGAGGCCCCGTGTCAGGTGCCAAAGAAGAAATGTTTATAGGATCTAGCTGCAGTGTGTGTACAGACTCAGGAAAACATCGTGTTCTTCAGGAAAGAGGAAATAGCTGGCAGATTGTACAGGATGTGAGGCACGTATGTGGGGTTGGCTCGTTCAGGATCTAAGATGCTTTTGGCATGCCTCTGCACACCTGAGACAGGAAAGGTAGGCACTGTATTTCCCGAGCTCACAGGAAGCTTGGATTCCAGACGTGGCTAAGGTTCTCCCAGGCTGACATAATGATATGAGGAAGAACACAGTGAGACACAGCTCTGTGTGGGAAGGTCGGCTCTTCCTGAGGTCAGGATGTTGGAGACATTTGGCTCTTCTGGGCAGCTCTGGTATAAGGTTCAAGGGTCAAGTTGCAGTGTTCTGGCTGCCCAGTGGTATAGTCTGCGCAGTAGATTTTTCTGCTAGAATAGTCTGTGGTGTAGATACGCTTTTCTCCTGGTTCCTCTTATTTTAGACTGTATGTAACACAAACCAGTCTCTGTGGTTTTGCCAGAAATTCTGCATAGTACTTACTGTGCTCTAATAAATCCCTTTCTGCAAAACCAGCTATATATGATACTGTTTTCAGTACTAAGAACCTCAGCCAATAATGTATAATCTATTACTATAAGAGGAAACAACCCTGTTTCCTTCCTTTTCAGTATAAAATTACATAAAATTTTAGCTATGCCGAAGTGAAGTTATTAAACAAATAGGAAATATACAGATCATACTGTCATACAGGTAGCATGGAGTGGAAGAGGGAGGGGCATTTGTTTCTGAGTCAGTCAGAGTCCAACCCAGTCAGGAAATTTTACACCGCTGAAGGCTGGAGCTCTCATGGCTTCCAGGACTCATTGCTGTTGATGATAAAATTTCCCTTTTTGGTTGTTGTTTTGAATTGGGATTTCTAATACTTGCAAGAATAAATTTCATAAATATACAATGATAAGTTGCTGAGTGTATATCGATATTCAAAATCCTGGAAGACTATGTCAAATGCAACTATTAATAATCTAAATGCAACTAATCTAAATACAACTACATATATTCATTTAAGTTATTATTGACACTCATTAGGCATGTCAAGTTCCTTCTGCAACAAGTTTCACAACTTTCATTAAAACATGATGTGTCTGCTGAAATGAAACAATCCTTATAAGTAACTGATTATATTGTTTTAATTTTACATTTGTTATGTTTAGTTTTCTATGTCAGGTTTATTATCAATTATTGGTTATGTAATCTATATCTATTTACATAGATATTTACATATTTTAAAGCCCCGAAAACCTATCATATTCTCATGAGAGTAAAGAAATAATTACTGAGTAGGACCATCTCTTCCTACTCTCCCTGTAATGGACAATTAATACTTCATTTACTCAGGACCCACCTACTCTCCCCATTAAGGTCTCCACAGTGGAATGACAGCTGCTGAGGTCTTACACACCCTAAGTCCTCCCCTCCTCTTGGAATTTTGTTTTTCCTGGTGGAAGAGTGGGCTTATGAGTCACACTGGGCCTGGGAATTTCTGAAGACAGAACTAGAGAAAATAGGGGTCAATCCTCCTTTTGCTGATGAAGCTGTGAAAATTCTTACCAAGTTTATCATCAGGATGAGGTAATGAGGCTGGTGTGCAGAGAAGAGTAGAAATTTGGATGGTGAGTGAGAATCCTGGCAATATGTTTGGTTGCCTGAGCCTGATTGCTTAACAAGCAATTGAAATACGAGTTTGTTACTTGCAACCTGAGAGACACAAGTAATGGAACCCCCTACATAGCTTTATTTTTCTTGAGATGAGCTTGTCAGAAAACAAAATTGCTTACCCTGCAGGGTTTAGTAATGGATTGCCTAGCAAACTGAATTGGGGGTGGGTGTGGTTTAAAGTGTTGAGTGCTATTTGAAGATAAGTTAGGTCGGTGAAAGGAGGGTTTACACTCAAGGGAATATAAACACTGAGTCCATGCTACCCAGTTATTTTGGCCCCTAAATGGAGTTCTCCCCCTCCCACCCCATTTTGGGACTTCCAGATTATTACTCTTCTCCTTTACTCCTGCCACCACCAATTCTCCCACACCCTTCTCCAATCCCAATTCTTATCTGGTTTGGGGGAGCAGAAACCCTCTTGAAGCATTAAAGAGCTGCATGGCTATGAACAAGCAGCCTCATTCCATCCAGGCCCAAGTTTCCTAATGTACAAAATGGAAGAGGTTGGCAAGGTCATTGCTAAGATTCCTTTTAACCTAAAAATATGATTCTCTGAATTATGAGGTAGAACGATTTGAAATGAGAGTTACTTTTCAAAAAATAGGTAATTCCCATAAAACAAAATTTTAACTTATGCTTTAACATAAGACAAGAAGGGTGGTTAGTGAAGTCAGGGCCATTTGAGGTTGTGAAAGAAGAATTAAATGCCAAGATCAGCAAGAAGATAAATGTGGTTGCAGTGACATATATGGGCAAGGGCTGTGAGAGGTGACAGATGACGGTAAGTTCCTCTGTTCCTCTGCCCCTGAATGGCTCCAAGAGATTTGTTATACAAAAGAAAAAAAAAGAAATTACACATACATAAAATGCCGTACTTATTAAAAAGCTCCCAATTACCCAACATTTAGAATTAGAATGTCTCAATGTGACAAACTACCCAATTGGTTCAATTCCCAATTATTCAGGTAAATTTATATTTTGTGACAATATTTGACCAATTTGGAAAATAACAGAAAAATAACATTATTTTTTTTCTGGAAGTATTTGAACAGTTTAGAAAATGACAGAGAAAAAATTAGAAACTCTCTCATCCTTAAATAACTATTATGGCACAAAAATGAGGCAGACCATGAAAAAATTTTGAGAAGGAAGAAGTTTATAAGAGAAAGAAAAGATCTATGAAACATCCATAAAGAATAATAGAAGGGGATTACATGAAATGGAGTGAAGGTATTATAAATTGAATGGTAATTTGACTCTTTAAAGTCCTACGTTATAATTATTTGAGAAAAATTGTGATATGTTTATCACCTGACTCACATATGTTCTACCTGATACACTGAAATATACTAAAATTTCATACTTAGAATTTTTTTCTGGATAGGTGAAGGAAGTCGTGGAAACTACAGGAGAGCTGAGGTACACAATTAAAAGATAACGTGTGGCAGACACTATTGGCTGCCTATACAATAGCCATTGACTCTGCACTTTCACATTAACGGAATTTTGTTCAGGAATTCAGGTGGCTGGCAATGTGCCCAGGGCAGGGGGATTCTTTCTCAGTCTCCATGAGCTAAATCACGGTTCAACTAAACAAGACAGGGTGATCCTTTGCCCATGATTGATTAAGGAGTGGGGGCATGACATGTGACCCAGTTCTGACCTATCACCTAGAAGAGGGTGCTTGCTGGGCAGTGCTGGGAAAGATTTTTCTTCCTGATAAAAATAGACACATGTAGGAAGAGACATCCTCCCCATTTCTTTTCTGCCTTTGGATGTTGTCATATGAAGAGATGACATCTGGCCCTGTGGCAGCCATTTTATGATCACGAGGAGAAAGGCAAAAATATCTCAGAGAATATGACCCCAGAGCCTTGGCATTTAGAGAGCTCACGATTTAACTAAGGAAACATGTAACTGCAGTTTTCTCGTTATTGGAAATAGCCCATCTTATTTAAGGTTTTGTTGTTGTTGTTATTTGTAGATAAAAAACATACTCGTATACAAAATTGACTGCATTCTGCTAAAATGCGTTCACTATGGAATCAAGCAGTCCTGAATTTAAATCACAGCTTTATCAGTTAATATCTCTATAAACTTTGCAGGTCATACTTAATCCTTCTAAGCCTCAGTTTTCTCATCTCTAAAATGGGGATAGTAATGGAGTCCAACTCCCTGGACTGTTGAGAGGATTAAACAGCATACTGCATTTAATGCTGGCCACATAGTAAACACACAGTGGAAGTTAGCTATTTTTTATGAGAGTCTTACTTTGGTTACTGTTAAAAGGCTTGTGACTGTAACATATGCAGCTCTGTGGTAGCTCCATTAAAGCAAGTTAGAGAAAAGTAAGCACTCTCGTCTGGCTTGCTTGCCCCTGATCAGCACTATTCCATTCTCAAAATGGCCCTTTAGTTCCCTCTTTAATTGCTGTGGAAGATTTAAGAACAAAGGAGGACTCAGAGACAGCTGTTCATTGGAGGATGAACAGAGCCTAGGGGACGGCATTGTGGGAAATCGTGCATATCAGGATGTGTTATTAAAATGGAGCTTGTGGGAGGTTCTGGGCCTGAGCAAGATATGAGGGCGTCTGGAGGTGAGCAGGAGGTTAAACTTTTGGGAGTCAGACAACTGCAAAGATTGAGTTAGAAGATATTCGAGGAATGGATTGAAAATTAAGGCGATCAAAGTCATATTTGGCAGTTTGGGAACATACGGCATCTCCATGTTAAATAGTTAAGTACCCAGATTGTTGCATTTTGGTAGATGCATCTTTCTTCCTCACGTTCATTTTTTTGCGTTCAGCCTAGGGTAAATAGCTGGGAGTGGAATCATACAAAGTGGAAGATTTACACACAGTCCTTTCTTGCATCTCTATGCCCCTGAAAACTTTATGTTTTTCCATAAGCTCTTGAAATAACATTGACCTCAGTAGAACCTCTTGGTTTGCAAAGCTGACACTGCCAAACTGAATGCACAGAGGCCAGGAGTGTGAGAGAGTATCATACACGCTGAAGTTCTTCAGCTTCTGCTTCAAAGTGGGACTTAGCCAGTGACTCTAAAAACTGTGTGACAACAGGGGCCCACCTCAGTGCCTGCTTCCTGTCTGAGTCATTCCCTCTGCCCTCAAGATCATACAGGAACCAAGGGGAACTGGAAGTTTCACAGACCAGTCTTTAGCCATCTAATATGGAGTCCTGTGATTTTAGCACCACCTCACTGCAAAATCTAACTTCAGATATTCATAGCCACCTAAGTCACCTTAGGGTTGCCTAAGAATCACCGGAGTACTTGCTAAGAATGATGCAGATGTCAGGGACAGTCTGGTTAAAAAACATTAGTATGGGGCCCAGGAATACGCAAGTTTCAATAGTCCTCCTCAGTGAATCTAAAGCAGGTGTTCCAGGAACTACATTTTTGAAAACATGCTCTAAGTATCAGGCCTGCCTTCAAAATGCCTTTCTCTTCCTTTCTTCCCCCCCAGCTCCCATGATATGCAGCAACAATAGATGCTACTGTTAAATAACGACTGAGAAACTCTCTTTAAAAATTCAACATATCTCAGCAATGTTCTGAAATTAGAACTTTGCCTTGGAAGACTCGGCTGTATCAGAAGGAACACGCCCCTCCTGGAAAAAGCCAACGTTGCTACTGAAATACTCAGGAACCAGCTAATGCCTTCTCCTCCACCCACAGGGCTCATTCAACGGGAGAAGGCTCTTTGAAGTCAATGGGAACTGTGCCAGAGAGCACAAGGGAGTGGGGGGGATGTGAGCCATGGGGGTCAGAAAAACTCACATTCAGGCACGCTCAAGAAATCATTTGATGAATGAAATCTTCTAATGCTTTGTTTAGAGACATGCAAAACTTTAGTGACCTGGGCAAGAAACAGGTCCATGCCTTCCACCATACTGGGAGGCCCCTGTTGTAGCCTTGAGGTGGGCAGCAGTGTGCAGGAAGACTACTGGCTGATGGGCGCTCAGCTGTGTTTTCTGGAGAGAGGAGGTGGGCAGAAGAGGAGGCGGCGGGGCTTTTACTCTAAGGCATCAACACCATATACAGGAAGCGTTCTCCTACAAATTTCATCATACTTGTGATGAAGTGGGTTCAGTACATGCCAAAAAAAGAGATTTTTAAATCTTTTTTGGACATAGGCCCATTTTACCGAAGTTATGGATTCTTGCTCCAAAATGCATGTACGTAAATATACACATGGAAAACTTCCTTAACATGTCAAGGATTCATAGACCTCCTGAAACTCATCTGTAGTCTCCATGGGAAGAATGTCTGTTCTGAATAAATATTATAGACCCTGGAGATAGAAGTCAGGGATAGGGTGATCCAGTACAAATGAGATTTTGGTTGAGTAAAGCATTTACTTCACTATAGCCTCTCTGGAGCCAGGCTACTTGGCCCTATCCCCATTTCTCCCTTCAGCCCCCCAGCCATAGCACATGAGGTAGTCCACCTTCCTTCCTGTGACACGGTTCCACATTTTTAAAGCACAGATACGGTTACTGTGGGGAATGAAGGAGTGAATATGTGTAGTCTTTACCAGGCACCTAAAGGTTTGCTGATACTCTTATTTTATTCCTAATGGATGAGGCCAACTTGGGCCAACTCTCCAGCCAGTCTTGAGAGAAAGCTTAGTGTCATCACTGAAATTCTTACTCTTCCACACATGCTGTATTTTGTCAAATAGAAAGAAAGCTCCGTGAGGATTGATCTGAACATTGTAGACACTGTAATTGCATACAGAGTTGATGCTTAATGAAAATGTGCCGAAAACAGTGAATGTGTGGAAAGACTTTTACTGGGCCTCCCTAAATGTCCTTCTAAGCTTTCCTTCCTTTATACCTTCATTGCCACTGTTTTAATTCATATCTTCTTCATTATTTATCAGAATTCTCAAAATAGTCACTGCCTAGCAAAGCATTTCTGAAAGCTGCCTGTATATTAGAATCGCCTGGGAGCATTTTAACTACAGATTCCTGGCTCCTATTAGATGTATAGAATCAGTAGCTCTGAAGATAGTACTGAAGAGAGTGGAATGTTAAGTTTTTCAGGTGATTCTTAAATACTGCTATTTTTTTAATTATTTGGTTAGTATTTCTTTTAAAAAATATTTTATTAAAAATATAGCTAACATATAATATTATATTAGTTTCAAGGGTACACAATACTTATTCAACATTTGTATACCTAAAGAAGTGATCACCATGATAAGTCCAGCAACCATCTGATACCGTACCATTCTATCACAGTATTATTGACTATATTCCCTATGCTGTACATTACATCCCCATAACTTATTTGTTTTATACCTGGAAATTTGGACCTCTTATTGCCTTTCAACTCCCCTTTCCCCCCACTTTCTAATTTTCCAATTACAGTTGAAATTCAGTATTATTTTATATTAATTTCAGGGGTACAGTATAGTGATTAGAAATTCATTTAATTTAAGAAGTGATCCCCCTGGCTACTCTAGTACCCACCTTGCACTGTACATAGTTATTACCATATCATTGATTATATTCCCTGTGCTTTACTTTACATCCCCATGACTATTTTGTAACTATCAAGGTATACCTCTTAATCCCTTCACCTTTTTACCCTGCACCCCAACCCCTCCCATCTATCACCCCAACAAATCTATTACCCATCTGACAACATACATAGTTATTGCAATATTATTGACTGCATTCTTATGCTATACCCTACACCCCCATGACTACTTTGCGACAATGAATTTTTACTTCTTAATCCCCTCCTCTTTTTCACTCACTCCCTCACCCAACCCCACTCCTATCTGCAACCATCAAAGTGTTCTCTGTATCTAGGAGTTTGTTTCTTTTTTATTTGTTTGTTTGTTTTGTTCTTTAGATTCCATATATAAATGAAATCACTGTGCATCTTTCTCTGTCTGAAACACTACACTCAGCACAATACCCTCCAGGTCCATCCATGCTGCCGCAGATGTCAAGAACATACTCCCTTCCATGGCCAAACAATATTGCATTCTACACATGTTCTACCTACTCTTTATCCATTCTTCCACTGATGGACACCCAAGCTGACTCCACATCTTGGCCATTGTAAACAATGCTGCAATGAACATATGGATGCACAGGCCTCCTCAAGTAGCATTTTGGGTATCTTCGGATAAATACCCAGAAGTGGGATTACTGGGTCCTTCTTTGTCTTTGTTATAGCCTTAAATTTAAAGTCTGTTTGGTATAAGTATTGCTACTCCAGCTTTTTTTTTTTTTCCATTTTCATGAAATAACTTTTTCCATCTCTTTACTTTCTATCTCTGTGTGTCTCTGGTGAGTCTCTTGTAGGCAGCTTATGTAAGGGTTTCATTTTCTTATCCATTCAGCCCTCCTATGTCTTTTGATTGGAGAATTTAATCCATTTACATTGAAAGTAATTGTTGCTAGATATGTAGCTATTGCTATTTTATTCATGATTTTGATCTTTTGTTTTGTTTTGTTTTTCCAATCTTAATGAAGCCCCTCTAACATTTCTTGTAATACTGGTTTGGTGGTGAGGGAACTCCTTTGATTTTTTTCATGTCTGGAAAGCTTCTTATCTGTCTTTTGATTCTAACTGATAGCCTTGCTGTGTAGAGTAATCCTGATTGTAGGTCCTTGCTTTTCATCACATTGAATATTTTTTTGGCATTTTTTTAATTAAAGTTTATTGGGGTGACAATGATTAGTAAAGTTACATAGATTTCAAGTGTACAATTCTGTAATACATCATCTATTTATCACATTGTGTGTTCAACACCCAGTCAGTTCTCCTTCCATCACCATATATTTGATCATGTTTACGCTCATCTACCACCCCCCTCCCCACTTACCATCTCATAATCACTAAACTATTATATATATATATATATATATATATATATATATATATATATATATATATGAGTTTTTGTTTCTTTATTTGTTTGTCTTTTTCCTTTGTTGCTTTCAGTTTTATGTCCTACATATCAGCATCATATTGAATATTTTGTGCCAATCCCTTCTAGCCTGCAGTTACTTTTGAGAAAACAGTTGACAATTTTATGGGAGCTCCCTTATAAGTTACTAGTTGTCTTTCTGTTGCTGCTTTTAGGATTCTTTTTGTCTTTAATCTTTGGCATTTTAATGATAATGGGTCTAGGTGTGAGCTTGTTAGGGTTCATCCTGTTTGGGACTCTCTGAGCTTCCTGAACTTGTATATCTGTTGCCTTCACTAGGTTAGGGAAGTTTTCAGTCATTATTTATATAAATATGTTCTCAATCTCTTGTTTTCTTTCTTCTCCTTCTGATATCCCTATGATGCGAATGTTGTTACACTTGGTGTTGTCCCAGGGGTCTCTTAAACAATTCTCATTTTGGGGGATTTTTTTTTCTTTTTGCTGTTCTGATTGGGTGTTTTCTGCTACTTTGTCTTCCAAAATGCTAATTCGATCCTCTGCTCCATTTAGTCTGCTGGTAATTCCTCTAACTGGTTCTTTTTTATTGTTTCTGTGTCCTTGTTTTTTAATGCTTGCTATCTCTCTGTTGAAGTTCTCACTGAGTTACTTGAGCATCCTTATAACCATTGTTTTGAACTCGGTCTCTGGTACGTTGCTTGCCTCCATTTCACTTAGTTCTTTTTCCTGAGTTTTCTCCTATTCTTTCATTGGGGATATATTTTTTTGTTTCCTCATTTTTGTGGCTTCTCTGTGTTTGTTCCTATATAGTAGGTAAATATATATGTCTCCCAGTCTTGGCCAGGTTGCCTTATGTAGTAGGTGTCCTGTGGTGCCCTGGCACAGTCTTCCTGGTCATCTGCTTTGGGTGCTCCAGGAGTGTCCCTTGTGTGGTTGTGTGTGTCCTCCTGTTATAGTTGAGCCTTGGTTGCTATTGGCATGTCAGTGGGTGAGATTGGCCCTCAGGCAATTAGCTATGGGGCTTAGCCTTGTCCGCAGTTTATGGGCTGCTCTGCAGAGGGCTTACCCCACTGAGTAGGATTTGCCCTAGTGTGCTCTGGTGCCTATTGAGAACACCCTTTGTCTATGCCACTTGTGGGGCTAATTGGGTGGTGCCCTGCTGTGATCTGCAGCTAACTTTCAAGTATGTTGGTTCTGGGCCTCTTGCTAGGGACTCCACTGCAAGCCCATGTCAGTCACTGCCTCTGATGAGCTGGGGACTACCTGGTAGCAGCTACAAAGTGATTCATGGTTGTTCTGTGCTAAAGTTGGAGGCATGTGGTAGAAGCCATGCTGCAAACTGAGGATGGCTGCCACCAGTACCAGGCCTGGGGTAGCTCTGCAAAAAGCCAGGATATCCCAGGTCTGCTGCCACCTGCCAGCTTTCTTAAGGTTCAGCCACTGGTATAGCCTCATGTGGAAAGCAAGTTGGGAGAGGCAGGATCTCAGGGAGTCACTAGAATGGAAAGAGTTGTGGTCTCCAGGTTAATGTAGACTCTGGCTTGATGCCAGTGACGAGCCTGGAGCTACTCAGCAAAAGTCTCAGAGCACACCAAGGCCAGTTGCCTCCCACCTGGGTCTCATGGACTCCCATAGTTTTCCAAGAAAGAGTGCAATGTGGGCAGGGCTGGCTGCTTGCCCAGAAAGTGCCTCTGGTGTTGAGGAAATTGTGTGGATCTCCAGTGGTTCCCATTGGAGTTTATCAGGCCAATGAGATTCAGATTTGGCCTGTGGGGGAAAGAAAGATGGCGCCTGCTTACCGGCTGCATGGGAAGAGGGCCCCATAGCACAAAAATGGTGACTCTCCTCCAGCTCTCTCTTTCATGTCACACACCTCATTCTGCCCCCAGTATGCCTCTGATGCCCCCTGAGCCACTGTCCCTGCACCATAGCCCAAGGTGAGTGCCTGCGAGCAAGTGAGTCTGTGTACAGGCTCTTAAGAAAGAGTATGGCCGGGTTTCCCTCAGCCTTCCATCCCATCCAACTGGTTGGAATCTCCAGTTTTTCACTGCCAGATGTTGTGGGGACTCTTCTCAGCACCAGTACTGCAGGTTGGGGAGATCAATGTGGGGCTGTGTTCACTCGCTCTTCTAGGTGGAACCCCCAAGAATGAGATACCTCTCCTGATTCTTAACAGCCACACGGAGGTTTGGGTCCAGCTCATTTTGCTTCTCTGCCCCTCCTGCAAGTCTCAGTGTGGCTTCTTTATATCCTTAGTTATAAAACTTCTGTTCAGCCAGACTTCAGATGGTTCTCTAGGCTGATTGTTCAATAATTTAGTTATAATTTTAGTGTGTTCACAGAAGGAAGCACATGCAGTGTTTATCTATTTGCCATGTTGGATCTAAATAATGCTAGTTTGGAAACTACTTGTTCTATATTAAAAAGTCTGTGTTTTTTTTTTTTTTAATTTCCAATAATTGTGTTATTTTTTATCTCTTTATTTTTAATTTTTATTAAATTTCTTAGGGTGACATTGGTTAGTAAAATTGTATAGTTTTCAAGTGTACATTTCCATAATACATTATCTATAAAAAGTCTAAATTCCTTATCCTTTCATGAAAGACTCTTTACTGTTCATTCATTTTGTTACGCTTCCCCAAGTATTACCCACCGTTCCCCTATATGCATCCTATACGCCAACCATTTAAAGCACTTATCTTTTTTTCCTAGTGCCCCATTCTTTCATGGATGTGTTTGCTGTACTCCTGAACTCTGAAAGCAGAGGCCATTTTTTTTGTTTGTTTTGATTAAAGTCAGATGCCCAAAACTATTTTACTTCCCAGATTCATATCGCCTCAGTAATTTCCAACAAAGCCTGGATTTTTGGTCTTCAACTTCCTGCTCATTGATAGAGCAAAGAAAATGTTCATATGCTGATCTAAATGAACCATGTTTTTTTGTTTATTTTTTTCCAATTTGAAATAAAATTCACATTCTATAAAATTTACTCTATTAAAGTATAAAATGTACTGATTTTTAGTATACTCACAAATTTTTGCAACAATTACCATTATGTAATTCCGGAGCATTTTCATCATATTTATTACAAAGCACTCCCCATTCAACATCCCCTACCCTTAAAATCTCTGGAAACCACTAATCTACTTTTTGTTTCTATGGGTTTTCTGTTCTGGACATTTCATATAAATGGAATCATAAAATATGTGGCTTTTTCATGTCTGGTTTCTTTCACTTAGCATAATGTGTTCAAGGGTCATTCATGTTATAGTATTATCAGTATTTCATTCACTTCAATAGGTAAATAATATTTAATTACAAGGGCATACCACATTTGTGTGTCTATTCATCTATTGATAAACATTTGTGCTGTTTTCACCTTTTGGCCATTATAAATAATGTTATGAACATTGTGTTCAAGTTTTTTTGTGGATATTAGTTTTTTATTCTTTTGGGTATATACTTAGGAGTTGAATTGATGGGCGTTATGGTAACACTACGTTTAACTTCCTGAGGAATTGCCAAACTGTTTTCCAAAGACACTGTACCATTTTATATTGCTACCAGCAACATATAAAAGTTATAATTTCTTCACATACTATAGAAACTTGTTATTTTCTATCTTTCTTTTTAATTTTAGACAGCAGATGTGAATTGGGATCTCATTGTGATTTTTATTTATATTTCTCTAATGACTAATGATATTGAGCATCTTTTCATGTGCTTATTGGCCATTTGTAAATCTTCTTTGAAGATATCTATTCAGATTCTTTGCTAATTCTTAAATTGGGTTATCTTTTTAATTATTGAGTTGTAAGAGTTAGTTAAATATTCTGAATCCACATCCCTAATCAGATATATGATTTACAAATATTTTTGCCAGTTCTGTGGATCGTCTTTGTACTTTTTCAATAGAGTCCTTTCAAGCAGAAAAGTTTTTAATTTTGATAAAGTCCAATTTATTTTTCTTCTTTTGCTTGTGCTTTTGGTGTCATATCTAATCCAAGGCCACAAAAATTTTACCTATGTTTTCTTCTAACAGTTTTATCTTTTGTTTTTGGTCTTTAATGCATTTCGAGTTAATTTTTGTGTGAGGTAGGGGTCATTCATTCTTCTGCATGTGGCAGTGTACCAGCACCATTTATTAAAAAGACTATACTTACCCCGTTGAATTATGTTGGTACCCTTGTTGAAAATCAATTGGTCATACATGTGAGGATTTATCTGGACACTCAATTTTATTCCATTGATTTATGTCTAGCCTTATACCAGTAGTACACTGTCTTGATTATGACAACTTTGTAGTAAATTTTGAAACCTTGAAGTGTGAGTCCTCCAACTATCTTTCCCCAAAAAATTATTCTGAGACATTTGCTTTTATATATGAATTTCAGTATCACCTTTTCAATTTCTGCAAAAAAGGCAGAGGATTCTGATGGGAATTGATTAAGTAAATACATTTGAGGAGTATTGACATCTTAACAATATTGTCTTTTATGAACATGGAATATCTTTCCATTTATTTAGATCTTCCTTAATTTTGATGATTTTTAAATTTTCAGTGTATAAGTTTTATACTTTTTCTGTTAAATTTATTCATAAATATTTTATTCTTTTTGCTGTTACCATAAATGCTTTTGTTTTCTGAATTTCATTTTTGGATTGTTTATTACTAGTGTATAAAAATATAATTGATTTTTGCATATCTATTTATCCTGTAAGTTTGCTGAATTCATTTCTTAATGGAGTTTTTTGGATTTTCTATACATGAGAGCATGCCATCTGTGAAACATGGGCTTTTAATTCACATGGAATTTTGGTTATCATGAGTTCTGCATCATTAACTGCTTAATTATCTTGATAAAACTGATTGAATTTAATAGGAATAATTTTCTTCATCTGTAACATGACAATAATAATTCTAAAATCCATAGTTACTGCGAGGACTACATGTGCTGGCATTCATCAAATAGCCATTAGTTCAGTGACTCAATACATGAATCATAAGAACTGGCTCTTTGTAGCTAAGAATAAATAAATGATTTTCCAAATTGTTTCTCCAAATTTGTTCACATTTTGGGTATTTTAGTTAGACATGGAGCTGAGAAAGAGTATAATGGGTAATGTCAAGTCTTTTAGGGTGATTGGAGCAACTGGAAATAAAGCTTCAAAGATAGGTTGAAATCCTGTTTAAATACTTTGCTAGATATGATGATTATTCTGACAAACTATTAAAGGGTTTTTGTTGGAGAATAATATAATTAATGTGGTGATACATTTAACAAGTGAGAAATTAAGGGTAGGGGGGAAAGGTAGGAGGCTATTATAGATCACTAAAGAATAGATGAGAACCTTAACTAAGGCAATATCTGGGAAGATGAGAAAAAATAATATACATTGAAAATATTTAGTATGTTTTGGGTGTAGGATAAGGATCATAATTTCCAGGATTCTAGATTGAAAGAGGGATTACCAAAGGAGAAGAAAGTTTGGAGAGAGTGATGTTTTCTGTCTTAGAAACATTAAGTTACCTGCGGAGTATGAAAGTAGAGATCCTAATAGGGTGACAGATAATCAATTTGGAATTTAGGAGAGAGAGTTGAGGATACTAGATACAAAAATTTTAAATTTTCTGTCTATGACAATCCCTGGTCTTCACTTCTATTCTTCCTTAGATAGATCCCATGGTTCATAATGATTGTAACTTCCTTGTAAATAACCTCAAATCTCAGCTCTTCTCTCTCAATCTCTCTCAATCTCTCTCTCTCTCTCTCTCTCTCTCTCTCTCTCTCTCTCTCTCTCTCTCTCTCTCTCTCCCACCCCCCACCTCTGTTGTGCTGTAAACCCCTGCCATAGTAATACCTAAACTCCTGAGACCTCCTTCTCCCATAACCTTTCGGTTCCTGTGCTGGTCTGAACTGATTGCTCTCCAGGGCATTTGCTGCCTTAGTTCTTATGCTTTCTTTCTCCTTTTGTTGAGTCTCCTGTTTTTTGGATAATATATATTCTTTCTTAATTTAAGGTAGTAGGGAAAGTAAATTTTAAAATCTTTGCTTTTGTGAAAACGAGTATTTTATCACCACGACATTTTGACTTGATTTAGAATTATAAATTGAAAATCAGTTTCCCTCATAATTTTAAAGGCATTAAAGATTTTAGGACCTGGGATTAGAGTTGAAAACCCTGCATCATTCAGATACCTGTTCCACTGTTTATGACCTGTGGTTCTGCATTGAAGGTCTATTCAAGTTCATTTGAAAATCTCTGGATCTTCTCTTTATTCCTTATCTTCTGAAATTTTAGATTGATATGTGGACCTTTTGAAATTTATTCTTTTGGGCATTTGGTGGGTCTTTTCTAACTGGATACCCATTTCCAACAGTTTGCGGAAATTATCCTATATTACTTATTTGAAAATATCTTCCCTTCCATTTTTACATTTGTCTTTTTCCAGACACTCGTATAAATAGAAGAAAGACTTCTTTGAATGATTTTCTAATTCTTTCATCTTTTATCCTTATTACCTTTTTATTATAATGTCTGAATGATTATTTTGACTTTATTTTCCACTTATTTGATTTTCCATACAATTAATTTCACATGATTGATTAGTTTACATTTCAAAAGCCCTTTCATACTTAAAATTTTTTTTACATAGCATCTTGTTCTTTTCCATGGATGTAATACTTTTCTTATCTTTCCACTTTATTAATTAGATTTTAAAAAGTGATTATTTTCTCTATATATTATCTGTGATTTCCAACTTCTTTTTTCTTTTTGACATTCATATTTAGTCTGGCTCTCAAGTTCATTTGGCATGTGTATTTATAAAACAACAGGTTTCACATTTAAAGAACATGAGTAATTTTGACTTCTTTAGAAAAATTGAAAGGTTTAGCCATACTAGGGCTGTGGTTATTTTTTTATTTTGAATAGAGACTGTGCATTTTAGATATGATGTGTATTCTGCTGGTATGCTATTTTGTTCATTTATCTGTCAGGCCATATAGGCATTTAGGTAGACCACTTTCTCCATGTTCTTCTGTTATTCATACTCGTATGTCTCCAGTCTACTCAGAAATCATTTTGACTTACATTTCTGGACTCAAGGCTTATCTTTGAAGATACAATATTTGCTCTGTTTTATATTTCTGGACACAGAGCTAATCTTTGAAGATATAATATTTGCTCTGTTTTTCTTTCATTATATCCTCTTCTGTCATCAAATCCATTTGTAATGTAGCTGTTCTTTTAACAAGACAGTAAGAACAAGTTTTACAACCATTGAAATCCACCAAAGATAGGCTATTATTTGGTATGCTCCAAAGACACTCACTAGTAGGGACAATTTAGAGCATTCAATCTTATAAATCTACTCGTGTACAAATTAAAGAAAATTTTAAAGTTTTAAGTTTCTCTTGTATCATTGTATATAGTTTGAGTCAATTAACACTTTCTAAAGATAAGGGTTTTTCTTTTATATGTCAATATGTGACTTAATTAAATTTGGACAACTTGATGTTTATAATGTGGTTAAGTGAAAGTTTTCTTTAGTTTTTTTTAAAGAAAGAACTGATGTAATTCAGTACATTTCCATCATGGTTAAATAAAACAATATGCCATATCTTATAGGAAATCCACTTGACTGAAAGTCACAGGAGCTAGATTTAGTTCATTGACTCATTATTCAACCATAAATATTTATTGAGCACCTACTATTTGTCAAGCACTCTTTAAGATACTGTAAGCAGGGCCGGCCGAGTGGTGCATTGGGTAAGAGCTGGCTTGGGACGCCAGCTCTGAGCAGCAGGGCCCAGGTTCAGATCCCACATGGGGGCCAGTGACACTGCCCTCTACAGCTAAGATGGTGAACAACAGCTTGACCTGGAGCTGGACTGCTGTGAGTCACTGGCAATGGCGTAGGTTGCAGCCCCTGCTGCAGTGGGCTGCCATAAGCTACCCTGTGTGGCCGGCAGCCTGCGAGTGGCTGGCAGTCGGTGCGAGCTGCCAAGAGCCGCCGTGAGCAGCCATCCAGAGGCCAGCGACCGATCTGCCTCACCCGGGAAGAGCACAGTGATAATACCAACATGGGCCAGTGAAGCAATGTCCTCCACAACTAGACTGAAGAACAAAATGACAGCAATTTGTCTGTTCCCCTTCCCCCGATTCCCCAATGCTGTTCCCCTCCCCCAATTCCCCAATAAAATCTTAAAAAAAAAAGATACCATAAGCAATCAATCAACCAAATAGATCAAGTTTCTGTTTTCAGGGAACTTATAGTGGGGAGGAAATAGGATGCAAATTACACAAACCAATAAATATATTAACTTATGTTAATATACTGGCTTTGGAAAAATCATTTTATATTTCTGAAAATAATTTTCTCCATGCGTAAAATTAGAACATTAAACTCTAATTTTCTCCTGCATCTATAAGTTAATGTTCTGCTTTATATTTTAATTTGTTTTTAATCATGTAAGAAAGAATCTTGACTGAATATGGGTGTCACATAAGGGTAACATCTAGTGGAAAAAATAACCTCATGATGTATATTGTCTGAGATGGTATCTTGAGAAACAGAAGAGTGTCATATTGATTTTTGAATTGTCTGAGACTATATAATGGAAATAGCTTTGTATTTCTCCAGCGATTTTCTGTTTTAAAAAAAAAGTAAGAAAAATTTATGTTCATTTTAACATAACTGCGTGCCATTCACTCAACCATTTAGTACATGTATTTTAACATCTATTATATGCTGTGTAATGAGAATAGGGTTTAATAAGAGAGAAAATTTTTGTCCTCATGAAATCTACATTTTTATAAAAATATTTTTCTATAAACATAAGCAAATAAGTAATATTTCAGGTAGTGATGAGTGTTATGAAGAAAAATAAAGTAGGGTAGGAAATTAGCAACAGAGGAAGAGATTGGTCTATCTGATATAGAGTATAAGGGAAGACCTCTCTGAGGTGGTAGTAGTCAGGTTGCCAGACAAAATATAGGATGAGCAATTAAATTTGAATTTCAGATAAATTACAAATAACTTTAGTATAACTGTGTCTCATGCAATATTTGGGACATAATTAGAGTATAAAGTTCATTGTTTATCTAAAATTCAAATTTAGCTGGATATCTTACATTTTAATTTTCTAATCTGGCAGTTTTACATTGGAGTCAAGACCTGAAACTCATGAGAAAACTGTCTGTATATTGCATCTAAAGGGATAGATTTCAAGATAAAAGAAACAGGAAGGAGAAAGTCTTACGGTAGCAATGAGAAAGACGTCTCAAGAAGTAGCAGAAAAGCCAACATGATTGGGTTGGATTGAGGGAGGAGGCAAATGGCTGTCTGTGTTGGAGATAAAGGCAGAAGTTATATAATACAGGTCCATTAAGCTACTGTAAATTATTTGGATTTTACTTGACAGACAGCCACTAGAAAATTCTGGATGAGGAATAATGAAATCTAATTTAAGTTTCAAGGGACCACTTTGGCTCCTATCTGAACAGATTACATAAGGACAAGAGATGAAGCAGGAAAACTTGTTGGGAAGCTAGTGAAACTGACCATGCCAGTGAGGATGATTTGGAACACAGTGGTGGCAGGGGGGATAATACACAGAGGTCTGAATTTGGTTATATTTTGCACGAAGAACCACAGGACTTGCTGGAGAGTTGTGGGATGTGTGAGAAAGATTAACCAGGGATGCTTTCTTCATCTTTGGACTAAGAAACAAGATAACTGATTATAGGATAATTTTATGACAATTAAAGGGAAGTAAATTAAATTTGCTTAAGCAGTTGTTTATTGAATCATACACAGGTGCGCGCACACACACACACACACACACACACACACACACACACATCTCTGCACATTCCTTCCCAGGGTTAGCAAATCAACTTACTGTTCTACCTCATCATTATCATCATCATTATCATTATTTTCGTGTGCTTATCATTATGGCAGGCAATACTAGCCCATTATATCTACTACTCAGTTAATGATCACAGCAAGCCTATGATATAGTTACTATTATTATAATTATTCTCATATTACTGATGAGGAAAATGAAGTTTTCAGAGTTTAAATGACCTGCTCTGAGGGACATAGCTAGGAAATGGTGAAGTACGGCTTTATTTATTTATTTATTATTATTAATTTATTTATTTTTATTGTTAGTTTCAGGTGTACAGAACATTGCAATAGTTATCCTTTTCACCCTCACAAAGTAACAACCTCCTTCCCCCCATCCACTGCCCTCCCACCCCCGATCATGCTTATCTATTACAATTCCATTGACTCCATTCCCACTCTCTACTCCACGTCCTGTGACTATATGTATATATAATTATAGTTGACATACAATATTATTCAACATCAGCTTCAGATATACAGTGCGGTGGTCAGGCCTCTACACCAACTATGAAGTGGTCTCCCCAACAGGACATGAGTCCGTCTGGCCCCCTAAAAAATATTTACAACATTATTGATTATATTCCCCAGATTGTCTTTTCTACCCCTGAGACCATATTGTAGTTACCAATTTGTATTGTCTCATTCCTTCCCCTTCTCCTTCATCCCCACCCCCTCCCAACTAGCAACCCTCAGTTTTTCCTCTGTGTCTCTGAGACTATTTCTGTTTACATTTCTCATTTATTCAGTTTTTTAGAATCCACATGTAAGTGAGATCA
>NW_017731466.1:350049-428595 GCF_001890085.2 Hipposideros armiger | reverse complement strand
TGCATGTGTCAGTCCAATTTTCCCAGCACCATTTATTAAATAGACTATCTTTACCCCATTGTAAATTCTTGCTTCCCTTGTCGTAGACTAACTGCCCGTATATGCCTGGATTTAATTCTGGGCTCTCTATTCTGTTCCATTGATCTATGTGCCTGTTTTTATGCCAGTACCATACTGTTTTGATTACTGTAGCCTTGTAGTATGTTTTAATGTCTGGAAGCGTGATCCCCCCGACTTTGTTCTTATTTCTCAGGATTGCATGGCTATTTGGGGTCTTTTTTCATTCCATATAAATTTTAGGGTTATATTTCCTATTTCTGTGAAAAATGCCTTAGGTAGTTTGATAGGAATTGTATTGAATCTATATATTGCTTTAGGCAATATGGCCATTTTAACTATATTAATTCTTCCTATCCGAGCATGGAAGGTTTTCCATTTGTTTGTATCTTCTTTTCTTTCTTTCTTCAGTGTCTTATAGTTTTCAGAGTACAGGTCTTTTACTTCCTTGGTTAAATTTATTCCTAAGTATTTTATAGTTCTTGAAGTGATTGTAAATAGAATTGCTTTCTTAATTTCTCCTTCCGATAGTTTATTATTGGTATATACAAATGCAACTGATTTCTGAGTATTGATTTTTGTCTCCTGCTACCTTACTGAATTCGTCTATTAGTTCCAATAGTTTTTTGATGGAGTCTTTGGGGTCCTCTATAGATACTATTATGTCATCTGCGTATAATGACAATTTTACTTCCTCCTTGCCAATGTGGATGATTTTTATTTCTTTTTCTTGTCTGATTGCTGTCACTAGAACTTCCAGGACTATGTTGAATAAAAGTGGAGAGAGTAGACAGCCTTGTCTTGTTCCTGATCTTAAAGGGAATGGTTTTAGCTTTTTCCCATTGAGTATGATGTTAGCTGTGGTTTATCATATATGGCCTTTATTATGTTGAGATATGATCCCCCTATTCCCACTTTGCTAAGATTTTTTATCATAAATGGCTGCTGAATTTTGTCAAATGCTTTTTCTGCATCTATTGATATGACCATATGATTTTTATTTTTATTTTTGTTGATGTTGTGTATCACATTAATTGATTTGTGGATGTTGAACCACCACCCTTTAAAGACAATGTGGCAGACTCTGGGACATTTTCACTTAACAAGTGAGTTTTGCAGAAACAAAGAAAGGAAAAAAAATAAAAAGATGTTTGGAATCATATTGAAACCAAAAAAAGAATATTCACTCAATGTTTAGACTTCTATTCAAAAATTCCAAAAGAAAAACTTACAAGTTTTAATGAAAGTGAGGAGCAAATATTTTTAAAACACTTGACTACATGACAAAAAAGAAGATTTGGCAAATTCAAGATCAGGTCTTTGTTCTTGGATGGGAAGATTAAAATGATAAAAAAGTCAGTTCAATTCCCATCAAAATTATATATATTATATACATATACATATATATATATATGTATATACGTGTGTGCTTTTAAGTACTATTTCAACAAATCATAAAACAAATAAGCCACAGTGTAACTTTAATAAGACTAAAAGGAGAAATCACGAGTGTGAAATAAAGTAAGAGGAAATAAAGTAAAAGTATTCTGAGAAAGAGTAGAAATTAGAAGACTCGCAAGAAACTACTTTTTCCCCACAAATTTATTCACATATATCTGAAAATGCTATTGATATAGAAAGATTATCCAGGTGTATGTTTACTGATGAAAACAAGGAGAGAAACTGGAAAAAAAATTGTACTATTTTGGGGTGTAAAAAGGTAGGAAGTGCAGATTGTATACTTATATGCACTTTTATCTGTATAAAGAAACTGAAAATACATGCTGGTCACTCATAAAAGTTGTACTGGAATGAGGGACAGGGGTGGTAGGAAGACTATCCACTATATTGCTTTCATATTAAACAATATGAATGTATTACAAATTGAAATTTTTTTACAAAATTATATTAAAGGCTATATCTTGGAAACTGAAAGGCAACTTCTATGGTGAAAAAGGCATTCTTTGAGCACTGACCATACAAAATTTGACTAGTTTTACTACAAAACTGCTTTGGCAAGGGAGCATATGGTTTTGATCAAATACATCTCTGGATAATTTTTATAAGTCTTTCATCACCTATTGATTCTGAAAAAAGAAACCCTTTTGACATCATAGTCTATGTTTGGTCCAATTCCATATTACTAGCTCAATTTCCTTTCCTATAATCTCTGAAGCAATTTGCTTCCACGCCTGAGCCGGGTTTCAGTTCAGAGATAAAATAGAAAAAATATTATCTAAATCTGATGCATTATTTATTCTGTTCTGCTTCTTACTCCTTGAATCTACAGCTCTGTGTTTGATTTACTTTGGAATAGAAATATTTGTGGGCTTAATTCCTTGAACCCTGGGTTTTAAGATGGTTTTACAGGTTTAATAGTTTTTTTCTACTTCATAATGAGATTCAAAATAGGTTTAAACAGGTTTTAACAAACTTGATCATGTTGTTTTCCTCCAGAGCTATTATATTTTTATGATTTCCTCTGTAATTCTGATATCTGTAATTTACTCAGGACAATTTCACTTTCACACATTTTTATGAACAATATATTTTTAGCAAATATCCTCTCATTTTAGTTTGTCAATACTTTACTTAGCTGAATTTGGCAATGATGTAATTTATCTTACTTATTTTTACTTTTATCTCCCATTCAGTGAAATCTGATAGTTTGGAATATTATTAGTTTTAATCTCTTGCAACATTATAGTATCACTATTAGAGTTTCTTTCCTCAAGAAAAAAGAGAAATCATTTCTTATTACGTTCCAAACCCTTCTTTCCTATAGGGCTTCTTTTTCTTCAACTTCATCTCCAACACGCCAGCACATAATGCTTCTAAATTTCACCTGGGGGTAATACACTCACTACTTCCTGAAAGCTGATAACATTTGTGAGACATGGGAAAAACTCTAAGCTGTTGATTAAATTGATATACCGGTAGAGAACTATTTTCATTAAGGAAGTGAGTTCTACAATTCATTTCAAATACTGATGGCATTGTAAGTCTTCTCTGCTTAATATTAGGAATAACCTAAATATTTTTTTTAGATGTTGTAACACAAAATGTCTTTATGAGACCTTTATTTGATGTGGAGGGTATAGGCTCCCAGTGGTTTTTATATTGAATAGATGCTGAGAATTATGATGAAATAAGGCTTTACTAACTACGATTTTCTGAGAAATTTGTCTCTATTGAGTGACATTGTAGTGAGGTTACTTAAAGAAATCCTTAGAGTATTTGGATTTGGACTGTAGAGTTGACATAAAAGAGACAGATAGAAAGCATGGTGTGAGTATTGGAGACATCTCTGCTACACTGGAGAAGAAAGATGTCAGGGGATGCTTTGCAGAAAAGGTGATCTGAATGGATCAAAAACAGATATGGAGGAATTTGCCAAGTAGAAAAGGTGTGAAGGGCAATGGCATGCAAACAGAGAAAAGCATTGTGTGTGTATAAAAATATGGGATAATGAAGCAGTCTGGTACTTTTGGGCAAATGGATGGAAATATGATGAGATGCAGGGGGAACTAACTGAAGATGAAGAAATTCAGTCACATAAGGGACAAAACACGTCTTTGTAATCCATTCTAATGATTGTTAAAAGTATTTTTGTAAGCATCTTTGATAAATAAAAATAATCGTAAATCTGCACCCACTTGAACCTTGGATTGGGATTTATATGGTCTTAGGGAAACAACTAACTCTGTAAGAGTCTACAGTGTAGAAGGTGAAGAAAAAGTATAGACGTGTCAGTTGAAAAGTTATCTGCACTTGTGTGTCCACTTTCTCACCTTTTACTCACTCCTCTAATTTAGCTCTGCTTCCCCTACAGCATCACAAATATTTAGGTTACTGTTTTAGAATGAATGTTTGTGCTCCACCCCCAAGAAAAAAATTTCACATATTGAAATCCTAACCCCACCCAATGTGATAGTATTAGGAGGAAGGGCCTTTAGGAGGCAATTGGGTTACAAAGGTGGAGCCCTCATGAATGGGATTTGTGACCTTATAAGGACAGCCACCGGAGAGCTTGCTTCTGCTCTCTTCTCTCCATCATGCAAAAAAGCAACGAGATAGCCATGGGCACAGTGGGAAGTGTGTCGGCACAGAATCCAACCATGCTGGCACCCTGAGCTTAGACTTCTAGAACTGTGAGAAATAAATGTGTGTTATTTCAGCCACCCTGTCTATAGCGGTTTAATATAAAAGCTCAAACTAAGACAGTCACCAATGGCCTTTATTTATAACTTAAACATATATTTTAGCCTTGTTCTTATTTAGTCATTTGGGAACATTTAACATTATATACCACTACTTGCACCTTTAAATCCTCTCTTTCCAAATGCCCCACATCCCTGATTTTCCTTGTTTCTTTGGTTCCTCATTTTAGTCTACTTTGAGAGTCCCTATTCTTGTCAATTTTTAAATTTTGGTCTTCTTGGGGTTTGAAGTTCTTTTCACTATTCACCATGCCCTCTCTACTGGGACAAGTATATTTATTTCCATGATTTTATTACAGTTACTGTCTGTATGCAGGTGATTTCCAAATATTTATCTCCATCAAAAATTTCCTTCTTGAGATTCAGATTAGCATATTTTTCTCAACATTTCTACTTGGATGTTCACTACTTCAGGCTCAAATGATCAAACATAAAGCCATCATCTTCCTCCCCATATCTATTCTTCTTGTTTTGATCCTAAATGTCTGTCTACTCAGCTGTTCAAGCCTACAAACTGCATGCCATTTAAGATTCCTTTTCTTGTGTGCCACAGCTCTGCCTATTAATCGTACCTCTTAAATATTTAATGTCTTTATCTCCTTCCATACCTGCTACCATCAAGTCTAGGCTACCAAAAATTCTAACCTGGATTTTTGCTGTAGCTTCCCCAACTCTACAACAGTGCCCACAGGGTTTTTAAAAAATGCAACCTAATCATGTCACTTTCATAGATAAAACCCTTCAGTGGTTCCACATTTTCCCTGGGATAATGTCCATGTTTCACCCTAAAAGTATCTATCAAACATATTGCAATTGGGCCGGCCGAGTGGCGTGATGGTTAAGAACTTGCTTGGGATGCCAGAGGGCCCCGGTTCGGATCCCACATATGAGGGCCAGTGACACTGCCCTCCGCAGCTGAGATGCTGAACAACAGCTCAACCTGGAGCTGGGCTGCCATGAGTCGCCGTCGCCGGCGACGGCGTGGGCTGCAGTCCCTGTGGCAGTGGATTGCCATGGGCTACCGTGTGTGGCCAGCAGCCAGCGTGAGCGGCCAGCAGCCGCAGTGAGCGGCCGTCCAGAAGCCGGCGACTGATCTGCCTCGCCAGGGAAGAGCGCAATGATGGTGCCAACTTGGGACAGGGAAGCAACATCCTCCACAACTAGATTGAAGAACAAAACGACAGCAACTTGTCTGTTCCCCTTCCCCAACTCCCCAGCACTGTTCCCATCCCCCCAATTCCCCAATTAAAAAAACCCAAAAAACAAAAACATATTGCAATTGATCATTTCGCTGGGTATTTATCTTACTAAACTACAAATAAAAACAAAGTAAGATAGTATTCTGTGTACAATGGTAGTGATGGACATATCCTAGTCTACTAGTCAATACATCTCGTATATAGTCAAACTACTATAGTCTCTCAACTGTAATGGTTGCTGTATACAGAGGACTAGAAGCTATAGTCTTCACCCTTCCTAATTTTATTGTCTGGCTTGGAGCAGCACAACTAGTAAGGTATAAATTAAACAAAAACCGTTTAGGAATAAGTTATGTAACAATGCCTGTAAGTAGAGAGATGATGAGAGAGAAATCCAAGCTAAAATATTTGAAGAAATCTCACCAAAAGGGGGATTGAAGTTAGGTCTTAGAAAACAAGCAAGATTTGAGAACATAAAGAAAGAATAGGACTGATTTCACAAAAGGTGAATAATGCATAACAAGTAAAAAAAATAAAATAAAGCAAACATTTTTAAGGATTAATATGCATGATGATAAACTTGCATAAACTTTAAATTTGATTGGGATTTATACTGTCTTAGAGAAACATGGTAACATTTAGTGGTAAATTATTTCCCCCTAGTAACTATTATTAAAGGTAGTTACTTGTGGTGGTTAGGGATGCTGATGAAACCAATGTCTTTGTTTTGATCTCCATGTAGGCTGCGTTACTTCCATGCGTCAAGACCATGTGCCCCTCATACTCAGCTTGCTCTGCTGTAAAGGAATGCCCTTTCTTAGAAATGGGTGCTGGGTGCTGGTTGAGAAGACATAGGCAGATACGTCAGTTGAGTGTTTGGCTTTCTTCTGATTCTATAGAGGCATCTCTTTGGTTCTGTCCTGTTAGACAATTAGGACTCTATGGTTTAACCCTTCTGCAGTCAGCAATTGCAAGTCAGAAGCAGGTCTACTTACATTTCTTTGAGAAATGTCTTGTGTTAGCAGCTGGTTGTATGGACTGAATTGTGTCTTTTCCCACCCCAATTCATATGTTGAACTCCTAGCCCCCAGTACTCCACAATGCTGACTGTGCTTGGACATGGGAGTCTTCAAATAGGTAATTAAGTTAACATGAAGTCATTAGAGTGAGCCCTAATCAAATATGGCTAGAGTCCTTATAAGAAGAGGAAATTTGGGGCTGGCTATGTGGCACGTTGGTTAAGAGTTGGCTTGGGTGTGCTGACTCTGAGCAGCAGGGCCCCGGTTCAGATCCCACATGAGGGCCAGTGACACTGCCCTCTACAGCTAAGATGATGAACAACAGCTCAACCTGGAGCTGGGCTGCCGTGAGTCGCCGGCGATGGCATAGGCTGCCGTGGGGCTTCAGTGTGCTGCTGTGAGCTACCATGAGTGGCTGGCAGCCAGCATGAGCAGCTGGCATGAGCCACCAAGAGCTGCCATGAGTGGCTGTCCAGTGGCTGGTGACCAATTGCCTTACCCCGGAGGAGAGCAATGATAATACCAACATGGGCCAGTGAAGCGACGTCCTCCACAACTAGACTGAAGAACAAAAGGACAGCAACTTGTCTGTTCCCCTTCCCGGATTCCCTGGAGGGCTGTTCCCCTCCCCCAATTCCCCAATAAAATCTTAAAAAAAAAAACAAAGAAGAAGAGGAAATTTGGACATATATAGGGGCAGAGGAAAGACCATGTGAAGACACAGGGAGAAGATGGCCATCTACAAGCAAGGAAAGAGGCCTCAGAACAAACTAACCTTGCTGGCAGCTTGATCTCAGGCGTCTAACCTCCAGAACTGTGAAAAATACATTTCTGTCTGTGCCATCCAGTCTGTGGTACCTTGTTATGGCTGCCCTAGAAAACTGACCCAGTGATGAGGAGAAGCTTATCTTTCAGAGCAAATCTCCAACCAGTACTTAGGATAATGCACTTGCTACATATATTTAGGACAGTAATCTTTAAATAACTATAAAATCAATAATGTTAATTTTTGCTAGGGCCAATAAAATAAAAAGGTGATTTAGTACAAATTTATAGTTCATATGAACTTTCAGATGCTGGTTTACTGTAAGGACTCTTAATGTAGTAAAATACCTCTTAATGTGAGGAATGTGATGTGGTCTTTTGTGTTTGTATATGTTATAACATATTCTGGCACAATTTAGAATTTACTTTTTAAAAGGAGATCAGAAAAATGCTGCTTGAAATAGGTATAAGCCATGGATGATAAAGTTCTTTTATGTTACCCAAGGATGTTAAATGGATTGTACAGTAATCTGAAAGTGCCAATCCTGTATTTAAGGGTGAAAAAGTCATTTCCATTTTAAACTCCTATTTTCTCTTCCTCACATATATATTTTTTAAAATCCCATGTCCGAAATTCTCATGCTTCATCTCAATTTCAGCCACAGATTGTGAGGTTACGCAAAAATTCATTTGGCCAATTCTGACACATTCAAATGTGAAAGGGCATTTTTCCGTTGGAGGAAGTTTTTGAAAACAGATTAATTTTAAGATTTTGATCATTCAAAATGTTTTGGCCTTTAAGTAACACTTTTACATGAGTTGAGAAATAATTTGGATTAGAAAGAGCAAATACGTGGCCTTTTGAAAGAGGTGGCCTGACTATGGGGCTGGGCGCTGGCTTAGGCATGAGGCTGCCCTAGTGGACCCCCCCGAGTTTTTCCTGTGGACATGTGGACCAGGAACTGTCAAACACCATCCATGCGAAGATGGCAGCTTGGCTGCCCTTGCTGTGGCCAACAGTCCTCTGAGAAGCTCAGTTCTTCCCCCCGGTAGCTCATTCAGGGTTTCCTAACATTTGTCCATCTTCTCTGGAATCACCTATGGCAGCAATTCTCAGTCATAAGTTCCAATGTGCTACACAAGATAATTTTGTTGAGTTATCCTGTGAGAATTAAAGCACATAGGCTCAGACACACACACAAACACACACACACACACACACACACACACACACACACACACACACACTCTCACTCACTCATGGCCATGGTGTTTAGAATCATCGGGGTGCCTACATCAAAGGCGACAGTGTATCATTCTGTAGATGTTCCTAGATGTTTGGTGGACAAAATGGGGGGGGGGAGGGGGAGAAGCACTTCCCAAATACAGGTATCCCCTGCTTTCCAAAAGTTTGAAGTAGGCCACTTCATTTTTACAAAGTACCCATTAACCAGTACTAAGGTGGGTCTTTCATAAAAGTGAAATGGCCTAACACAAACTTTTGGAAAGCAGGGGATACTCTTTGCTTTATGCTACTTTGGCTCATAAAAGGTTTCATAGGAACACCCTACTTTCAGATAGTGGAGGAAACCTGTAGTTTTCCAGGAGGGGCTTGGCATTGAACTTTGATGCAATTTGCATATTTACATTCATACCTCTTAGCAGGATCTCCTGTCTTTCTCTAGCTCTCTTGCTTTCTCACTTGCTTTCTTTCCGCTTTCTCTCTTTCTTTAAAAATTTTGTATGTACTTATAATAGTAAATAATTGTGAAAATACAGAGTATAAGATAGAAAATATACCTATTCCTATTTATCTATCTCTTTATATCTATCTATCTACCTACCTATCATACTATCATCTATTTATAATATAATTTATCTCAAGCCATATATATATATATATATATATGTATATATATATATACATATATATATATAGTTTTATATTTTTCTCTTTAAAAATGTATTATAGCATTTGCCATTTTGGTAAATAATGTTTGAGATTTATATATTTAATAATTGCAGGTTATTTTTATTTTATCATTTTTCTGTTTAACAATGAAGTTGTTTCAGTTTTCTTTTGTTTTGTTACTATAATTCACTCTGAATCCTACATCTGTTGTAGCCACATCATTAAATGCCTGGGAAATTCAGTGCTTGAACAATGACTGACAGATGTTTGGATATGACCTCACAGGAACTTTGCGTCTGGTGGGACGGCTCTGGGACATGGCTTCAACTGTAGAGCTTCCCTGCGGGATTCGCTGCAGCTTGCCTGACACTTTACATGCAACTGCACCCTTGCTTTGCTTCTCTTTGCTTACCACTTTCCCCTGGGAGCACTTCCTTAATAAATCACTTGCAATAAATTCTTGACTTGTGACCTACTTGTGAAGAATTTGACCTAAGGCATCTTTTCATAAATCTATGGTTATTCTCATAAGATAATGCCTTAGAATTTTTCAATTACATGATATGGCATGTATTTTTAAGTGTTTGACAAAGACTGCTAATTTGCCATCTAGAAAAGTGGTGTAGAATGAAGTTTCTGCTATCAATGAACGCATGCTCCTTTCACTGCTTCTTCTGGAGTGTTATCAGTTATCATTTCAATAAATCCTTGTCCTGTTAGTAAGCAAAGAATATTTCATTGTTATAATTATTTTTGGCTCTTTGGTGAGCAGTTTCTGAAAAGAACGTAGTCAAACTCTTGTGGACTTGTATATGGCTACAGTGTCACGCTTCTGACCATTCCTCAGAGCAGTAAGCACGGGGCCAGCTCTCTTTCTCACAAGTCTCACCTTCTTTGGAGGTAGAGGTGGACCCCTAGTGGCCATATCTGTGCTATGTGATGGCCCTGGTCCCTACCACAGGTAAGTGAACTTGGATTAGATACCTGTTTGACTTGGGCCCATCAAATTCTCTTTTTTGTAAATATATTGTAAAATTGGATCTAAAGCCATAAAATCTAAAAAGCCAAAGAAACTAGGAAAAAAACAAAAAACAAAAACTCTTCAGGAGTGGGACTGTGCTCATAACAGCACCCTAAAAAAGGAGGCCCACTAGCTCAGAACAGAATATTGTTCTTAAACAGTGATTCATGACCACATGGAAATCTGATAAAGAACTTGCAGAACAGAGCTTAAAGGAAATGCTACTCAATAAATGATGCTGGGAAAACTGTTCCTCCATATGGAAAAACGAAAATTCTACCTTCTCATATACAAACGCCACACCCAGCTGGGAAAAGTGCTTAAATAAGAAAGGTAAAATTATAAAAATGTTAGAAAAGAACGTGAGAGAAGAAATGTACACTCTTGTGGAATGGAAGAATTTTTAAGCAAGACACAAATAGCTCTTACCACAAAAGAGCTGACTAAATACTAAGAAATTTGATTACATTCAAACTAATGACTTCTATTCTTCAAAGGCAACTATTAAGAAGAGAAAAAGGAAAACCAGAAACTGGAGAAGCTATTTGCTAAACATAATAATAAAGAGATTATTTGTATCCATAAAATAAAAGATGCCTATAAATCAACAAAAGGCAACATAATAATAATAATAATAATAATAATAATAATAATAGAGCAACGGTACGAGCAGACATTTTACAGTAGGAGAAATATGCATGGCTCACAAACATGAAAATATGCCCAACCTCATTGGTAATCAGGAAAACGCAAATTAAGCATAATGAAATAACATTGCACCCACCAGAATACTAAATATTGATAAGTATATTGAACAATGGGAACTCTCATGGGCTGCATTTTGGAGTGTATATGGGAACAGATTCCTTGGAAAACTAGTTGAGATTATCTTTAAAACATTTCCATACCAAATGCCTCAAAATTAAATATATCCGGTAGATATTTATATCTACAAGGAGTGCCAAAAAATGTATACACATTTTAAGAGCTGTTATCTATGCTCAAGCAGTATTTCGCCATAATCACAAGTGTCTGGACACTGATGGTAACCACTTTGAGCACCTCTTGTAATTGCAAAAGTCAAACGTGACTTGCATTCATCTTTTGTTTTTGGTATATGTTGAGTATTACAATTAATACAGTTTTTTCCATTCTTAAAACATGTATACATGTTCTTGGCACCCTCTGTATATGTCTATCAGGAACTTGCACATGTGTACACTTGAAGATATGTCTAAAGTCATCCTGAGCAAAATTTTTGTAAGAGCAGAAGTTTAGCAGAACAGAGGGAAACCCCGACATCTGTGTGGGAGTTCCTCATATATAATTGGCCAAGCATCTAGCTGCATATATGCAAGGAAGAGTTCAAAAAGCCTAGCAGAGGTGCTTGATGAAAAGCTGAGAGCTGAAAGGAGTCAGCTGATATTAGAGGTCCTGCAGTTCTGGAAGACACTGGAGTTCTAGCCCAGTGAGAGTGTAGAGACTTGCTTAACAGCAGCAGTTTTCAATGCTGGAGATTGTAGGATGTCCACACTTTATGGAAGTTGTCATATCCAATAAAGGGCACACCACAGTTCTGAACTCAAAACCAAAAATCAGCCACAACAGATAATGGTACCAAATCTGATAGAACCAAAATGATTCTTCAGTAATTTGACTGCTTGCCAGAACAAAAGGCATCACCCTTTAAAGGATGAAGTCATAATTCAGACACTCCACATTCATTAATTACCACAATTTAATGCATAAAATAAAAATTACTAGACCTGAGAAGAGATTGGGATATATCAACCATAGTCAAGAAAAATAAAGCCAATCACATCTAAATCCAAAAATTTACAGACTAAGATTATAAACTGCTATTATGTATATATTCAAGGACTTAAAGAAAAATATGATTATAATGAATGAACAGCTAGGGAATCTCAAAAGAAAAATAAAGACTCTAAAACAATAAAAATTTTAGAACTAAAAGCACAATATCTGAAAAGAAAAAACTTAGATTACACAGGAAAGCATTAGTGAACTTCAAGATTGATCACTAGAAATTATCCAATCTGAGGAAGAGAGATAAAGTTAAGTAAAATAATAAACATCTTTAGTGATGCATAGGATGATATATTGAGTAGTCAAATATATGTGTAATTGGATGAGAGAGAGCAGAAAAAAATTAACAATGGCTAAGTATGATGAAAGGCATAAATTTAGATATTCAAGAAACTCAGCAAACCCCATCAGAGTCAAGACAAACAAAATCACACCTAGAAATATGATATTTAAATTACTGGAAACCAAAGACAAAGAAAAACTATTGAAAGCATCCAGACAGAAAATGACCCATTACTTACAAAATAATGACAAACTTCTCATCAGAAATAGTAAAAATCAGAATCAGTCGTATGCTATCTTTAAAAGTGTTGAAATAAAAAAAAAATTAGAAAAGGTTAACTGAAATGCTATAGCCATCAAAAATATTCTTCAAGAATGAAGGCAACAAAGAAATTTTCAGGTAAGAAAAACACCAAGAATTTATTTCCAGCTGATCTCCACTACAAGAAATGCTAAAGCAAGTTCTTTACACTTAAGGAAAATGACATGAAATGGAAACTCCAATCTATAGGAAGTAATGAAGAGTACTTTCTTCACGGTACACATGTGAATAAATATGCAATAACATATATTTTTATTTGCTTAATTTCTTAAGCGACATGACAGTGTTAAGCAAAACTTATACCATGTTGCAGGATTTATAGAAGTATAGATGTAATATATATATAATATGCATGGCAAAAGCATAAAGGTGGGAGTAAATGGAATCACACTATTGGACATTTATTGTTTTTTATATGAAGTAGAACAATGTTAATTCAAAGTAGATTATGATAAATAAATGATACATATTGTAATTTCTGGAACAACTACAAAGGAAGGAAGGAAGGAAGGAAGGAAGGAAGGAAGGAAGGAAGGAAGGAAGGGAGGGAGGGAGGGAGAGAGGGAAGAAGAGAGAATGACAATACAAAGAGGTATAGCTAAAAAGCCAATAGAGGAATTGAAATAGAACACAAACAATTTGATTAATTCCAAAAGAGCCAGGAAAAGAGGAACAAAAACAAATTGGACAAAAAGAAATGTAAAGACACAGATTATCAAACTGGGTAACATCCAAGAACTAGCTCTATGCTGTCTAAAAGAGAGACATTTTTGTATAAACTAAAACTCAAGCGGCTTTATTTATTCTGTTGTTCAGTCTCTGCTTTCAAGAGGCTGCCTTAATATATAAATCATATTCATCTACCTGTAGCTAAATTAATGACTTCAAAAGTTATGCCTCTAAATTCATATTCTTTATGTGCTATGATACCCCCAAATGCACACTTCTATTATCTTGTCACCTTAGATGAAACATACTTAAGGCTGCCTTAATTATTCTATCCCCAAAACACATTTCCCTCCCCATTTTGCTTTCTCCATTAATGCTATTATCATATTTACTAATTGCCTAGGTTCAAAACCTTGAAGTCAACTTACATTCCATCATCTTTAATCACTAAATCATATCACATTTTTCAAAAATGTCTTTTCCCACTGCCACGCCACTTACTCATAGTTCATCATTATCTCATGTATTTTGTAGAGTGGCTACAAAGTGTTTAAACAGAGAAGATAGATGTTACCTATATGTGCCTCTCCAATTTCTGCACACATTTTAATTTTTACTCATTTTCTTCTTGACTTCCATGTTAATGGCTAGAAGTCATTAAAACCATCCCTAATAGCTGTTGTTAGGTATTTACTTTCTGTTGAATTTCAAGCTTAGGGACTTTGCAGTTACTAGAGATAGAATTTCCTTTAAAATGTATTTATTGTGTAAAAACAGTATAATAGCATTAAAAGAAACATAAATGTATCTACCTATACCTAAATATTACATTGTTCAAATTATAAACTTTCAGAGACACATTTTTGTATTCTGCTTTTAAATATGCTTTTCATTTCTGTTGAAAAATCTCAAAATTGGGAGGAGTTATGTTAGCAAAATGGATAGCATAGGAATTTCTAGCACTTGACCCCCATGAGAAACATCAATACACACATAAAAATACCTTTACAAGAGCCAACGATTCCAGTGGGGTATTGTAGCACCTACGCGAAGCATGGAAACAAGAAAAGATGCATCGAGGAGGGCGGGAATAAGAGAATCACATACCCCATCGTCCAACCCCTAAGGTGGGGCGGCCCAGCAATGAGATACATACCCTTCTCCTCGTGAAAGACGGAGAATGAAGTGACCCAACTTCACCAAGGACCCCAGAGCTGCCTCGCCCCGGTACCAGGCTGATTCCCACTGCCCAAGATGACTGCCTGTGGGCTCCTGGGACCCCAGACTCTCAGCTCACCTCAGTGCCTGTCAGTTCCAGTGGCCTCAGGCAGCTCCTGTATCCCCAGGTAACTTCTGAGTAAGTAGCCAGGTTGTGGGTGGATTCCCCGCAAACCCAGGCACCCTGCCGCCTGCTGGCTGAGCAGCCCTTGGTGAATCCCAGGCCCCAGGCTCCCACTCAGCCTTGAGGAACCCAGGGCCCTGGCTGGCCTCAGCGAAGAAAGCTGAGGCGAGGCACAATGAAAACTATACTCGTATGTAGTTCAAGTAAACATTATCATTGAAATTCATTTTAACAATATATATTGTATTTTCAAATCTTTCTTTCTGACAAGTCAAGACATTTTTTGTCATATATGGCTGAAAGCAGTATCTTTGTCCTGATTTGCTCTGGGGTTTTTTTTTTTTTTCCTCTTCTTTCTGAGATCAGCTTTGCTTGATCTGTTTACTTATTTAAACACATTCATACTGGTGCATTCAGGGAATTCTCAGCCAAGTGGTCTGCAATTGTAGAGATTCTAGACTTTAAAAGAGAGCTCTCATCTGCAGCATAACCTGGGCTTTATTGCTGAGAAATTAAGGAAGCTCTGTCTTTCTACAAAACACCTTCTCAAAATTTTGCCACATTTTTTTCTCCTGTTCCTCCTTTTCTCTTCTTCCTCTGTGTAATTCAATGAATTTATTTCCAAAGGACTATTCTTTCCTACCCTTTCTTCAGCTCTAATGTGATTTTAAAAAACAGTTGCCTTAATTTCTTCCCAAATCATGGGACTTAATGATCCTTTCTATGCAGTACGGTAAGAACACCCTCTGAATTAAAACTCAAGCATTTTATACCTTGACATTTCACGTAAACCACACCCACCATGTGAAGACAGCTGAAAAGGCAAGTGAGGACAAGTACCTTCTGACACCTTGGGGCCTGGAGGGTATTTTTATGATTAGGGACTTTGGAAACCTGTCTATAAATGTGTGGTCTGCATGTTCTTGAATACTTTTTCTTGTAGAATTCCCCTGGTGTACAGTATAGGTAGGTCTGCGCAAAAGCCTGCCTCTTGCAGCAGCTATGACAAGGGGAACCAAGGTAAAAGGCTTTGTGTGTTGCTGCCCCAGCGTTTCATCCAGTAAGCACCCTGCCCTTGGAGAGCCTTCTGGCCCCATCACAACCTGAAAGAGGGAAAACGTAGGGTCTGATTTGTTTTCAACTAAAGGGAGGCCATGGTCCATGTAAACAGAGTCCTTCAGGGCCATCTCCTCAATAAATATGTCTGAGAATAGCTTTCCTCTTCCCACAGAGCTCCAAGTCTCCAATACACATTTTTGGTTTCACAGGACTCCCTCAGACTTTTTTCTTGCTGTTTCCCTTCAACTAGATTTAAATCCCAGGTGACAACTTCCCTATGCGAAATCAGCAGGGATGTAACTAAAGCTAGAGCTAGAGATTAAAGTGGGAGGAGAGGGCTTGCAGAGCAGATGAGAGGAAGAGATAAGATTAAAAATCAACACCTCCTGCAGAAAAGCAGAGAGCTGAGAGCAAAGGGCTTAAGTCCCAGCTCCCTTCGCTTTTCCATCACACCAAGGGGCTGCTTTCTGCCTCCCAGCGGCCCAGTTCCTCACAGGGGAAGCAGCTCTTCCTGAAATCTTTGCGTTTAAGGACGCGACCCTTTGAACAATAATGTGTGCTGTTTCTGAGTTATGTTATTACATGTGTGTAATAGCGAACTGAGTGCCTTTCATTCACTTCTGGATAGTGGAGTTATTAATACTGAATGCGATTCTGGTCATTTATTTATGACCCCTTTTCTTTTAACAGCACTAGAATTAACTCAGCACTGCGTTTCACTTATTGATTTGGAATCTGAAAGTTGAATTTATTACTTTAATCGGAATCGAGGGGATTTAGAGAGCATTTGCCTTTCCCCTGTGAAATGTCACTGTGTGGCTCCTCTGGCATCTCTCTTCATTTTCTTTGCTTGCCTTTCTTTGGGTGTTTAACAACTCCCTCAGGGCATTGCTGATTATTTATGACAGGCTTCTTGTAAGATCTAGTTGGAAAACCTGTTCCTATGGAAACTGCTGTTTTCAAACAGGGTGGTTCCAACTTCAAAACAATATCATTAAATATGCAACAGCACATATATCTTTTAATGGAAAGCATAGTCTAATGATTTGTACAGTCAAATCTCAAAATCTGAACACTTAAAAAAAAAAGACAAGCTATGTGGAAAGCCATCTGATTGACTGAGGGATGAGGTGATTATCTGAAGAAAACTTCTGGGAATTAGTTTGGCTGGGCATATTTGGGAAAGTCTGGTGAGAGGAGGTTAGGCTTTGAAATTATGTTTGAAATTATGTCTCTACCTGTTACCTTCATGAACTAGATTTAACAGAGATGGATGGACTAAATCTGAGTTTTGACATTTCTGTTTTTAGTGCATTCTTTAATATTAAGCCCCTACTGGAATCTATTCATTCAAAGCACAGTCACTGGCAACACAGCACCAAATACAAATTTTATAACCAGAGTATTTATTAGCTTATTACCCAGTCATCGTTTGTTTTCTTTGTCCCACTGTTTATTCATTTTAATGCCAAGGAAATGAAGGACAATGTTAGAACTGACTGATACTCCTTACAGAGAGAGCTTTGTTAATCAAGTTACTTAGACAAAATCAACCTGTATGCTTGACTGTTATTTTTTTCTTTTGTTTGTTGAGAGACAGTTATTTTCTCTCACTGCATTCAAATCCAAATTTTGCTAGTTACCATGGCAATATTTTTGAAGTCAGTATCACTTTGCTGTTTCATCATGACCTAGTATGATACAGCTTGGATTTGTAGTAGACTTCATTTGTCTATCAATCATACTGGGGAATTCTGAGGGAGAGAGCAAGAGAGGGAGGGAGAGAGGGAGGGAGGGAGAGAGAATTTTAGAGAATTATTGCATAACCATAAGCCTCTATGACTTCAGAGTAGCATGTTGTGTTGAAGGGGACAAATTCATTCAATTGCAATGCAGTATAAATCCAGGCACAAATTATTAATTAGGTCAAACATGCTCGTTCCTTGATTTTAAGCCAAGAGGCTACCCAAGATGTATTGTAATACTTACGAAAAAATCAGAATGTTCAGATTAAAGATGTGATGTTAGAGTCCCTGCTGAGGAGTTCACTTTTAAAGACTTTGGCTTGCTCACTCCAGGAACTGATTCATGACTTGAAGCTTCTATTTTAATGTACATCATTTCTGAGTGAGGCTTGCAAGGCATGTGGGCCTCTGGGGGATAGATGGTACAATAAAGAAAGGAATACCCTGAGAAGATTTCCACGTTTGCCCTGGTCCCTGGTCAAAAGGCAATGCCCAGGTTTACAATGGAAGGAACTTGATTATATATGGGCAGAATAAGTTTCATCTTTGCCCTGATTTTATAATTGCCACTATCAATCACTTTTATGGGCTTCACACAGCTTTCTAGTTCCCTGAAGACTAAAACATCATTGGTAATAATAATTAGTAAAACTTAAGAAATCAAATAATTACAGTATTTTGTAGCTGGTATAAACATCAACCATGTAATCCATGCATTTTCAATGAGGGCAATATTGGTTCTTGGAGGGTTAAAAAACCTTTATCTTTTTATGTATAAAACACAGATATACATATAATAGATAAATGGATATACAGTATATGTGTGGTAAAATTTCATGGGAGAGTGACTTTAAAAAAAAAATGTCTAAAAAAGACTCCTTAGGGGAATAAGAATGAAAAAATGGTTGAGGAACACCAATCTAGTACAAGTCCCAGGTAGGTTAACTGGTCTGAGCAATTTCCATCATTAGTTAGTGCAGATATAGCTCTTGGTCTCAAATCTCTTCCTCACAAAATTTCTACACTTATTCAACCAACGTTCATGGTGTGTTTGTGATGTTTGTGATGTGTTACAAACTGTTAATATTTGTTAATAAAAACAAAAATGTCATAGTCTCTGACATCAAGGAGACACGGAAGTGTATCTGATGCTTACAGAACAATGCAGTAAAAGTCATGACAGCAGTAGAACCTTATATAAATCCCTTGTTCTATCTAGTATTATGGAAGAACTAATTAACTTCATATGTTGATTCAGCTTAATATATCCAGATTTCTATAAACTTGACATTGATTTTTTTCATGTGAACCTGTTTTTTTGGGAACACACTATGTACTTCATTAGGGTGTGACAAAAGGAACATTCGACTTAGGATCAGAGAATCTGGACTTGAATCCCTGGTTTTTGTGTTTAGTATTCATCCAGATAATTTTCAGTTGGCTGTGAACATGCTCATGTATTTTGAACTTTGGTTTTCTGACCTATTAATGTCACAGGATTTCTTTGAGAATTAAATGTCGCAAAAAAATATCTATTCAAACCTAAGAAGGCACTTGGGTATTCTTATGGTCATCTAAAATGGGGGCACAAGTCAGCAATGTTGTCATAAACTTTAGGGCCTGATTGCAATAAGTAGGGAATGGGTTACTCTGTTTCATTAGCTAAACTTCTTTGCCATCTACCTGTGCTCTGGTGCCCAGGCCTACTCTTTGGAGATACATTTTTTAACTCAAGTAGGTTCATCAGTGGCACATGGTCTTTGTTGATTGGAGAGATGAAGAAAGCCGTGCATGATAATCACTAACTTTGGTGAGGTCCAATGGGGGAGGAATGTGGTTTGTTCCTGCCAAGTGCAGTCAAGTCCATGAAAGCTGGAAGAGCAAGAGGAAACCAGGGGCTCACACTTGAATGATCTGCTAAGTAAGTGGCCCTCTGGAAGTGACAGAAGGCTTATTGTTTATAAATAAATGAAGATCCCCCTAAATGAGAACAAGCCAAGGCTACTTATTCAGAGCTCGCTACAGCAAGGCAGTCACTTGTGTTTGGCAGAAACTCAAAAGACAGGCTGGGGAATAAGAAAGCATTATGGTAAATAAAGGGGAGGTGAAAACTGCGGGTGTGCTCTGATTGGAGACTATTAGTGTAAGAGGTGTGCTAATTAGAATCACAGCAGCTATATGATTGGTGTAGGGATATATTAGGCCTTCTTTGATGGGTTTCGATTTGGGGGGAGGCAAATTAGGTTAGCTGGCAGTCATTGAGAAGTCGTGACCTTTTTGGGCCAACAATTGTTGCAGAAGTTGTGATTTGGCTTCCTGGACTGCTTGCTGCCAAGATTTCTATTGTCACATATGGTCTGGTCATTGTTCACTTGTACATTCAATCTCTCGGTTGGTATGCACATTCCCTTGCTACAGGTAACATATTAAGCTATAGTCAGTCACTTTAAAACAATGTAAATAATACCTCCCTGGGACACTTTTTCAAAAAATGAGTTGGCCAGGCTAAATAAAGGAATGGCCTGGCTTCAGTGTTTCAGTAAATCTGGGAATAACTATGATGCAAATTTCCTGAATTATCTGGAACATGTATTACATTCTCACATCTATTTCCTCCAAAGTGATTAGAACTAAAAGTTTAAAATGAAAAGATCTCATGGATTTATTCTTCCATAACATTCAGTAAAAGAACAGTTAGGAGGGTTGTGTCATTATTTACAGAAGCCTTGGGGTGCAGGGAAGTAGATAGAGAGAACTCTTAGGCTAGATTTAAAAGCTGGCTGAACCAAAAGGGTATAAAAGAAAACCTCTGTACACTGTTGGTAGGAATATAAATTGGTGCAGCCACTCTGGAAAACAGTATGGAGGTTCTACTATATGATCAAGCAGTTCCACTTCTGGGTATATGTTTGAAGGAAATGAAATCACTATGTTGAAGATGATACTGAACAGCCCCCTATTCACTGCAGCATTGTTCACAATAGTCAAGTCATGGAAACAACCTAAGTGTCCATCAACAGAGGAATTGATAAAGAAAATGTAGTATATATGTACAATGGAATATTATGCAGCCCTAAAAAAGAGAGGTCCTGCCATTTGCAACAGCATGGATAAAACTTGAGGGCATTACGCTAAGTGAAATAAGACAGACAGATAAAGACAGATGCCATATGATCTCACATATATGTAGTATATGAAATCTTAAAAAACTGAACTCATAGAGTAGAATGGTGGCTGCTAGGAGTGTAGTCGGGGGAAATGGGTAAAGGTGATCAAAGGATACAAACTTCCAGTCATTAAAAAAAATAGAATAAAATAAATAAAAGCTGGTTGAGTTTTTGGAGCCAGAGTCTAGAAATTAGAAAAGAAGAAAGGAAAATTAGTATTTATTAAATACTTGTTTTATGTCACATGCTGTGCTGGAATTTCACAAATATATCTTATTTAGTTTTCACAAGCAAACTGCAAGGTAAATAGTATCCCCATTTTACAGATGGGGAAAATGAGACAGAGAGGGTAAATAATTTGCTGGATTACAGAAACTGTAAATGTGGGTTCTAGTATGATTACTGTCTACATCAATATGATTTTAGTACTCCAGAGGAGTCTTGTCCAGGAATACGCAAGTTGCAAATAGCTTCATTATTTATTCCAAAAATTTCCTGAAAGACTCATTAACTCTTCAATTAAAAGTGTCAGTGGACTATTTACTCCCTAACATTCTTTGAATCCCTCACCTCAAAATCCTTACCTGTTGTTTCTATCTATCCTGAGTTATTATACCAAGATCTTAACTCAATTATTTCCAAGCCCTTCCGTTGAAAGTCCTGCTTTAAATCAGACTTCAAAAAGCCAATAAGTCAGAGTTTGTTTATCTCGCTTCAAGACTCTTACTCAGTGGAGATAAGGTCTCTTATTCTATAGTTAAGGAATTCCTTCATTCAACAGTCATTTAACATATCTGTGGGGCTAAATTGTGTAAATCCTCTCTTCCCCATACTTAATTGATACATTCTTTATTGATACATTTTCTTTGTTCTAACACCCCCTTCTTGGTGACCTGGCTCCACTTAGATGTGTCCACTCTGACACATGGACAGAGACAGGCAGACAGGCAGACACATACAGAGAGTGAAAACCCTAATCTGCATCTCAGTGTAACTTCACACACCAAGGTCTCATGTCATTGTGCTCTTCTCTTCTGGTTTATGTGGGTGAAGTCTTACACATCAGTTTTACAGTAATTCACCTGAGAAGGGGATTATTAGAAACTGCATATAACCTGTTATTTTGTATCTGTGATAGAATGGAATGCTACAGTGTAGCGACATCCGAATTGTAAAGTAGTATTAACACACATCTATTTGGATTATTCATACCCAGGACAAAGTAAATGTGTAGACCTACCTAGGTAAGCAGAAGAGGAGAATGAAGGGAGTAGCAAGTCTTGATGAGCAAATACGAGTTGAATGTAAAAGGACCTTTCAACATAGTCCATGAGTGTCTACCTGACAACCAGATCAAGTAAGGTAGAATGGAACAAAAGGCAGCTCAGGGAGAAACAAGTGATATAATTTTCATCCTACCCTTTGCTCTTTTATAACATAGGTGAACCAGCCCAGTTCTGTTGTCTGAAACTCTTATTCTTGGTGATGAAGAGTAGGAAATAAAGTGGAAGAGGCGTGGAAGGTCAGAAACTATTGACAAATGTGGATGAGTAAACCATGAAAATTACTGGTTGGTGAAAGGTTTTAAAAGGCTAAAGGTGGTTTTTGAGGAAATTTAACGTGTAAAGCAAAGTAAAAGTTTTTATATTTCAGTGGAATCTATAGTGCTACAGGCTGCATATCTTCATAAAACAGACAAATTAGATATAGCCTTCAGGTAACAGTGGGTTACTATTTACAAGGAAGAAACAGAATATTGCACCTCTGGAGGCAGCCCGAAACAGAAGCCATGGTGAATCCAAACAATGGAATCTGAGTTATAATGAATTCCACGGTGTACAAGTAGATGTGAGCATTAGAAGTGGTTCGCTTATGCTAAAAAATTAAGGACATAAAATTATATTTTGGATGAAAGGAAATCAGTGGTAAATATCAGGTAATGAGATTCTAATACCACAACATTTTAAGGTTGTTTTCAAATCCACTGTGGGCAATGCATAATCCAAACAGGAAAGCAAGAAATTAGGTGTTACGAGGCAAGACATTTTCCTTCGCAGCATGTAGTCGAGATGGGGGAGCAGTCTTCTCCAATTTGCAGTTGGAGAGTACTTGCTACCTTAGAGTGATGAAACAGGGAACTGAATAGTAAATGAGAATCCAAATGCCAAACAGAATTACCTAGCTTTGAATTACCTAGTATTTTAACTCTTAAAAATTGCAGCATTCTGAACTCACAGTAAATAATGGCATCAAAGTCTCATCTACTCAATTTCTGATTTCAGCATGGAATTATGCAGTTTGTTTGGAAAATTAGAGTATTTTTCCTTGCATTTTTCAACTTGGTATTCACATACATTATTGAATATTTTGTGTCTTAGGATAGCATAAACACTGTATTTTGCCGTGTATAAATGAGCACCCACATTTTGGACCCAAACTTTCAGGAGAAAAAAATCTTTCATTTTAATTTTTGAATTCAAATTTTTATTTGTTTACATTTAGGTACTTGTTTTTTGTACTATAAAGAAATTTTAGTATTTATTTTATTTATTATTAGTATTTTTAGCTTTATTGGGGAACAGTGTGTTTTTCCCAGGACCCATCAGCTCCAAGTCAAGTTGTTGTCCTTCAATCTTAGTTGTGGAGGGCACAGCTCACTGGCCCATCTGGGAATCGAACCAGTAACACTGTTGTTCAGAGCTCCCATTCTAACCAAGTGAACCACAGCTGCCCCAGCATTTATTTTTTGACATACTGTGGTACAAGAAATTTTATGTAACAAATAATTACAAAACACAGGAACAGATACAAGGTACAAGAAATTTTATGTACTAGTAACAAATTTATGATATTTACACATCATAGAAGGCCAAGAACTATTCATCATTGCAAGTTCATTGTAAGTTCAACAAAACCGATTATCGTATTCCAGGGTACTATTTTGCATACGGATATTGATATTGATTTCTAAAGTTACACTTTTAACTCATAAGCATAAATAAAAGAATTATAAACATTTATATAGATACAGAATTAGTACTAGCCATGTATAATGTGCATCCTTATTTTTTCCTCACAAATTTGGGCAAAAAAGTGTGCATTATATACAGCAAAATATGTATTTTTATATTGTTGTAATTTTTATTACAATCAATAGGCACTTTTTTGCAGCTTTGTTTCCTCTGTCCTTCCCCTTCCCTTCCTTTCAAAATCACTATTTTATGAGAAAGATAAATCAGTAGGCTAAAATATACCTCCTAGCAACCAAACAGGAATGATATTGGACAAACTAACTTCATGATACAACTGGCATCTTATTAAGTAAAATAACTTAGGAATATGTGCCTAATTTATATTTAAAAATATTTCAGTCATATGCATGATTTCTTCATGGCAGAACTATAAATATTAAACTATTACTTGTACTTTTTGCTTTTTCCTCATTTTAAATAATGATAATTACACCACTCAGCAAACAAAGAAATCTTCCAAACTAAAATTTACACAGTTTGGTTATTCCATGAAAATATGGGTTGAGTATGACTATAAAAAAGTGAGAATATACTTTCAAATGTGACTCATGGTTATAAAATTTCTGTGAAAAAAAAATAAGGAAATCATATTGAATAATTACTGAATTTTCACTCTTATTTTTCTCTAAAACATATAGCATGATGACCTTTCTTGAAGCTTCTACAGTTTTTTTAGGGTTTAAGGTTGACTTGGGCATGTATACAGAGGTGGTGATTATAAATCCAATGTCACATCCCATAATTTCCTCAGTGTATCAGAGGAAGCAAGAAACTTTGCTTTACACCCAGAGAATTTCTTGAATATTCAATATCTATATGCCCAGAGGAAATGGAAGCGGAAGTTAACAAGAGAGAATGCAACAATTCAATTCAACTCAGCTATTCAGATAATTATTGAGCTGAATTCAATTCAAAGCATTGTGCAAAGTATAAAAATGAGTCAGTTTGGTCAGTGACCTCATGGAATCTTTCCTTCTTCCTTATAAGACATAGATATTCCTTTTGAGACCCTCCCTTCCTTCATTACATAGCAGCCATATGCTTTGGGACTGATGCTAAGCCTCCTTTCAAGGGTGGACCTAAATGGGTGTAAACCAGGGTTTGGCAAACTTTTCCTGTAAAGGTCCAAAGTGTAAATATTTTAGGCTTTGTGGAGTAGTCTCTGTCACAACTACTTACCTCTTTCCTTGTAGCTGCCACAGAGGAAAAATAAACAAATGGGTGTATCTGTGTTCCTATAAAACTTTATTTACAAAAACAGGCTGTTGGGTGGATTTACTCCATGTGATGTAGCCTGTGGCAGCACCCAGTCCTAGTTTAAGCGAAACTCTAGTGCTAGGGTGATAGATCAGGCATCGACCAATCAATGCATGATGTTTCCTTAGTTAAAGGGTTTTTTGGGAAATGGGGTCAGTCAATAGGAAACTCAAGATTTCCTTTTGCAATTATGGTGGGATATTCTATCCTGTATCTGCCACATGGAGAGGAGGAAGTTATGGTTGCTGCCAGCAGCCAACTTACCACCATGAAGGAAGCCAGCTCTGAAGATGAAACCAACATGTGGAGGGAAGCAGAGTGAAAGAATTGAAGAGTCACAGATATTTGGAACTCAATCAAGTTCTTTAACCACGCTGGAAGTCTGTCCGACTTCTTGACTTCTCAGTTAAAGATTTTGTTGTTTCAGCCAGTTTGAGTGAGTCTTATATTACTGGTATCTAAAAGATCCAGCTGATACAGGCCCACATGTCCATGGAGTAAAATCAGATGAGTGCTACAAAAGATCTGCCAAACAGCATAGAGGCTCAGAGAAAAGAGAATCATAATTGGTTCTGAAAAAGTTTTATTAAATGATGGCATTTGTAGCAAAGCTTTAGATTATATTTTTGTAGCAGAGATGAAAGATAACAGCAGCATGATGAAGTGTTCATGGTGGGCAAACGGTTGGCTGAATTTCTGGATAGTCAAATATTCTGGGTAGTCAGTATGACAGAGACATAGAGTTTTCAAGGGATTGTTGTGGAGTTAGTGTAAGGAATCTGAGTAACACCTCAGGGTGGAAAACTTGAAGGTGAATAGAGGCCTGGCAATGGAATTGGGGTTTCCAATAGGAATCAGGCAATGTCCGAGGTAGTGTGATGGTATTGACAATTAATTAGGGAAAATAAGGTAGATTCAGAGATGTGCCAGCCTATGGGGTACCAACCTATGCAGGATATACGTAAATCCTGGGGGAATCAGGGATAGGTAAAATAGGCAACACATTTTATCTCCCATAGCCCCTTTGAGGGAAAACAAAGTGCTTGGACTGGTTCAGGTGATACACCTTCAGCAACAAGTTTAAATGATAGCAGATGATCACTAACATTACTTTGAGTAGGGCAGATTAGTAAACCGGAGGGCTTTTGTTTTGCAAAATGCTATCTGCAAATTTGGGTTTAGAGCTATTTGGTGCAGGTGCTGGAAGAAAGCCAGATTACTACCACTAGCTCTTCTCTGTCTTTTCTCAGCAAAGACTTTGGCTGCTCCTCTGAACAGCCAGCCAGCATTTAAAAGGAATATCACTTTAAGGGGCATCAAATTATTAGCCAGTCCCACATGCCCACATGCCCATCCCACCTTGTCTGGAGGTGCTTATTTAAGGAATGCTAGTTTTCAGGAGGAAAACCCTCTAGAATTTAGATCCATTGGACAAATCCAGACAAAAAGTTTATCCTGACAATTCAGTCACATGTGGTAGTTATGCTGAACCCACTCTGTGCAGTCACTCGCTATATGAGGCGATGGGAATTCAAAGATGAACAAGACGCAGCCCTGGCTCTCAGAAGTTGGGGTACTTCCCTTTTGCTGACTTCAGCCCACCTCCCTGAACACCTTACTCTCTTCCTTTTCTCTCAGCCTTGTGCAATCTGTCACTTTATACATTAGCACCCGGCTGTGACCTCAAAAAATGCAGTAAGACAAAGCCTGGGGTTAATTCTCCATTGTAGATTCCTAGATTCGCCACAAATTAAATGTTTTTGTTAGCAAGCCATCCTTAATAAGCAACTAGACTGTGTTAATTATCTGATCCTTGGATCTTCTAGAACATTAGTTCTCTCCCTTGGCTGCATAATGCAATTACCTGAAGGGTTTTAATAATACCCAGGCCAGCCCCCACCCTTAGAGATTCTTATTTAATTAGTTTGGGTGAGCCTGAGCATGGGTACGTTTAAAAATCTCCCCAGGTGATTTTAATGTGCAGCCATGGTGCAGAGGGACTATTCTTGACTTTTATTTCACACTGTCAAGAAGGCTCTTGGAGCTAGCTTGATTTTTTCTAGTGGTACTCTGCAAAGGTGGCTGTTATTATGCCCCAGGAATGGTGGAATTTAGCCAGTCCTTGTGGATCATGACACTGCCCATGACCCTCTGGTCTCTGCACCAGGGCTCCTGAATGAAGAGTTGCTGGGTGAGCTGGTGTGACACCTAAGGGGAAAATGGAAAGACTAAGGTTTCCCTGTATTGCTCTCCTCCTACATAATTACTTAGAGTCCCTCTCAAGGCCAGAGGTGAAGGGGGAAGGAGAGTGAGCTAATACCTTATAGAATGAACAGAAATGAAAACAAGCTATTTATAGCATGCGGAGGGGAAGGTGGAAGGGTATAAAATAAAAACTTTTGCTGAAATTTGCATTAAGCCTCCTTTAGACTCTAAGGGCCATATATTTTGAGAGGTGTAACTATTTCATATATATATGTATGTATGTATGTATTTTAATAGTCACCTAAAAAATTAAACTTGCTGCTGACTTTCCTAAATGTATAAGTTCATCCTACAAAGAAAAACCTCCTTGTTGCCAGAAAGTCTTTTGTCTCTGTTGGTTGGCTTCCTCTTGCCTCAGTCCTTGTTCTTCCCACACCCTTTTCAGGGTAAATCCTGGACTTAATTGGAGACACCTCCTCATTTTCCTTGGTTTTCTTCCTTCTCTGCCACCTTCTCTACTTGCCCTGAACATACAAATTGCCACTATGCTAATATTCCGAGTAGCCAATTGTAAAAAAGGAAATCAAAGTGGTCATTTTATGAGCACCTGTGATACCTATGTGTTAAACTAAATCCAAGTGGCCCAACCTTTTGCTTCAGTTGATGTTTTTGTTTTTATTCACGCCCAGCTCTCTCCGGGTTCCATGCATTCTTTGATATCTGAGTGCTTTTTGTCGTCAGGTCAAGTGACACAGTGTATGATGAATTGATGTTTCTTGTAGTGAAATACTACCTGTCATTACTACTTCCCCAAATAACAAATACTTTTAAATTATTTATTTTGTTTAATTTTTTTGTATTTGTTTCCTTTATCCTTAATTCTATTTCCCTTTCTGACCACAAGAACATTTTGAACACATTTAATATGTATTGTTTTTGTTTGTATGTGTCCTTGCAAAAACCGTTGTTTTGTACATATGTACTTTGAATATAATTTCAAATTTTCTTTATAGATTTTTCTGTTATTATTCTACTGTGTGTCCCTGAAAATAAGACCAGGTCTTATATTAATTTTTGCTCCAACAATCTACATTTATTCATTTATTCATGTACAAAAAAATCTACACTTATTCAAACAGTCATGTCTGGCTGACAATCTTAATGGGGGCTTATGTTTGGGGTAGGGCTCGTATTAGAAGCATCCTGAAAAATGCTAGGGCTTGTATTCTGTTTAGGTCTTATTTTGGGGGAAACATAGTATAAGAACATTCTGTTTTTCCTGCACCGTGACCCTTAAGAACCCTGAAAGGAAGGAGAGACTCAGTTCTTACTGATCTTTCCTAAGAGTTCACCATGTCCATGTTTTCTCAACAGCAACAGTGTTTGCTGAGAAAGCCATCATCAAGGGACCACACCACTATTCGTAGGCTGATGATTCCAGGGTCTGGCCATGACCTCACACCTGTCCAGGCATATAAGCCCAATAGGATAAAGGCACTCTTGAAGGCAGCAGGGTGCCCAGAGACTGGTAGTCTTGGTGGCAGCAGTAAATCTTAGGTTATTTACATGGAAGTATCTAGAGAGCATTCCTTTCCATGTTTGGCATATCAGCTGGAATCACAGGATCACTACAGCCTCGAGGAGCCAAATGTTAGGGGCATGATTTCTGGTGAATAAGAATCTGGAAGAAATTCTGGTTCTCTCATTTTCATGTTCTTTGCATTTCCTTTTTTTTTTTTTTTTGGCTTTCCCCACAACCAACCAGGTTATATTCAGTTCACTACTTGCATTTGTTTAATGTAATCCCTGAACAGGTAACCAATGTGTACACCTGGCTCTACAGGCAGGTTCATATAGCAGAGCCACATGTGGGGTCTGGCACTTGGGCTCTAGCTCTGTTCTTCCACTGACCTCCACTGTGAACTTGGGCCACACAGTTTCCTGCTAAGTCTCGATTTTATCTTTGGTGGATCAAATCACTTATATATCTCTAAGTCTCTTCCGCTCCCTCTATTTCCCTTTCAAGTCTTGTTATGTGTGATCTTTTAACGTGAGCGTGTGTGTGTGTGTGTGTGTGTGTGTGTGTGTGTGTGTGTTTATAGCAGCATCGGAAATGGAAAAAGTTAAAAATGTTGTGGGTTGATATTGAAACTTGCCTGGTGTCATTTCATCCAGTTTTACATCCTGATTTCCCACACTTCCTCAAACTATTCAAAATGGGAACAAACTTCATTTTAAGCAGAACGTTTCTTGTAAGTGTAAACAATAGTGTGGATTATAACAAGCTTCTTTGTTATGAGAAATAATCACTTATTAATAACCTGTCTTATGATTTGCACTATGATTAAATGCTTTTTGAGAGTACCCTGCCACATTGGAATTCATTGGGAGTAAGAAATGTGATAAAAAATTTAGTTTGCTGATTGAAGTGAGGGCCAGCATTAAAGGGAAAACCTTTATGTTTCAAATCTTCCAGTGCCAGCCTATTCCTTAGGCTACTGGGGGTTTCCCAAACTTTGAATTTCTGACTTTGTAAGAAGAATGCAAGACCGAACATATTACACTGTTAAATCCTCAAATGATGTTTTTAAATTGACAGCAAAGGGCTTAAACATCTAGTAATAGGGACAAACTAAGAAAATTTCTGGAACATCTTTTTAAAGCCAAAATGTCAGGTCATGCATTAAAATATATGAGTAATAACATTTGTAATGCCCCACATTTTTAAAGCAGTGTATATCTTTCAAAGGGTACGGTATATATTATTTTATTTGTTCCCCTCATCCACTCCAGAGTATGAAGAGAATTATTTTTTTAATCCTAAAACTTTTCTAAAAGTAGTCTTTAAAAGAAATAATACTAAAAGTTAATACCCCAGCGGAGGCAAATCAGTATATAAGAAAATTGCACTGAAGAGAGAGAGAAAGAAAAAGAGAGAGAGGAGAGAGAGAAGAAGAACCTTTCTGTTGAAAGGATCTCAAAGCACTAACACTCCATTATTAAAGAGCACATCTAGCTCCCAGAGTGGGTAGCTGAGTTCCATTTCTCATTGAAATGAATTGCAGCTGACTTGAGACATGGCTGACATGGCTGATTCTGGTCTGAGGCAGGATAAACCAGGTGAGCCTGGGTTATCTTGTGGAAGAAAGATAAGAGGTGCTCAGAAACAACAAGGTCATTCCAAAATGCTATTGAAGATAGCTGGAAGGGCCTCCCAAGGGCCACAAATTGGATCATTTGAGCTTTAAAGATTTACAGTAATGGATTTTAATACACTGATACAAATAGCTATGAGTTGGTAGTGATACTGTGAGATAGTGTGTGTATATGTGTGTGTGGTAGGAGTATAAATTAAAGCACTTCTTTTTAGAAAAATATCAAGTAGTGAATGGAGGTGGACTGATAGAGTTAGGAGGTCATCATGGGCAACCCTCAGTGTAGTAACTGGATTAGGCCAGGATCCTCTGTGGATACTAAAACTTTTAGGTGAAATGTGGTTATAAATATGATGTTCAGTCAAACTCAATGATTCACCTCCACAAATTGTTTACTAATTGGATTTTACAGGAGAAATGAACTTTTATAGAGAGACCAGGCAGTCGACACCTTAAGCAAACAAACAGCAGTACTATTAGTGTGACAATCTGATATCTTGCACTGCTAATGTGATGCACTAAAAAGTATCAGTAGCAGTTCTGTTATTCTTTCTGAATATATTTAAGCTGAATCCATTCATAAAAAAGCAATCAGAAAATTCAAAATGTGATCTGCTCCTCAAAATAATTGTTTGTTATCCTCAAAAAAAAATCCTTATCTTTAAAAACAAAACAAACAAGCATAAAAGTATGAGACTTCTAAATTTACAGTCTAAAAGGACATAAAAATCAAAAGCGATGCTTCAACATTCATTGAATCTTGTATTTTGAAATGTTATAAAACACATTTTTGGAATAATTTGGGACATTTTAATGTGGATAGTAGATGGGGTTGTTAATTTACTTGTGTAGAATGATGTGCTTATCCTTAAGGAATGTATGATGAAATATTTAGGGGTGAAGTGACTTCTGTAACTTTCAAATTGTTCAGGAAAAAAGTCAAAGTGAGAGAGAGAGATTGAGATAGAGATAGAGAAATGGTGAAATATAGACGAAGGGTAATCAGGTGGCTACTGTATTAGTCATGCAACTTTTCTGAATCTGGGAATAAAACAAATGAATATAGCCAGAGGTAGATGTAATGAAGACATTTGATGACATGTATTGACTGACACAAGTACTGAGCTTAACCAGTCCTGAACTATTCGGCAGGCGGTGGGTGGTTAGAAGCTTTCAGATACATTCTCTTGTACTGAGGTGACTGGCAGAGAGTTCCCAAGATATTGGGAAAACATCTTCAGCCTGACCAGGAGCAAATGGCTCACAACCTTTACACCACTTCTTGGTTACTTTCAGTTGTAGTTTAGAAAGCTAGGCAAACATTTTCCCATTCATTCTAATACTAGAACCTGAGGAAGGACTAATACTCCACTTTTAAGAGGGGGATTTCCTTACTGGCATCATATGGGCATATACCTTCTTTCCTCCATCACGCCTCACTGCTCACTTTCAGTTTGGCTCCATAAATTTTCTGCTTTCATTTCCTTCTTTTTTACTTCTTACTCTGGCTCTGTCTCAAAGATTTCAGGAAGTTCCTCTGAAAAAATCTCTAAGATTAGCAGGCAGCAGAGCTCTCAAATTACTTTTTTAGTGTTTTACCTTTTTAGAGCTTATATTGGACTCTAGCCCACCAGCACTATTTGGCTTATTTTTGCCCACATTTCAGTGGAAGGCTGACCAGGCTTGAATTAATCATTTGAATTTACTCTATTAGAGAAATATCAGGAGAAAGTAGTATATAAAAGGTGAAATTTGGGTGTTCTACAAAGTATTGACATAGCAAACTTGAATTGTGGAAAATACCTACCCTTCACTGGAAAAAGTTTTTTAAAAAGTAGAACACAGATCCATTCTTCTAGTCCTTCTACATTGCCCCAAGTTATGTTGATGGAACAGAACTCTTTCAAAGTGTAATATACACATACCATCTTCTTTAAGCGACTACTGGAAGAAGATTCCAAAGATAGCAAGTCATTTGGATCTAGAAGCCAGTGATAAGTAAGGACTTAAAAGGATAGGAAAAGTGAAAGAAAGTGAATCACCCACTTTAGGACTTTACAAATATGTTACTTAGGCTGTCGAAGATATTGAAGCAACTTTCATACTGGTAAAAAATTTAGATCAATCTTGGAATAAGCTTCACTATCACTTCATTTTCATTTGAAGGAAAATACAAGAGAATCCATTTATAACACTAGAAGAAATAAATGGACATCAATTTGTGTGCTTTCTGTTGATGGCTGTCTGTGGGTATTCCCTATGTGAGCATGCTGCCTTAGACATTTTCATTACGTAATCTAGTTAATGTTTCTTGGGATTTAATTTGACCAGTAATACATTCAAAATCCATTTAATGTCAGATTGTGTTCATTTAAGAGTCTAATGAATCCTGGCATATGCTTGTAAACATGGAACTCCATTTACTTAGTCAGTTCCTCGTTTGATATGCCAGAAAAGACAAAAATCTTACTTTTATGCATGCTGAAATAACAAGATAGAAATGCTGTATTTTCCTTGTATGGAACTGTACATTGATTATTTTTCACTTCAAGTATTGCATGTTATTTTAATCTAATTAAACAGTTACATTTGAAAGCTGCTAAAGGAAAGACTATGCGTTGGTTTGTGCAATACATGGTTTATGTTTTATGTTGGTTTATGTTTTCAGAAATGAACAAGACGTAAGTTGAAACATCAAAGAGCTTTCAGTCTCATAGAAGACACAAAGTGAGTATCTTCTACCAGGCTGTGAACTCAAGCTGGGGCATCTTTGCATAGTAATTCTAATTTTTGTACTTAGCATTTAATATTGACTTAGAATAACACTTAGAAGACATTCAATAAATTTTTGTTGAGTCAATAAATATTCATAAATAAATATGCTGCATTACCATATAGAGTTATAAACAAAGTGCTTTTGAAAATAACAGAGGAAGGGAAAATTACCCTGAGTGGATAAAACAAAAGGCTTCATGGAAGAGGTATCACTTGAATTGAATCTTGAAAAATGAGTAAGTCTTGAAAAGGTAGAGAGGCTAAAGTGAGGTGGGAACATTGCCCATGGAGATGCAAGTATGCACAATAGCCAGTGGCCAGTGGAATGATTCAGAAAGTATTTGGGTGTGTAAGGTATAAGTGGGTGAGTACTCATACAACGTGAGTGTACAATGAGTGTTTGTTGAATAAGTACACAAATGTCTTATATGATCATGCCATCATTCTAAGATTCAGCTTGTTTAAATATAAGTAATGATACCCCCAAAATAGTTTTTCTGTGTACTCTGTGGTCACATGAAATGGTTTACTAAAATAGTTGGGATTAAGCTGGTTTTATGTATCTCTCCAGTATTATTTCCTAATTCTTTGTTTTTGTTTGTAGGGAATGTGTGACTAGGTTTTAATTTCTAATTGATGGCTTCCTAAGAAAGGTGTTCAAATGTCTGTGGAAACTGAAAGTGCCTCTTGGCCTGAAAGGTGCCTCATACATTTAATGATTAAAAAAAAATAAGATTCAAGGTCTTTCCTAAGAACAGAGTCGACTTTGATTTAGAAATGAGCATGTGGATGAGGGTGTCCCCAGAACATGGAGGCTGCTGTAGGCAACCTCATCTGTTGTAGGAAACAAAGTTTTATTTTTTATTTATTTATTTATTTTTAAGGCAGTTCTGCTTCAAGCTTTGGTTCTGATTCTCAAACAATGCTGTTTTGAGACAGTTGCTTAAACACTTTGAGCTTCATTTTTTCCTCCCTTCTAAATGGCACAATTGTTTTTGCCTCTCTAGACTGTTGTGAGGATGAAATGAAGTAATGTTTATATGATGCATATGACTCCTGGTGAGTGCACAGTATTCCCTAGTGGGCAAACTCTGAACCAATTATGTCATAACGTTTCCCTTAAAAAATGGAATACAAACACATTGAATTCTTTCCATGTTGCCGTTCTGTCAGTTTATCCTTGTATACAATATTTCTCAGAGATGTTTATAATTTATCTGTCTCTCCCGGGTCTTATTCAAGACTACGTACCCAGGAGGGACCTAATAAGTACTTCTTAAAAATAATTTCCATCAACACTTCATTCTAAGCTTACTTCGATTCCAAACAACACTGAACCATATCAATATCACTGACAAGCTTCCTCTGTACCTTGATTTACCGATTTGAATTGATAATGTGTCAACCCTGAAAACGTTATCCCTAAAAGCTTTCGTAAGTAAGCAAACGCCAATCACGCGGTTTGCTGTTTAAAAAGCAAAGTATAAAAACCTTTTCCTTAAATAGGCTTCTATTGTTCCATTGATTTTGCCAATTGAAGTGTTAGTATGTTAGTTGGGTTATAATCATCTATCCCCAGAATGAGGAAGAAGCAAGCAGGTATTTGCAGTACATTCAGTGTCTCCTCTGCTTGCTGTGGACCTAATTGTTCTCGAATCACGATAGTCTCTTTTTCTCATGTGTTTAATTACTTCAATTACTTATTCTAAAATAGCCTTTTTTTTCCCCCTCCATGCTCTTAGGGTGTCCTGATGCATCAGGAGACTAGTATTGCCAGAGTTTAGTTAAGCAGAAGCTTAACTAAAAGTTTAACATTGGAAATAGGAACAACATTTTTCTTTATGCTGAACAAAAGGGAACCTCTGGACTTTTAAGTCTTGATGTGAAATGGCTGGAATCTGCTCCTTGAATGTATGCTAAGTAGCTGATACCAAAAGGCAGTGCTCCCCTGGAGGATAAGTAGGTCAAGGACATTTTGTTCCAGCTATAGGACAATACGGGACTTTTCCATTGTAAGACAGGACCCTTGTTTCTAAAAGTTGAATAGAATGCTGCTTACAAAGAAAAAACAAACACTTTCAGCTGGTTAATTATGAGATGTTGAGTGAAGTTCATTACAATGCCTATAGCACTTATATTTGATCTTGAATTGGAGAGGTTTTCATATTCCCCAAGCTTGTGTTTCTCAAGGCTTCGTTGAGTTGTTCAGACAAATGTTTTAAACTATATTTGAGAAAGTAGACCTAAATATTCTTGTTTTTAAATGCTAATTTCAGTGGTGTTGCTTGTGGAACATAAGCTTTTATTTGTTGATATTTAGTCAAAGATTAATTATGTGAGTAATAGGAATATAAGCATCTTCCTACCATTTGGCATAGCTATTTGGGAAGATGAGGTAGAAAGAAAGATACATCTGCAAGAAAGCCCACAAAGCTAATAGGAAGGAGAAAGAGGAAATTAAATACAGAAAAACAACACAGAAAACCAAGCTGAGGGAAGCTAGCACAATGGTAAATACGTATCTTCCCAAGGTAAGGACACTAGGGCTATGCCATCTAGATGAAGTAAATTGTCCTTATTTTCTTACCTACTTATTTGCAACTTTTTTCTGTCTCATGTCCTATATTTTTGGAAACCATCTAAATCCAAGAATAAAGCAGAGGTATAAATGCATAGTTAAAAATCAGTTCCTATTGTCTAATAAAGAAGTCATTAATGAAGTAAGATTAAATTCTTTCTTGGTTGTTCTGTGAAAGCTTTTCCAACATGAGCTTTTTAAAAGGCAATTTGGAACGCGTAACATAACGTCCTCAAGTTGTCCTTTCCAAGAAGAAAATTGCCCTATATACTTTGGCCTTGGACAAAGGCCAAGGGCAAAATGTTCTTATATTGTTGTAGAGTCAATTTCACTACATTATACTATGTGAATAGAGCCTTCTGGTGAAATGATTGGAGAGGTGGGTAAAATCTTGAGATTCGTGAGGAATAAAAGTTAGCATTTCTCTCCATCAGTGGTTCTCAAAGTGTGGTCCCTAGATCAGCAGTATCAGTATCATCTGGGAACATGTGAGAAATGCAAAATTTCTGGTCCTGCCCCAGACATATAGAAACATGGACTTTAGATAGTTCTGATATATGCCCACCATCTTTGAGAACCACCATCTTACACTGTCTATTTCCTATATGAATAACCTCACATGGGCTTTGACCTCTATCTTACTGCTTTTTTCAAAATCACTCAAAAATAATACAAGCTTTTAAAATAAAACTTGAAAATCATAAAATAGAAGATGAGAAAGCAGAGGAGGAAGAGGAAGACCAGGAGGGTGTTAACATCATCTCCCCAACCCAAACACTAGAATTTTGATTTTTTTTGTGGCTTTCCATTAAAGTAATTTTTTTACGCTTGGGATTTTTTTCACAAGTGTTTTTAAAAATATCTATATATTACAGTCTGTACTTTAAATGTAACAACAGTTTTCCATGTTATTGCCTGGATGTGTAAATCTCATTCTCAGATATTCAAAAAATCCCATTTATTTAACTGTATACCTATGGTTGGACATTTGGGTTTCAGTTATAGATAACCCTCTGATAAATATGTGTGTTCAAAGCATTTTCTATATTTTTAAGTATCCTTAATAGAAAGTCCTTTAACTAGACTTCCTGGGTCAATGTATATGATATATTGTAAGATGCTTTTATTGGTTAGATTCTGAACATTGTCTTAACTCTCTAAAACCCACTTATTTATGAGGCATAGAGCTTTAGCTTGGAAAGTAATCTTATGACAACCTTCAGTGCCTTTTTTTAAAAAAGCATGTTTATATCTCTACTAAAGTTTGCAGCAAATCTTTCTAAATTTTGCCCCAAGCCCAATCTAATTCTAAATTTCTGGTGCCAGGATCATTCCCCATTGCAGGTCTTCAAAGGATGCTCTGAAAGAAGTTGGGTGCAAGGCCTGAACTGCAGTAGCTTTCATGTGTAATTACCATCAGATGTAAAAGTCCTTAGATTTGTTTTCAAGCCTCTCTTCAACAATGTTCACATTTCCCCTCTGTTTTCTCATCAGTTTACTTCCATGTTTATGTGGAAAGGTCCATGGTCCTATGTCAACACCCAGTGGCCTCTAAGCACCTTTCTTCAGGTACAGTGAAGCTCTGCTCACCACCCTCCTTATTACTGTCTTAGCCTTCTTTTCAAGATCTTGTGTCACCCTTTCCTGTCTCCTTTAAAAGTGTGTGCAAAAGAGATGTATTAGTAATTAGGTGACAGCTTTGTAGTCATTCTTCTTCCCTGTGTTGAATACTTTTGCTAGGCCTGCCTATTCATTGGTGGGTTTGCAACCAACTTGGAAGCCTGCAGTAGTCTGGTTTCCATGTATTTTACTAACTTCCTTATAACTTCTCTGTATCCCTGTTTTCCAACTTCTCTCTACTCTGTCCAGGCATCACTTCCTTCTTGATATTGTACATAGAAAAAGAGGATGGGGGATAGGCAAACATCATCATGCTCCAAGCCATCAAATTCTTCTTAAAAGTCTTTACCCAGCCTTGTCTTCTCTAGAGTTATCTGACTGTCAGTTAGAAATCTGGAGCCAGAGTGGGATATTCTTCAGACTGAGGGCTGTCTGCTTATTATTTCTGTAAATGGAGTCAGAATGGTTGTCAAATCAATACACTTTTAAAAAATCGTCTTTCCTTTACTTAAAGAGCACTTAAAGAAAATGCACTCAGTCTTTTCAGCCTACTGGGAAAGTCCAATTTAATGAATTTACTTCCATAGAAGCCTCAGAAACTGAATGTAGCTTTGAAAGTGTTTAATTTGCACCAAGGGAATAGTTTACATGCCTAGAGAAACTCTGTCAAGATCCAACAGGAATTCAGGAAATTGACTCAGTGCTAGAGTAATATTAATAATAACCCACAGCATTTTTGTACTTCACTTCCATGTGTTCACAATGTCCTCAATGCACTACTTGCTTTGTACCATATGTCTTCAGATTGTATCTGTAGAAAGAACAGCATTTCAAATATAACCACACAGGTCATTTCATTTGATTTTCTTGAAGATGGGCAGAGAGAACCAGCGGTTACACAAAATTAGAGAGATGGATTCCTTAATAAAATAAGATTGATCAGTTAAGTAACTCCTTCTCTAACACCTATAAAATTATAAATCGATTCATCAATTAATCAGTTGGTGCTCATATATTAGTACTAAGTAAAGGGCAGACCATCTTTAAGCTCCAAAGTTCAGTAGGGGCCTGCTAGTGTTCTCAGAGAACAAATAGTATCAGGCAAAAACTACTTCAAAGTAACTGAAGCCCCAGCTTCAAATCAGTCAATTTAGTGCTTCAAATAGCATTTTTATACAAAACTAATTTAGAAAGAATGCTATGAAAAGATGACACTTACATTTCCAGGAATATTGAAATTGGTATCTGAAAATTCTCCCATTATAGAACAGCTAGGAATGCTTTGTAAAATCTAACAAACATCCTAAATGCATAGCTTGTTCATAAAAGCATAGGGTTAACCACCAGAGGCCAAAATTAAAGAGAAAGTTGAAAATCAGAAATGTATGGTCCAGGAAGTCATGGTTGGCCTGAAGATACTTGCCAATCCTTGTAAAGCTTTGGTGTGTAAGGGATTCACTGTAAGGGCTGGACATCTTGGGTCTCTGCAGGGTTGACCCTGACGTGCTTGAATAGTGCTCGACTTTCTTTAGAAGTTTCCTCATCACACCCTTTTAAGGAACTCAGCTGCTCACCGCTCTGTTCATTAAGGGAATCCCACAGCAGAGGAGCTGAAGCCCCTTGTTTCATCAGCCCCTTAATTTTACCTCACAGCTGGCATAGGTAATAGCATAAATGCAGGATACATTTACTTGCAGCCTCATATCTAACATGAACAAGCTCTTCCCACTGTTCAGGCCCTCTTGTGAAGTCCTGTCTTCCTAAACTCATTTGCCACTTGTGATAATTTTATCTTGGGGCCTTGTGTTGTTTTCGGCCATAGCCACGCGTGTCCGTCCTGTTCATTCAGACATGTCTGTGTCAGGCTTTAGCTTCATCGAGTGGTATAGAAATCAAGTTTTTCTCATCAAGCTTCTAGGTCTCAGGAAAATCCAGGATTGTAGCTACATACTCATTTCTATGTCTCTGAATGTTTCAAACATAATGATGTTGGCTTTGTCAATCCAGAAGGCATAGCGACCTCTGATGTAGAGATAATATAGAAGGCAGGAGATGACAACTGCACAAACTTTATACGAGTCTCATGGTAGCCCAGCTAATATGGCATGGTGTATGTAAGTGGCACTGTATGTGTCTTGTTATAAGCATTTCTTCAGTTAATGTTTGTCATTTTTTTTCTCTCCTATCTTTATGTGACGAAGAGCTGGGAGAGATGGTAGGTAGCAGGATTCCCACCTTGGCATGCTTTGACTGCCCAAACACTACTGATTTTCACGGGACTATAAGAAATGTGAAGAATGATGTTGTTGCTATAATAAATGCAAGTCACCATGAGCAGTCCTATGTGTGTGCTCTCTGGGAGTTGGTTGGGTAGAACTGGAGGTGAGGAAAGAGACAAAGAGGCAGAGAGGCAGGTTTGGGCCTTTTATTCTATAATGCTCCTGAGCGAATACTTCGACTCTAAGAAGGAAGCTGTGTATGTGACGGTGGCAGTGGTGAGTGTTATTACACTTTTATAGTCCTAAGACATTCCTCATTAGGAGTGAGGAGAAGGAAAAAGAAGGGTGGGGTAAAAGAGCAGAGACATTAAGAATGAACAGCTGGGTTGATACATCAAAAGCCTTTCTATCATTAAGCTGCTGATTTATTCATTCGCTAATGCATTCATATTCCATGTGGTTAGGGAAGACTGGAGGGGCGATCCATTATGAACCTCGGTATCATATACCACTAAACACTTCATCAATCTCCCTAATTCCTTTACATGCCTCTCCCTGGAGACTTTCGGCAACAGGCCGTCACTCTTTTACCAGGTAGGCGATTACTGTGCCATTGCTTTTGTCATCGGGCCGCTCTTCACAGGAGTAAATTAAAACACCTAAATCTAAATCGAGACAAAGGATGCATTCTCCCACTTTTCTTCCCGTGGGTTCAGTGAGGTGGTTGTTCTGAAGGAATATGTGTTTAACAAATGTTGACATTTGGGTTTAGTGCATGAGTTAGCCATGCTGGCCACAGCTCTGATCTACACAGACGCGAGCTCAGCAGTGAGTGGCAGCGTGGAAAGTGATTTACCAAGGCAGTTCTGGGCAGAGCCAGTGACCTGGGAAACTCATCCTTGACCTTTCTGGCTATTGGTATCCTCGTGTCTCATAATGGTTATAATCACAGTGAGCAATGTTTAATCATTCTTCAAATCTGTATTAAAATACACAAATCCTCATGTACTTCAGGTTGATTCTAAATTAATAACATAAGGGAGTCCAAAAAGTAAAAATTAATTTTGCAATTCAACAATAATTAATAAAAGCCTGTAAAATAGCAAAAATTGATGATACTTTTCCCCCAAAAGGTTGAAAGGACATGTACAGCTGTCATAGAGTAGAAAAGCTTCTCTAGGTTTGATGTGTCAAGTGTAGGGACTTTAATATGCATTTGTTAAGAGGTGATGAGCTATGGGTGTGGAGTATGGCATTTTGAGCCATATGTACTTGGGTTTGGATACTACTAAGCCTTATTTTCCGCATCAGGAAGATGGGGTTACAGGTAGGCCCTCCTGTGGCAAAGCAGGAGGGTTAAGTGAGACTGTGTGTGAGGCCTTACTCTACCCAGACACAGTGAAGCTAACTTCAGCATCATTATACATTTCCTTGTCTACAGTCTGTGGCGTTCTGCCATCCTGTCTGAAGCACTCGACAGTTAGCTACACATTCTCTCTATAAACTCACGTTTTCAATGAATTTCTGTAGCAGGGAAGAATGAAACCCATATAGCTTTCCATGGAAAATATGGATTTGGGAGAACAGGCTTTAAGCTAAGTCTCTACCGTATCATAGAATTACAGCATATGCACTGCTTATAACTATTCCTCATGCCTAACCAATGATTAAACATCAATAAAACCTTGTACTCTTCTTAATGTGCCAGTGATGAATGCTACACATATTAAAGATATTTTTCCATCTTTTACTTTATGTATTCAAAGTGATAAATAGTTATTTGATTTGTTTTAGGGGTAAAACACCTGCCTCACATTAGTGGGGCTATAAGGGCAATGGGAACAGAGTTCCAACCCCACTTTCCACACCACCTTCATCAGTATTTGTACGATTCTCCTTTTTCCGAATGTAACTATTACTTTCCAAGTGTTAATGTTTGTCTTAATAGTTAGAGAAATATCCTTTTATGCCATCCACAGATTCCTCCTTTGAATAAGCCACAATGACGATGGATATGCAGAAGATAAAGCCTCACCAATGGTTGCACAAGGTCCTTTCATTTTTAAATTGAAAAGGAACACACACAAATGGGAAAACAGCTGCTACCATGTAGTCATTAAATTGCAAAGCTGTCTCATCATGCTGCGGCAACTTAGCTCTGATTATACACTCTTTTGATAATCAGGCAGTCAAACCCATTATTAATAGGAGTAGTTGTTAGGTGCTGAAGTTCTAAATTCTTTAGAAAAAAAGGTAAACGAGCCTGAAAGATAATCAAGATGTCAACAACAGCAATAATAATTTCAACCATGATGCTATTTCTATGGATTAAGCTTATATACTAGTATAACAATTGTGGCTAATGGCATGCTGGTATGGATTGGAAAAATTTTGGCTCACTTCTTGTACCCTGAAGCAGTCATTCTAAGTTGGATTGGAAATCTGCATCATCAATACATCCTCTTACTGAACTCACGTACTGTCTTTAGTGCCATTCCAAGACAGTGGTGTAATTTTTCCTTCAAAAGAGTGAAGCTTTATTGATCTCATTCTAACGGACTGAAGGAATTGAATGATAGCACAGGGAGGCTATTTCTGTCACTGGTGCTTGTTTCCATCTGCACAGGAATCAAACCATGAGAGAATGGGGTTTGAAATGCCACTGGGAAATCTTGGTTGTCTGAAAATGTCCGCACATAAGAGGTCAATGAATTCACCCATGTCATGCAAGTTTCCCAAGGGGAGTGCTTATCAACCTTTTTTTTTTTTCTCCATGTCAAAGCACATGCAGCAAATGATATTTCCTGAGGCAAATCAGAGAAAATTTGGGAGTAGCTATATAAAGCCATGATGATGAAAATAATTACATCTCTTTATAAAGCAAAGTGTTAGGAAAAATACTGCATCTTTAATTGGAAGAATGCATCCAAGTAAAATTTTGAAATTTCAAATGAGAAACTTGAGCTTGCTTCAGTGAACATAACTACAACTTTCATCAGCCTTTTATACATTGAATTGCCACAAGCAGTTTCTGATTAAGACTTTTTAAATGATGATGTCTTCAGATTTTTGTTGGTCATTGTCAACAACAAACTTTGTTTCCACAAATAGGTGACAAAATATTTAAAATTATTATTAAAGCAATTCAAAATTGTCAAAGTTGAAATTAGATTTAAAGAATAAAACCAGTATTCCTTTTCTTTCATTGACTAGTGCAATGTTGAAATTTCTTGTGATAATGAAAAAAGACCTTGAATCTGGGTAGTTTAGAATAATGATGAAGCTCTGATTTGTAAAACGTGCATACATTCTTAGAGCAGACCTCCTATGCTAGCCAGGACATCACTAAAAAGACACAAATATCAGAAGTATCTGGGTTATGTGAAGGCTTCAGTTATTAGTCACTGCATGGAACTGTACCCACAAGGAATTATTTCTCTCCTTCAGCTGGCTGTAGGTTGGGCTGCTATTCTCTGCGGTTCTCCTTAAGTGCCTTCAGGAGTAACAGAACCCTTTTGTCCAGGTGGCAGACTTATTCCTTGGCTCCACATATGAATATCAGGGCACAGCAGTGAGAGCTGGTTGTAGCTAGGAGTGCTTACCACCTGAAGAGACCATGGGCAATACCGTCATATGCCATTCCACTTGGTACCATCTGATACCCAAGCCATATTCTAATTTCCCTAACTTTCTCAAAAGTTTGTGCTAACAGTTGGGTTTTTCAAATCAAGATGCAAACAAGAGTCTCACATCATATCACATTTAATTGTTGTGCATTTGAAGTCTCTTTTCTTCTTTTCCTCTTCATGTATTTGTTTGTTTATTTACTTGTAATTTTTGCAGAGACTAGGTCATTTGTCCTGTGGAATGCCCCATGTTATGAATTTGGGTGATCATCTTTTCCTGAGAGGACTTTCAAAATAGCTCTCTACTTTCCAATTATTTTTAAAGTGATTTTTTTTTCTTCTTTAGACTTAATTTGATTCAGCTTGGGTATTTTTGGTCAGAATACACTTGGTGGTGCAGATTATTTTCTATTGCACCAATAGGTTTTTTAATACATTGATGAATATTGCTATTAATATTATTAATATAATAATATGAATATTATATATATTAAGTGTATTTATAATTGTACTAATTATATTAATATATCTATATATAATTATATAATTAACATAATATAATGTAATAATATATTATGTATAATTTAAATATAATATAAGGATATATAAATATAATAATATAATATAATAATATTAATATACTAATCATTATTAATAAAATTGGGATTGCAATATGGTAATTTTCTAATTTGATCATTCCCCTTATACTTTTATTAGACATTCTATAGAAAATAACTTTTCCTTATCAAATATTTGGTCACCTTGAAATCAAGTTTTAGAGGAAAAGCAGGATAAATATTCAATATTTCTTTATTTGTTAATATGCAGAATATTGTGTTGGTTTATTGTGATGAACAATGACTTTTACATGTTAAAAATCATCATGAACTCATAGGTTCTTGTATATTTGGTGTATTGTAATTCTTCCTCTCTCTCTCTCTCTCTCCCTCACCCTCTCTCCCTCCCTCCCTTCCTCCCTCTCTCTCATGCTTTCATTTACCCTACCCTAGGGAAGTGAAAGGGCCTTTAGTTTAGCTCCTCCGTCCCTCTGGCATGAGTTCATCAGTCTTCATAGCTTCTTGCTTTCTGGCACCTGACAGCCAGATTTCATGCTGTACATTCCCTGCAGACTGGGACTCAGCCATTTCTCTTAGGATCCTAGTTTCTGTTAATATGAAATACCATTCGAAGACCACAAGCTGCATGCTAGGGGTCCTCGTTGCTATAGAGTGTCATTGCCACCAGGGCCAGAGGATTATAAGGGAAAACGTATACTGACCTTGGGGTGTGTGCATTCCAACAGGCCTCGCTACAGGCTCATTATTTATTGGCATCTTGGTCAATCCTGTTTCTAATAAACAGCATCCTAGTCCTGGTCACTAAGCCCTGATAATACTCCACAAACACTTGCAGTTACTCTTTAAATACTTTCAGGAGAGTGACTGTCTTTGGTTGAGAACCATTGAAGATATATGCCCTCTCTTGGCTTCATGTTCATGCTCACCAAAACACCCCCCAAACAAACAAAGAAACAAACAACCTCACACACACACACACATACACACACACACACACACACACACACACACGCACACGCAGTATGAATACTATTTTGGCATTATAGTTGTATTAGTATTGGGGAAGAAATGCACTGAATAGAGAATTTGACCATCTGGAAATCAGATTAATTTATTACTAAATTGATATTAGATTTAGCCTTGTGTGAATTTGTTTGATGATGGTGCTCATTGGAAGACTGATTATTATGGGATATACTGACACATTTTTTTTTTATTTTCTAGGTATGCAAGACTAAACTGCAACCTGGATTTTGATGAATTTAACAAGGTAATTTCACTTTTAAAGACTAATTATATTTTCCCTGATGACTCCCCATTTAACATGCCTTGTACAATACATATTTTTATTCACTTCATTCTTTGTGAAGAGATACTGGTGATACATAAACATTCCAGAAGGAATAAAAAGAATAACATGGTGTTTGGCATTTCCTAGTTGCCTGTTTTGTAATGAAGAGCTAATTCTACAACAATTGCTCATTGGATCAATGGCAGATTGCCTTTAGGTTTCAGTTAGCATTCATTTGACTGCTGGCCAGAAAATCTAACTGAGTTGGCCTAAACAGAAAAGCGAAGTTACTGGGTCACTAGCTGACAGTCTAAAATGAAGAAAAGCTTTTGACATGGTTTAATTCAGATGCAGAAACAAAGTTATTAGGGTCAAATTCTCTGAGTCTGTGTGCTCTGCTTTCATCAGGAAGTTGTTGGCATTTTTAGGTTGGTTCCATTTAATATTGCAAGATGAAAGCAATTGGGCCAAGCCTTACCTCAACAAATCCCAGTTTCAGAGGGAGGGAGAGAGGTTGAAGGGCTGAGGGAGAGGAGAGGAGAGGAGAGAGATTGAGACTCATTCCTGGAAGCTGCAGAGAACATGCCTATGCATCTCCTTGGCTCTGATAGGCTTACCTACCCATTCTTGAACTAATCATTTTGGCTAAGGGGCTAGTTCCTCTGATTTATTTAAACCCTTGAGAGCCTATTCAAGGAGAAAAATCACAAGGCAGGCAGGGAAAAAAATGGGGAAAGGGTGGTTTTGGTAGATGGTTACCATTTCCAAGGGGGATGGATACTAGGAGCAAATAGTAGCTAACTGCCTAACTTCCTCAGTCTGATTTTTAAAAGCTTTGACAGTAAAAACTTAAAAAACAATAAAGCTTAGTGTTCGAACAAGTCAATTTACTTCAATTTCATTTTTTTTTTTAAGCTGAGCCATCCTGCTATCTATTGGCAGCTTAGCGGCAGCTCAGCTCGGGCTGGGCATCGAACCGCTGTTGCTCAGAGCTCAAACTCTTGAGCGAGCTCTTAACCAACTGAGCCACTCGGCCAGCCCAATTTACTTGAATTTCAAAATTAAGGATATCTATGACCTATAAGGTTAAGGATTTTAATAAGAATTTGATATCATTATTCAAAATGAATAAGAATTACCCTTTCATACTGCAAACAGTGGTTAGTGGAAATCTGCAAATCTGCAGAATTTATTAATGTTCATTCTTCATCATTCCATAAACCAAGTTGTAGTTGTGCATGAATTCATGGAAGGTTTCTTTAGAATGAAATTATCTATATCTATATCTATATCTATATCTATATCTATATCTATATCTGTGTCTGTATCTATATCTATATCTATATCTATCTATCTATATCTATCTATCTATCTATTTATATCTACACACACACACACACACACACACACAGAGGGTGCCAAAAAAATATACACATTTTAAGAAAGGAAAAAACTGCATTAAAATTGTAACACGTAATGTATACCGATAACAAAAGATGAATACAAGTTACATTTGACTTCTGCAATTACAAGAGATCCTCAAAGTGGTTGCCATCAGCATAATTTTAATACAGGTTTTTCCTTTCTTAAAATGTGTATACATTTTTTTGGCACCCTCTGTGTGTGTGTGTATGTGTGTGTTTGTGTGTGTGTGTGTGTGTGTGTGTGTGTGTTCATTTTTAAAGCAAATCTTTAAAGAGTATCCATTGAAACCTGTTTTTTTTTCTTCATTTACCACATCAGGATAATTGTATAATAAATATTTTGATGGTGGTAAGTAAGCAAGCATAAAAAGAAACAAGGGTTTTTTATTCACAGAATAAGTCAGAATTAGTGAAAATGAAAAAGTAATACCATACAGGACATTGGTATTTGCTTAAAAAGGAGGTGGAACATATACCTTGATCTTTAACAGGTCAACTAGAATTATTCTTTCTTGGTGAGCATAAAACATGAAAAATGAAAGTAGAACAGAATTTAACCTCCTAGAGTGATTATCCCTAACAGACAATAAAGACCATTTTATTTTTAGAAAAAAAGTGACAATGAAAAATTGTCCACATTGACAATACAATAAGTCAGACAGGAGGGAGACAATGATGTTAGCTGTGGCCCCAAGTCCAACTACAGTGACAGATGCTGCAGTTCATCCCAGTTTTTTCCCCTTCTTCATTTCCCCCAGGAAGAGAAGCTCACCGAAATCCTAAAGGACCTCCCCCTAGGACAAATACAAGGAAATATTCTAAGGGGCACACGGTGGGAGCTGCCATGGTGGTTGTGACACACTGCCTTGCTCCCCCTTTAGGAATTAAGAATTTGTTCTACCAGTTTCTGAGAGCTACTGAAAGACGGCCATTAGCTATCATCCCTCTTTGACCATTTCCTTTGGAAATTGGGTGACGAAGAAAACATATACCCAAGGTCCTTTCATCCAAGGGCAAACTGCATACATGGAGCTATAAAGGCGTGGCTTCCTTGCCCCAACTCAGGATAACTCTGAGGATCCATTCAACGCTAGAACTTCCATGGGGTTGGCTGAGATTTTGTGGGGTTGCACTGCAGCTCTGCCCAACCCCAATCCAGTGTTCTTTCCCTCCCTTAATCTTCTCACATTGCACAATTGCCCTCTACTTAGTAGTTCACAACATTTTCTTAAACTTCTCAGCTTTTTCTCAAATATCATGGCATGAAAATCAGAAAACTAGTATCTTAATATTACTCAGTAAAACCTGAGCAAGAGCATGAGGTTGTTTTCTCTTGGGAGCAGGGGCTTGAGGCAGTGTGAGGCTGTGCACTAAGGCAGGACCTGAATGGGCGTGAATCTAGCTTCAGGTTATGCCAAGCGGTTCCAGATTCTACTGTGATGGCTGGTGCTCACTCCCAGAGCAGCTAACACAGTTCCATCCATTGTCAACTTATACTTCTGGGATTATAAACACCAGTCTCCTACAATGCCAGGCAAAGTGCTTTGTACTAAGTAGGTTCTTCGCTAACATTGGCTACATGCACCTATGCATGATTATAGGTGAACAATTAAATGGATACATTATTCATTTGAAAATCAGTGGCACAATGTACTTTTCTTCCTTGAAGAATGATCACGTTAATTGAAGAAGAAAATAATTTTGTTTCATTCAATTCCGTAATTTGTGTATCAATAATTTATTATCCAGGTCTTAGCAACTCTACTTACTAGTTTTATAATCTCAGGCACATTTCCTAAGTTTCCCTGAGTTTCACTATCCTCATCTAGAGAATCAGGAGAATGATGACAGAACCTACCTTATTTATGTGAGGACTGAATGCGATAAAACATGTAACATGATCTGCACAGTGACCCTCATGGGGGAAGTGTGTTGTAAGTGGTAACTATTGCTATAATTCGTGTTAAAACGGGAGCAAAGGGGTTTTCAGTCCTGATACCCTTCTGATGGCAACCCTCCTCTCCATGACCCCATCCATAGGACTCTTGCTCCCCTCTTGCCCTTGAGGTGGCGGCTGAACATCCTATCAAATGTGAACTTCCTCTCAGATGATGACTTCTTTTTATAAGGATCGCTTTACCCTGAGAGTGATGTATTAAGCTCTTCTATGAGGGCCTTATTTTTATGCCCAATAATGTCATAATGCCATTTTCTAAACTGCACTTTTATTTTTATAAGAGCCTTTTGTCATCAGGAAAGTGCCAGGGTGAGTGACACTCAGCCCCACGTGCTCACAATCTTTGCATTGTCCCTAGAGGATTAAGTGGGATCAGGCTGTTTGGATGAAAGGAAACTAAGATGCTCTTCCTAAGGAGGTGGCACAAGCAGAACAGAACAGTGTTGGAGTTAGAATTACTTGAGTTCAAATCATGCATTGACTTGTAATAGTATATGTGTGATCTTTCTTTTCATCTATAGACCTTCAGAACTGTGGGCGTGTGTGGGGGTGTACTTTTACTATGTCCTTTTAAAAGATGAAGAAATAAGGGTTCAATGAACAGTCATCATTATTACTACTGGCATTGTTATAGCTATCTTTTGAAGGGCACCTCACTTACGTGGGATCAGCTGTAATGATTAAATGTGAGTGTAGGGATTATTGGGCACTTTTTACATGCCTGACACTATTCTCACCCCTTTCATCACTTATATCATTTAATCCTCACCACAACTTCCTAAGGCAAATCCTATTGATAGCTTTATTACATAGATGAGAAAACTGAAGCCCAAAGAAGTTAAGGAATTTGTCTGAGGTCTACAACTAGTGCCTGTAAGTGATGAAACCAGGGTTCAAAGCCAGGTGCCGACTCCACACCTCTCATTTGCAGTTGTTGGGCTGCCTCCTTCCATAGCTACTTCTAATCCTCAGCAGCAAATAAACCTTATTCCCCATTTTAAGAAGGAAGTTTAGGAATAAGGAAAAGAAAAGAAAAGAAGAAACAAGAAAAGCAAGAAAAAAGATTTAAAAAAATTAAAGTGTGCTGGTGGGATCACTTTCATGCAGCTTTTCTTTCCCTGGCAATGTAAAATGGGAAAGACGATTCAAATGGAAGAGAAAATAAGCTTATTGTAGACTATCGGCATCATGAGGGCAGCAATCGGTGTCTATGTTTTTCTCTGTTTATCCCTAGCACTGGTAAGTGCCTGGTACATGGTGTCTCCTAAGTGAATAAATGAATGAGGTTGGGTACTGTGTGTCTGTGATGAAAGAGGGCCCTAAGGTGGGGGATATTGCAACTACAGGTGCGTTAAAGCATAACTACAAAAGTCTCAGGCTGGTGTGTCTAGAGGTTCAGGGGAAATGGCTTGAGCCCATCCTCTGCTATGCTCACAAGAGATCCAATATCCTCTTTAAATCTGACAAAAATTGTTTTGTGTTTGAGCCCCAGTCTCCAGAGTAAAAAGTGTAAATCTGAAGTTTTTCCTAATAGTTTACCTTTGTATTTCTAGTTTTTAAAACTTTTTTCTATTTTTTATTTTATTTTTATTTTATTTTCTGTTTACTTCTGATAGTTTTTGTACGTGAATGGATATTATTTTCCCCCCAAACTTATACCCATCAGAAGTTTTGGTCACCAGATTTTATGCCTTCCTGTTCCTCTTGAACTACTTTTTTTGGATGTGTTTCTCTATCACTTAGAGTCCATTTTCAGATATTTTCATCCAGGAGGAGTAATGCTTAGTGTACTGTTGGGTCACTGGACACTAGAAATGTGTTGCCCCAGCACCTGAATGACACAACTTGGCTAAACTCCCAGTTTGTCAGACTGTAGACATCGCTCCACTCTCCTCAGGGTGATTAATAAAACAGAAAAGATGTCTAATGTGAACATGAGCTTTACTTTGTATGTAAACTTTTTTTTTTCTCTTCCTGAATTCTTGAAAGATTAAAAACTTTCTCTTGGAATTCAAAATCTGCCCTCAAATATATGTATGAATAGTTCTCTTTACATTCATCTCTCATTCATCATTCTGGGCTCATTTAAACTGAACATTTAAACCTTCGTGTCAGGAAAACGCTCCTTGTTATTTATCTAGCTATGGTTTTGCCTATCTTTTGTTTGCTCCCTCACTTTAGGGAAATTTCTTGGATCTATTCTCCACTAATGTTATCTTAATCTTAGTATATTTTCTAACATGTTGTTAAAGAAATAAACTGATCTTTTAAATCAGGGGTTGGCAAACTATGGCTCATGACCTGTTTTTGTATGGCCCATGAGCTGAAAATGGTTTGTACATTTTTAAAGCGGTGCTAGACATGAAGATGATAAGCAGCAAAGACCGTATATGGAACCCACAGCCTAAAATATTAACTATCTTGCTCTTTATAGACAGTGTTTGATGATTCCTGTTTCTAAATCAAATACTTGTTTTGCTGCAGTATCCAATCTGTTCTTTACTGCCTCAATTCAATTTTTAAATTTAGTTGTCCTTTATTTTCATCTGAAAAATTTCATACCTGGTCTTTTATTTATTTATTTATTTATTTTTTATGGATTCAATAAATTCTTTTTTTTTCTAGCTGCAGCCCTTCTTTCTCTGGCAATAAAAATGGGAAGCGGGTTTCAAGTAGAAAAGGAAATAACTCACTTTAGAGTGTGAGCATATGAGGGTGAGGGTCTATGTCTGTTTTTTTTTCTTTCCTGCGTTATCCCCAGTGCCAGAAAGTTGGAACTAGGATGTTGGCTACAAGAAAGGTACTTTTTGGCAGGAAAATTTACCCTGTTGCAAAGTTTGTATATGTGTGCTGGTATGTATGCTCGCAGTTCCTAAAGTTGTTCAAATAATTTTCTTTCTGCCAAGCTGTCCTCTGGCCTGTTCTCACCCACTAACCCCAGATGGAAAGTTGGGATGCCTGCGATCCATCAAAAATTCTTCTGTTCACTTCTGTTCAAGGGGAGAATGGACAGAGCTATCAGAGAGGCCATTTTCTCTTGTTCCCCTACCATGTAAGGGGAGGGAAGGTGTCGCTTCACACAGTCTCTAGCTGGTGGTTGTGTATTTATGAGTCTACAGTAGCAAATCCCATGGCTTACCTTGTGGGCTGAACACATTAGTCGGAGGAATGGCAATGAGGGCTGCAGCGTATTGTACATACCTGGGTCCAGATAGTTTCTGAAATGCTCTAATTTGTTCAATTCGCTAGTCTCCCCAGGGGCTGTCCTTCTGTCTTGGCTCATGCCTGTTTTAGAAGAGTAATTCCCAGGGCTCTGTTGGAAAGTCCTGTTCACTTACTACCCAAGTGGCTTCCCTTCTTCACATTCTTCGCTTCTGTTGGTTTGCCAGCTGGTTATTGCTTTTCATAACCTGGTCTTACCTTTACTGTATCTTACAGAAATCCTTTACAATTTTTATCTTACTGATAAATATCTTCCTTGATTTCTAGCATTGATGATTTTTTATACATAATTTGCATTCTCATTTAGACTTCTCCAAGAAATTTTGGGAGGGAGAAGAATTAGTTAATTGCCCTTAAATAGCTATCTTTAAACAGATGTACTTCAGTGCATTTGCACAGAATTTTTTAAACCCTCTTTTAACCCTTGTGACATAGAAAATCTTTTTTAGTCTTCACATTCCTTATAAAGAGAAAACAAGCTTCTGAGACACAGAGTGGCTGTCTCAGGGTCACATGACTGGTAAATGGTCTCGCTTTCCATGTCTCACACGATCCTCCACTCAGATTTGTGCAGAGGTGGAACAGGTCCACCCTCCTGGTGTGATTAGCAGTGATGCTAGGAATGTTCTTACCTAAAACAATCATATTACCTTCCCTTCCACCATTATTGTAAGACTGCTGGATAAGAGAACCCAGCCCTTAGAGTTCAGTGAGAACTAATTCTGTTTACTGTAACCAGTTTAAGAAAATTGATCCAGACTACGTTGGGGTGTATACCTTCTGAGCTGCTGGTATCTCACTTTCATCCATTTGATCCCCTTATAGCTCAATGCATCCTATTTCCTCAACTTGGAGTTTAAAAGGCGAGTGATTTGTATCCATCAGCTCAGCTGTGACAACAGGGTTAAATCTATCATTTGGTATTACTTGGTCTTCCCACATAGGCTGCCTAATGCCTTGCAAAGCTACTGAAATTGATGGTGACAATTTTCTACATTCTTCTTTTACGGTTTACACTGTGACTCTCTTCAACTTCAGTCTCCCTAGGGACTAAATCCTGTTTTGTGTTAGAGTTTGCAGTTAGAACCTATTTCATCTTTTGAACTTGTACCTTGAAAGACCGTTTATTTATTTATTTATTTTTGCATCTTTGAATCAACCAAACCCCTTACAGGTAGTAAGACTTCTTTTTTAGGTTCTGTTGCCTTGTATTGTTTTCTTAACTGATCCGGAGGTCTATAACTTGGTGGTGTCAAACGCTTCCAGTATTTCTGTTTTGATTTGTTCATCTCCCTGTTTTGTTGGGTTTTATTTTATAATGACTTCTACTTCCAATAACTTGCTACATGTATACTGAGCTCTGGGCCAACTTCACTTTTTTGGACTGGCTAGGTTGAAAGCACGTCTGATGACAAGACACCGAGTAGCACCTTCATTGTTAACAGGAGTTGCCTGGGCACAAAGAGAGGAAGTAGAAATTTGCTTGAGTACTAGGCATGAAGGAGAATTTTAGCTGTGCAATATCTATGCAGAGAGCTGTTGTCCATGGCACTAAAGACAGATGGGGCTGTTCATTTTTGACAAAAGCCTCACATAATTCATGAAGCAAAGAGAAAGAACTCCGAAAAGACAGAACCTGCTGAGACTAGTTAGACTATCAGCCAGGAATATGTCCTTAGTGTGAGAAGCCTTCCGTTCACTTCTCCAGTAGCATATGAAATAGTACTTTTCTTTACCTACACACATCGAATTGGCCTTGAAGCTCTGTGGCTGCATCTGAAAAATATTTTTAAATTTGCTATTGTTTTTGCATAAGGGTTGGTTACTTTTGAATTTATTCTATAAAGTTAATTAATAACTAGGGTTTCTGAACTTTAAAATCCGTGGAGCTTTCCTTACTTTGGAGTCTTCACTTTGGATCGCTGTAAATTAAATCATCTTTAACCAGCATCAGCGGTTGGAGAAGCAATTCTAACTTTAGAAATATCTGGACTCTACCATTGAAGCCCTGTGTAGTTCATGGAAGTGGGGTGGTCACACACAGAGCAGGTAGAAGGTTCTTAACAAGACCTCACTGGGGACAAGTTTCAAGTCATGTACCGAAATGTTGACAGCTATCCATGCCAGGGCCCTGAGTGCAATATTTGAGCATTTGCAGACATTGCATAGAATAAAGCTAAAGCTTCTTCTAATGACGTACAAGAGCCTCTATGTCCATTTTTGGATATCTCTTTTGTCACTACCTTTGAGAACTAGTTCCCTGTACACTAGGCTGTTTCATGTTTCTATTCTTTTCCTTATGCTGTCTCTTTATCTAGGAAGGGACCTACCTTCTCATATTTTCCAGGCTAAACTCCTTACATCTCTCATATCAGCTGAGGTATAGCCTTCCAAGAAAGCTTACCCAGACATTCTATGTCTACTCCTTTAAAAAAAAAATTAAAACAAGGTTTTTATTAGAAAATATAGCTAACATACATTATATCATTTTTGGGTGTACACTGTAATTGTTCAACATTTATACACCTAAAGAAATGATTGACTTATGTCTACTTCTTAAATGTATAGTATGCACCTTATTGTCTGTGAGTTGTTTGTTTGCATGTTTTGTTTCAGTTTCTTCTTTGTCTTCCTGGGAACCAACCCACTAACTGACACATAGTACATTTAGATGTGTTTGTTGTAACCTCAGAAACAGAACAGCAAACAGGTGTAGCAACAGACACAAACAGATAAATGTTAGTCTAATCAGAAAAAGTATAAGGAATAAAAACTCATTTCAGCTTTTGTGTAGATAAAAATTCTATCATGCCTATTTCCAGGAGACTTCTCTTCCATACACATGAACTTCAGTTACTTCTCTCCTTACAAGTGGAATTTCTTTGGTTTTCTTTGTCTACTACATAAGATCCAAATGCCTTACATAGGAGTAGAAAATCTGAATTCTGGCCCTTAATTTCCCTGTCCTATTTTCTTCTTGCTGATTCTGTATGTACAAGCTTCACCATTTGCTAGCCCTATGATTTTGAAGTAATTATTTCTCATAGCACCTCAATTTTCTTATCTGGAAAGTGGGAATAAATTATATATACTTTGTAATATTAATGAAATAATTACATAAACTAGTCTAGGACCCTTGTTCAAAATGATAATTACTATTAATATTGAGATTTATATTATGACTCACAAACATTTTACTCTCTCCAAACATATTTAAAGCAGGTCTTGGATATATTTGTATTTTTCTGCTTTTTTGCTTTTGCTTTCTTTATTTCTGTTTTCCTATTCAAGTTAACATTCAAGATGCAGGCTTCTAGACTTAATTCAGAATCTAAGTGCTTTGTAAAGTATTCTCTGACAATCTAATCTGATATAATCTTTTTTATTTTTATGTAAATTATCATATTATAATACATATGGAAATCATTGAATTCATTCATGCAGTCATCCCACAAACATTACTTGAGCATTTGCAGTGTACATTTGCAGTGTATAAGTCATTGTATTAAATAGTGGAGATCTCAGATGCTAAAAGAGATACCACTGTCACTGCTTCCAAGGAATTTTTGGTGTAATGGGTTATAGATGGAAATGTAAAGCCAGATTGTTTATATTTGTAACCAGGTTCCATCACTTACTAACTACATGACCTGGGGCAAAGTTACTTAAACTCTAAATAAAGAAACACTAAATAAATGTTAATTATCAGTATGTCATTATTATGGGTATTGGTAATACATTCTAGTGAATGACCATAAACAATTACACAATTAGTGTTTATTATAAAAATATTTTTTGTTTAATATTTAAAAGAGAATTCAAGGAGTCTAAGAATACATCTGGGGACTGAATTTGAGACTCAAAAATACTCATATATGGGTGAAAAATTTACATGCTGGTGAAATGTCATCAAAGACCCTAGAGAAAAACAAAGATTTTATAGGTAGTAAAAGGAAAGCTGCCTGAGAGATTTCTACTTCCAGAATTGTTCAGTGGATGGTTTGGACTAATACTTCCAGTAATGATAACTAAAAGAACTGGTGAAAATCTGTAAGATAGTAATACATTACCAGACAAAGAAGGAGAAAGATAATAGCAAATGGATTAAATCAGGGCTGCTTCTATCTAGGGACATTTCTCCAAAGCAAGTGAGAAATAAACGGGCAGGTGTCAAAGCCCACTGTCCACCAGGGGAACAGCCCCTGGAGAATCACCTGTTGCCCACTCTCCCCAGCCCCTCATCTGCAAATTGTAGGAAAGTTGTTAAGAGGCCAGCAGAACTTTGAGGCAAACTTTTAGAACTGAAGGGAAAAAAATCAGATTTTAGTCCTCTCTGAAGGTTGAGACCTTGTGTTAGATGGTCCCTGTTCTGGGCAGTGACCACAAAGGCTACACAATAGAGAAGAAATAGAAGTAGGATCCCGATTATCTAGGTATTACAGAAAATTTTGTTCCTTTGGGCTTGGACTGTTAGCTTCCCAGGAACTTGGAAGAAAGATTTAAAAATATATAAAATTATTTCTGACACAAGATGATAAAACTCTAAATATCAGATTATTTCTAAAATAATTTAACAAAAAGAGTATCAGCAAGCAATTAAAGTTTATGAGGCACATGAGGCAATAAAATACAGACTAAAATAAGCAGAAACAAACTTACAAGAGCAAAAACATGGAAATTATCCAAAATAGAATGTGATAGCATTATGTTCATTATAGTCTTAGAAATAAAACATAAATGCAAAAAATTTCTTCAAAGCATTGAAAACTATAAAATATGATATTGCAGGTTTACAAAGGATCAAACTAGAAATGATAGAACTGAAAAAATATAATAACTGATGTTAAAATATAATAGATCACCCTTAATGGCTGATGAGATACAACTGAAGAGAAAATTAGTGAACAGGAAGATAGCTCAGAAGAAATTCAGACTGAAACAAGAAAAATTGGAAAAAGAGAAATATAGTTGAGAGAATAATCAACATAAAGGTTAGAATAAGAATAGCTAAAATTCATTAGTCAGAGTTCCAGAAAAGTTGAGAAAGAAAATGAGGAAGAAAGAAGCAACACGTGATGTGAAAATTATTGACAGTTTTTTAAAACTGATCAACAAGCCCAACAAATGTCAGTAGGATAAATAAAAGGAAATCTACATTTGAATACATAAGTAGAGTAAAAGTGCAGCAACCAAAGTGTGTATAAATTTCAAGCTACAGAAAACACGGAATAGTATCAACCAGTTTTAGTGACTTTGCAGTATGTAAACTTGGCTAAGCTAAACTGCTTTTTCCAAAATTTCTAGCCTGTAAGTTTCTGGAATTCCTAACCTGTAAGTTTCTGGTTAGGGTGGTCCACAGGAGAAATTCTTGTGGGGTAATTGGAAGGTGGACGTGAAGCAGCAGTGTTTTTGTAGTTCACACATGTTTTCCCTTACCTGCGGGCCTACCCCATTGACTTGAGTCAGTGGTCAAAGCCCCAAACTGCTCTTATCTTTCCTTGGAACAAGTGGCCAAGCCTGAAACCTCTCCATCTTTCCTTGGAACATCCTCCAGGTCCTTTGACTCCTGGGCCAGGGGAGTGCATGTTTAGCAATACAATGAAGGCCTTTGGCTTCTGCTGGACACCAGTATCATCAAGGTTAAAGATAAGAACTGACACATGTTTCAGTCTATACTTGTGGACTCCCGCTTGTGCTTATGGGTTCCAGCTTGTCCTTGCTCTTTTCTACTTTACTTCCATATTTCCTCCCCAACTGCTTACCCTGTGGCTTTTGACTTCTAGCATCAGATGTGAAAATGATAACCTTACAAAGACAGCTAATCAGCTCCCATATTGCACAAGGTGAAATCCATGTGATTAATCCCTTTACATCTGTCTTTATTTATCTATCTTACCACCTTTTCTAGTGGTACTGTTTCTCTAATTGAACTCTGATGCAATAATCAATTATGCTAAATAAATGCAAGAAAAGACAGAAAAATGAAAATAGAACCAGTTATTATGTATAGATGTCAAGTGGTAAGGTGGTAGTTATAAACTAAATGTGCTGGTAATTAGATGAAATGTAAATAGTCTAAATGTCCTATATAAAATATAAATATTGTTGAACTGAATTCAAAAACACAAAAACTCAAACCATATGTTGTTTACAAGAGACACATGTAAAATATATGAAAAAATAGAAAAAGAATAGCAAAATAAACTCAGGGAAAATGTAAGAAAGGAAACAGTAAATAAAATAACAACTAATCACATATAATACAATTGTATAATAGAGATTTGAAAAAGAAGACATCATTAGAAATGTTAAAGAAATTTCAAAGAAAACATGAGGAGCTTATGGAAACCTTAATGCTGATAAATATTAATTATTAGATGAAGTGGATGCATTGTAAGAAAAAATGCAACTTAACTTTGACACAATGAGAAATAAATATTATGAATCATATATTTTAAAAGAAACCGTCACTTATAGTCCTTCATAAACACACACACACACACACACACACACACACACACGCCAATGCTTCACCAGCAAGTACTACCAAATATTTTAAAAGAAATAATTCCAATTCTTATACACATTCTTTCAGAGTAAAAATGATAGAAATTTCTCAACTCATTTTTTGAAGGCAATATAATCATGGTTCTAAAACCTAGAACATTTTATAAACAAAAAAAAATTACAGACCAATTTCTGTCGCAAACATGGATATTAAACCCTAAATAAACTATTAGTAAAAAGAAAACCTGTCTATAGATTAAAAAATAATAATACTTCACAATTAAGTTAGATTCATTTCAGGGTACAATGTTGGTTTTATAATAACATGAAATAATGGGATTCACCACTTTAGCTTAACAAAGTGATGTGATTACATCATTTGATACAGAACAAGCATTTGCTATAATTCATTATGTAGTTATGCCAGAAATTCATAAACTAGGAAAATGAGAGACTGTCTTCAATTGAATAAAGTATATCTTACAGAAAGCTTAGAGCAACCATCATATTTATCATGGAAACCTGAGAAGCATTTCCTTGGCGGTCAGAAAATAAAAGGCTGTGTGCTATCATCCCTTCCAATATGCATCAAAAGAAATAAAATGTGTAATTATTGTGAAAAAAGAACTAAAATTGTAAGGTAAAGGCAAAAAACCTAAATACGACTCTACAACCACCAGATTGGCAAAATTTTGAAGGTGAATATATCAAATATGGGTGAAAATGTAAAATAACAAGAACTCTTATGAATTGACAGTGGAAACATGAAATAGTAATGGCTACTCTGGGAAGCAGCTTGACACTCTCTGGAAGATGCTGAAAACATCTGGCAATTCCACTCCAACGTGTGCCTAAGTACACTAGGAAACATGGACAAGAATGTTCACAGCAAGGCTGTTAACTATGGTTCCAAACTGCAAATATCTAAATTTCCCATCAACTAGGTAAACAAATAGTTTATATTCATCCAAAAAACCAGACACATGCAAAACATGGATAAATCTTCATAATGCTAAGTGAAAGAAATCAGATATAAAAGATTATTATGGTTTGATTACATTTATATAAATTTCAAAAACAGGCAACAAATTAAAACACAGTGTTTCAAGATGAACAATTAGACAGTAAAATGATAAAGGAAGGCAAAAGAAATGAATTTCAGAATATCGAGCAGCATGGTTACCATGGAGTGTAGGAAAGACATGATGATCCAAAAAAAGCTCTCAAGGCTTCCAGACTCTGACATTGTGCCACTTCTTCTTCTTCTTCTTCTTTTTTAATTGGGGAACAGTGTGTTTTTCCAGGACCCATCAGCTCCAAGTCAAATAGTTGTTGCAATCTAGTTGTGGAGGGCATGGGGATTGAACCTGCAATGCTGGTGTTCTGAGCACTGTGCTCTAACCAACTGAGCTAATCAGCCGCCCAACTCCTAGTTAAGTAGTTGTTTCAATCTAGTTGTGGAGGGCGCATCTCAGTGGCCCATGTGGGAATTAAACAGGCAACCTTGATGTTATGAGCACGGTGCTCTAACCACCTGAGTTAACTGGCTGCCCCCATGTGCCACTTCTTCATATTGGTGTGAGTTATAGGGGTGCTTATTTTTAGTTTGTTAAATGCTGTATACATCATTTTGATTGTCTGTGTATTTGTTACATAATTAAAAGCTAAGGCAATGCAGAAGGACAAAAGAAATAAAATGAATAACTATTGATAAGGAAAAAATACAAACCTTGGTATTAGGGGATGATGTTTGATTGTGGATGTAGAAAAGCTTTAGAAACCTACAGATTCTCCAGCCCCTGGAGTGGCTCAGTGAGAAGGTCAAAAGGTAGGCAGGAATCAAGGACAATGGAACTTCATTGACGGGACTTACATACATGAGTGACTTTATCAGACTTGGATTTAGCTTGTAAACCCTAATTTCAACTTGGCTGGAGGTGCTAAGGCTTTGCCCCTTAACTAGATATTAAATGCCACCAGATTTTTTTCTGGTTACAGTCCCTAGTGTAGTAGTGCCTTTTCCATGGTACAGCTTCAATAACTGTGAGCTGGATTTACTAAGAAAGTGGGCCGCTGTAAATATTGTATTAATTTGAACAAAATCTGTCTTCTTTGACATTGGGATATAGGCAAAATAATGGAGATTTCTGAAAATTATTGGGTTATATTTGTAAGCTTTCCTGTTCTATGCACAAATATAATTAGCATAGAAATTGTGTCTACATATCTAATGCTCAGTGATGACTATAGGGTAATATTTTTGGTGGAATTCAGGCTAAATGTCATTTTATCATAAAAAATAACCAACCAAAAACTAACCAGAGAAGCAAAACAAACAAAAACACACCTTGGATGAAATTTTGCTTGAATTAGCTAGAAAATTGTTTTTAGTCTTCATTTAATACTGCAGATGTGGATGAAAATTTGACTGATTCTAAAATGGTTTTGAGTAAGGCCTCCAAGTACTTTCCTCTAGAAAATGACTTCAAATCAGTTATTTCCAAGCTAACATTTTAGCATCATTCTTTTGGTTTTCTCAAACAAAAGCTGCAGAGAAATGCATAGCAACTCAAGCCCTTTTAGTAATGCTTATAATGTCCAAATTCATTAAATGTTACTAGAATGTTAATGAAATATTAAAACTGTGACCTGAAATGAAAACAACATAAGAAGTACTAAACTTAAATTAGCATTGCAATATTGTCTTAACACTCATTGAATATTACATGTAACAAATACATTTAGCATTAGAAATTGTAGCTATAATATTTAATAAGAATAGTTTTTGTGTTTGAAACCTCATGTATAAAGTTGCAACATTACATTATGGGTTTTTTATTTCCTTCTAATTTACTTTCTGGAGAGAAGGCAAGATAATTGTAACAGTAGAAGGAAAAGGAAGGCTCGCTAAATTAAATAATTGTTTTATAGAATTATGGACAATTTAAAGTAACCTATAAAAAGTGTATATTTTTGCCTCATATTACTTAAAATTCTTCATTAAAATGTGTGCGTGCGTGTGTGTGTGTGTGTGTGTGTGTGTGTGTGTGTGGGTGGGTGTGTGTGTGTGAGTCACATTAGTCTACGTGTTTTATATGAAGGCTTCATATTTGCTACACTTCTACCTGGGCATTTAAAATGGCATTTTTCCAAAGAGAACTATATTGGAGAGCAAAATTTTGTGATTCTGAGGGGGCATTAGCTGATGGCCTGAAGAATACAAAACAGAATCCATGGAACACCATGCCATGTGTGACTTTTCTGAGCTAAGTTTCTTCATTTTGTGGCTCAAGAGAGGGAAAGTGAAATGTCACCACTGCTATTGAGACATCTGTCCAGAGGTATTGAAGGGGCTATAATCATCACATTTTGATGTCATTTCCAGGTGATTGTGAGCATTATTTGATAAAACTCAATGTTTGTGCTCTATAGGTTGACATTCAAGTCTCCGTACAATTTGGCTTGACCTTTATTTCCAGTTTCAATGTCCTCTCTTATTTGAAGCCTTCATTCCTGCACAGGTTATCTGTGCTTCTCTTCGAAATGTTGTGCATTTGCTAATGTGTTTACACTTACAGAAATGTGACTATTCCTCCAGTTCACTTTTAGGAGGTGATCTTTCCCTCCTTCAAAGTGCAAATTAAATTGTAATTTTTCTATGAAATATCTCCTGATAATTTACCTCTGGAAAGAATGAATCTTTAAGTCCTCTGGCATTTTTTTCCTCTTTAAACAGCCTTCAGTTACAGCTGCCTGGTGAAGTCAAAAAGGTCTCCCCAATGGAAAGTAAAGTCCTTAAAAGCATAACTGTCATTTTTCCTTTGGCCTTCCACACAAAACCTTGCTCAAGGCAAATGCCCTTCCATCCTGACCTGACTTCTTTGATAGTCCAGTCCTGACTTGGTGAAGTCCTCCAGATTATAAGCAAAAACTGGTCCTGGTGGATACTTAATACATCAATTTGTTCTCACTAGGTAAGGCTGCACTAACAGTCTCCAATTTTGTTGTCTTTTAGCAGTGGTCTCTTTCTCTGCAATGGTATTTGTAGACTAGTGGCTGCAGTGTCAGTCCTTGGTGTGATCTTTGTGTCTTCCTTCCAAATCCAAGCTGAGGAAGCCACCACTGATGTTGACCTACCCACCTCATGGCAGAGGTGAAGACGCAAGAATGCCAATAGAAGCATGCAATGGTTTGTAAAGCCTCTGCTTAGGGTTGGTAACTGTGTCTTCTGTCATATGTCCTTGGCCAACAAGTCAGATGGCCCTTGATAATGAAGTAAGAAAGTAGATGCTTCCCACACAGAGACACTGAAAGCTCAGAGCAATCTGTGGGGATGTCTGATCTTAGTATTGCTACCTCAGCTTTTGTGTGTGTGTCCATTTTCATGAAATGTCTTTTTCCCATCCCTTTACTTTTAGTCTGTGTGTGCCTTTCTATCTGAAGCGAGGCTCTTGTAGACAGCCCTCTTATGTCTTTTGATTGGAGCATTTAATCAATCCATTTCCATTGAAAGGACTTGTTGATAGATATGTAGCTATTACCATTTTATTCATTCCATATATATATATATATTTCCCCCCCCTACCTTAAAGAATTTAATCTGGTTTGGTGGTGATGAACTCCTTTAGCTTTTTTTGTCTGAGAAGTTCTTTATCTGACCTTCAATTCTAAACAATAGCTTTGTTGTGTATAGTAATCTTGGTTGTATGTCCTTGCTTTTCATCACTTTGAATGTTTCCTGCCAGTCCCTTCTGGCCTGCAAAGTTTCTGTTGGAAAATCAGCCTTATGGGAGTTCCTTATGAGTTACTATTGATAGCTGCCTTTTTCTAGTTGCTTTTAGGATTCTCTCTTTGTGTTTAACCTTTGCCGGTGTCTTGGTGTGGACCTGTTTGGATTCATCTTTTTTGGGACTCTCTGCAATTCCTAGACGTGTATGTCCAGGATAGAAAAGTTTTGTCATTATTTCTTCAAGTATGTTCTCAATCCCTTGCTTTTTCTCTTCTCCATCTGGTACCCCTATGATGCAAATGTTGTTACACTTGATGTTGTCCCAGAGGTCTCTTAAACTATCCCCATTTTTAATTTTTTTCCTTTTCACTGTTCCAATTGGGTGTTTTCTGCCACCTTGTCTTTCAAATTGCTGATTCAATCCCCTGCTTCGTCTAATCTGCTGGTGATTCCTTCTAGTGCCTTCTTTATTTCAGTTATTGTGTTCTTCACTTCTGACTTTCTTTTTATGGTTTTTATGTTCTTTTTTATGCTTGCTATCTCTTTGTTGAAGTTCTTACTAAGTTCCTTGAGCATCCTTATAACCATTGTTTTGAACTCTGTATCTGATAGGTTGCTTGCCTCCATTTCATTTAGTTCTTCTTCTGGAGTTTTCTCCTGTTCTTTCACTTAGGATGAATTTCTTTCTTTGTTTCTTCCTTTTGGCTGATTCTGTGTTTGTTTCTCTGTATTAGGTAGATCTGCGATGTCTCCCAGACTTGTGTAGTAGGTGCCTTGTGAGGTCCTGGCACAGTCTTCCTGGTCATTTGCTCTTTGTGCTCCAGGAGTGTCCCTTGTGTGGGTTGTGTGTACCCTCTTGTTATAGTTGAGCCTTGATTGCTATTGGCATGTCAGTGGGTGAGATTGACCTTCAGGCTGACTGACTGGGGTTTGGCCATGTCCACAGCTTACAGGTTGCTGTGTGTGTGTGTGTGGGCTTGTCCCAGCAGACCCTGGTGACTTTTAAGACCACCCTTTGTGTGTGCTGCTTGTGGGGCTAATTGATTGGTGCTCTGCTGTGTTCTGAATCCAGCTTCTAAGTATGTTGGTTCTGGGCCTCTTGGGAGGGGCTCCAGTGCAAACCCAGGGCACCCACTGTCTGTGACTGGCTGAGGCCTACCTGGTAGGAGCTATATGGTGATTCATGGTTGTTTGCTGCTGATACTAAACCTGGAGGCATGTGGGAGAAGGCATGCTGTGAATCGAGGATGGCTGCCACCAGTACTGTGCCTGGGGTAGCTCTGCAAAGTGCCAGGACACCCTGAGGCCTGCTGCCACATGCTGGCTCCCGTAAGGTTCAGCTGCTGATAAAGCTTCCTATGGTACATGAGTTGGGTGAGGCAGGGTCTCAGGGATTCACTAGAATGGGAAAAGTTGTGTTTACTAGATTAATGTAGATTTTGGTTTGGTGCCAGTGCTGAGCCTGAAGCTACTCAGCAAAAGTCTCAGAACACACCTGGAGACCACTGACCCCTATGGTTTTGCAAGAAAAAGTGCAATGTGAGCAGGTTTGGCTGCTGGCCTAGAAAGTGCCTCCACATTGGGGGAGTTTGGTAGGGTGGGGTCCCAGGGAGTCTGCAGGGTAGAATGAGCAGAGCTCACCAGAAAAATTCAGATTCAGATTTGGCCATGGTGGGGGCAGGCCCAAAACAGAAAAGATGGTGCCTGTCTGCCAGCTGCATGTGAGGAAGGCCCCACACAGGGAAAATGGCAACTGTCCCTCTGGTTCTCACCCTGAAGCCATGCAACGCAGTCTGTTTCTGTATGTCTCTGACACCCCATGAGTCACTGTTCCTCCACTGGAGCCCAGGATGAGTGTCTATGAGTGAGTGAGGCTGTGCCCAGGCCCTTTAACAGGATATCTGGGTTTCCTGCAGCCTTCTGTCAGAATCCCTACTGTTTTTCACAGCCAGATGGTGTGGGGGCTCCCCTTCTTGGCACTAGTACTCTGGGCTGGGGAGCCTGGTGTGGGGCTGGGGACCCTCACCCCTTCAGGGGAAACTTCCACAGCTAAGATATTCCTGATTTTCAGCTGACACATAGAGGTTTGGGGCTGGTCCACTTTGCGTCTCTGCCTCTCCTACCAGTCGCACCATGGTTGCTTCTTTGTATCCATAGTTATAAATCTTCTGTTCAGCTGGACTTCATATGGTTCTCCAAGTGGATTGTTGTATAATTTAGTTGTTATTTTAATGTGTGCATAAAAGGAGGTAGGCACAATGTTTATCTACTCCCACATCTTGGATCTCCTCACTTTTTTAATTAAAAAATTTTTGCTCTACATTTTTATTGCAACATCAAAAAATTGAGGCCTAAGCATTTACAAAACTAATTACTACAGAAATAAGCAACATCCTATGGGAAGCAATATTTTTTAATTATAAAACTTTTTTAGAGCAGCTTTAGGTTCACAGCAAAATTTAGCAGAATGTACACAGTTCCTCTAGATGTCCTTTTCTCACACATGTACAACCTGTCCCACTGTTGACACCCCACATCAGAGTGGTATATCTGTTACTACTGATGAACGTACATGGGCACATCATTATTACCCAAAACCCTTCATTTACATTAGGCTTCACTCTTGGTGGTGTACATTCTATGGGTCTTGACAAATGTATAATGACATATATCCACAATTGCAGTGTCATCTCAGATAGTTTCATTGCCCTGAAAATTCTCTGTGTTCTGCCTATTCATCCATTTCTCCCCTAAGCCCATGGCAACCAATGATCTTTTCAGTGTCTCCATAGTTTGCCTTTTCCAGAACATCATATAGTTGGAATCACACAGTTTTTATTATTGAGTTCTGAGATTTTTTCGTACATTTGGACAACCAGTCCTATTTTAGGTGTGTCTTTTGAAAATATTTTCTCCATTTGGTTTATCTTTTCATTCTCTCATTGTCTTTCTCAGAGTAAGTTTCAGATTTTAATGAAGTACAGCTTATTACTTAATTCTTTCATGGATTGTGCACTCTGTGTTGTATCTAAAAAGCTATCACCGTTTCCAAGGTGATCTAGACTTTCTCCTGTCTTCTAGATATTTTACAGTTTTGCATTTTACATTTAGGACTATGATTATTTTGAATTAATTTTTGTGAAGGGTGTAAGGTCTGTGTGTCTATATTCACTTTTTTACATGTGAATGTCCAGTTGTTCCAGCACCATTTGTTGAAAATACTTGACTATCTTTTCTTCAGTGTCTTGTCTTTGATCTTCTGTCAAAGATCAGTTGACTATATTTATAAGGGCGTATTTCTGGATTCTTTCTTCTGTTCCATTGATCTGTCTATTCTTTCACCAATACCATACTCTCTTGATTATTGTAACTTTATAGTAAGTATCAAAGGGGTAATGTCAATCCTCTGGCTTTGTTCTTTAGCTTCAACATTGTGTTGGCTATTCTGAATCTTTAGTTTCTCCATGTAAACTTAGTATCAGTTTGTCAATATCCACAAAATAACTTGCTAGGATTTTTATTGGGGTTGCATCGAATTTATATCAAGTTAGGAAGAACTGACATCTTGACAATAGTGAGTCTTCCTATCAATGCATGTGGGATATCTCTCCATTTGCTTATTTACTCTTTGATTTCTTTCATTAGAAAGTTGTGATTTTCTTCATACAGATGTTATACATATTTTGTTAAATTTATACTTAACTATTTTATTGTTTTGGGCACTAATGTAAATGGTAATGTGTTTTTGCAAATTTCAATTGTTCATTGCTGGTATATAGGAAGGTGATTGACCTTGTATCCTGTATATTAACCTTGTATCCTGCAGCCTTCTATAATCACGTATGAGGTCTAGTAGGTGTTTTGCTGGTTCTTCCAGATTTTCTACTTTGATGATAATGTCATTTACAAAAAAAGACAGTTTTATTTCTCCCTTCCCAATCTGTATAACTTTTATTTCCTTTTCTTGTCTTTTTTCATTAGCTAGGACTTTCAGTATGATGTTGAAAAACAATCATGAGGGTACACCCTTACCTTTTTTCTGATCTTAGCAGGAAAGCTAACAATAATAGTATTCTCACTATTAAGTATGATACTAGCTGTAGGTATTTGTCGATGTTCTATCAAGTTGAGGAAGTCCCCTCTGTTCTAGTTTGCTGGGAACATCACTTATTTTTAAACATCCTCTCATATGCTTTTCACTTTTTTATTGTTCTAAGTCTCAATTCTTCTTATGCAGTGGGTATATTTCTTTTGATCTCACTAGTACAACACCAACACTATGAAAAGAAGGCAAAGTCCTGGATGTGCACATGCTGCAGTTCTTCCTCTTTGGGAGCAATAATATTTAAAGATGAAGCTTGATAGAAAGAAAATGCTTAATACAAACAACATCCTGAAATATCTTGCTTAAATATTATCTGTCTTTTTAATTTTTTGTTCTGGGTCTTTTCCCTTGTATAGCCTTTATTAAAGAATTTTCACATTCTAAGAAGTGAACCTTTCTTAATGGACATCTTAGATCTAGTCTAGATACTTCACCTTTTTTTTCTGTATAATTTTGAGTGAGATTTTCAACTTCAAATTAATATATGTTTTAGACCAATTAGTGGTAGACTATGTCCCAAACACACACACACTCCACTTGGAATCATCTTCTATGGTAGATATCCAAAGAAAACATATGTAATTTATATTATTGAGTAATATTTTGATTTTAGTAATGCTAAATACTAAATTTAATAATAATTAAGGTAAAGTTGTATTTTCTTTGGTAGACACATAATAAATTTCTATAAGATTGCTTCATTTACTTGTAATAGAAACAATATAATTTGCAAATATGTGATTAGCTAGCAAGTATCATTTTATGGATAATTTACTGCCAGCAATTTTTTTCTCTGATATTTATACTTCAAACAGCATCTGTAGAGAAAAGAAAGAATATGCTTCACTGTCATTTTAATCAACTGTAGAGGGTGATGAGTGGGATCTTCTTTGCTAAATAATGAAAAAGTTAGAACTCTCCAATGGAGAAATATGAAATGTAAAACAAGTGGTTTTATTTGTGTACTTAGAGATTTACAGGAAGAAAACATGTAGGTGATGGCTAAGCTGAATAATTTGCCTTGATTAATTGTAAGTTAAGACCTGTTTAAATGTTCTTGGTAGAAACACAACCCATCAAGTCTGCCAAGTTGCAAACACCCACCAATACCCTTCTGGGCAGTGGACTCCATAGAGTAAAGTGTAAATGGTGCCCTCTGCATTGGTGCAGTGCTTTGGTCCTGCAGCATTCTGCACATGACAAGTTGAATTTAGAATATTGATAATAACACAAATATAATGCTTATAGATTCAAGAATTTTCCCTAAAGACAACCAAGACGAAATCTCTGGAACCATTCTTTCCAGACATTAGAAAGTTCCATCTTACTTTCCCAGCTGAAAACTCAAGTGTTGGTTTAATGACTAACTCACTGCATGCCCTTAGGATTTAGGTTCTATTAACTGAGGAATCTGATGAGACCCACTGTGTCCTGTAAGAAATTTCCATAAGATATTCAAAAAAGAAGACAATATTTCAGTGTACCTGAAAAAAAATTGGGGAGTGTTTTTTTCTTTATTACTGTATTGATAGATTTATCTGCACTGAACAAATTCTTTGTGTCTCTGTGATGGTGGGCATCTCCTCGAGTAGATAGATGATCTCAAAATTCAATTATATGTCTGACATTTGGTTGACTTGACAACAAATACAGCAAGCAGTTTATAGGAGTGAAATTATGTATGCCCCTTCTAAACAATGAAAGGGCTGAGTTAGTTTTCTGTTAAATAAAATTTTTATTTTGACTATGTCAGTTTTAAATACGTCAAAGGACATTGTTTATGTCCTGTAATTCTTGGTATCTTCTTTTACTTTGAAACTAGAAAAGAATGACTGCTAGGTTTTTTTAGCTCCAAATTAAAAAAAAATGTTAAAGACCTTATTTAATTCATTATGATATAGATTTAAGCTTAAGCCATTTAAAAAGATTGAGGTGCGATGAGATATATAATAAGGAGACAAGTATCAAAGCTAAGAGTTGGACAGGACCTTAGACCTGTGCTCTCCAAAATAGTAGCCACTACTACTTGTGACTATCAAGCACTTGATGTGTGACTAATTCAAATTGAAACATACAGTAAGGGTAAAATACACATCATATATAAATGATTTGGCATAAAAGACATATGTAAACTATCTCAATTTTTATATGGATTATATGTTGACATGGTAATATTTTGGATACATTGAGTTAAATTAATTATATTATTAAATTTAATTTTACCTGTTCCTTTTTCCAAATGGACTCTAGAAAATTTAAAGTTACATATGTGGCTCACATTACATTTCCATTAGTGATTGCTGTTCTAAATCAACCTTCTCATTTCAAGGTTAGGAAACCAATTAGTAATTGACTACATCCCCTATATTCACTCCAGTGGCATTCCCACTGGACTCCATTTGTGTGGGGTTCAGTACGTTCAATCTATGTTATGTTATTTGATTTTTATAGCAACCTAGTGAGAAATATGGATTGGGAATTATAATCTCCAATTTACACAGTAGGCACAGAAGGTTAAGCGTATTGGTGAAGGGAGTAGGCCTAATGAACAGAAGACATGGGTTTGGACCTAACCTTTGATGAGTGTTAGAACATGTTGCGTATAACCACCAGTCATTATGCGTACAAGAATCACTGTAGGTGGAACAACTAGTATTTTTAGTGTTGTTGTTTGTTTTTTTGCAACCTGTCATAGGTAAGGAATTAGTAAAAGAGCATCCAGCAATATTTTAAAGTCCTTATTTTTTTATAGTCACTACCAGTCATTTTGGATACATGATAAAAACTAGGAGAGGTGAAAAAATGCAATATATCCAGATTTCAAAAACTTTCGTAATAAAACTTCAAAAGTTTGTTTGAGTATAACGTGATAAAATGTGAATTATTTGATTAAAAATCTGAATGTCTATCCGCTCTTTAAACATCAGAGTATCTGCTAATAGTGGGTTAGCATAATTACCTGAGTAATTGCCTGGAACAGAGTGACAGCTGCCCTCTGTGTGCATTGTAGTCTGTCATCCTTGACACTGTTCTCTGTTCTGTTAGAAGTATTTTGCTTCATTTTCTGCCTGATCCTGTACATGTTTTGGGTTTGTGGTCTCTAGATTTAATGCTCTCAAAGGTGCTTTCTGTCTCCCAGTGACTATGCATGTACGATCCCACAATTATCTGATTGGTTTGTAAGCCTCATTAATTGAAAGCCATTCAACAGCTCGTTAGATGATACTATCGCTTTTTTCCACATCATGCATATAACCTAATGTGCTTCTTCCAGCTTCAGATTTATTATCTTTATGTGTTTGCTGAATGCATAATACGTACAACACTTTTATGTTTATTAGCACTATTTATACTCTTCCTCTGACGGTGTGTTTTCAGTATATTTCATTCTATTCTATACATAGCTCCCTATTGGCCATTTTATAAAAGTGATGTGTATCAGCCTGGCTTCCAAGGTTCTCCATGAGTGGCCCCCTGTTTTTCCTGGCTTCCTCATTGTCCTCTCTCACACAGAGATTCAACTCTAACCATGTCTCCTTCTTGTCGCTTCCGATCCGTCTGCGGTTCCCAAACACCAGTGAGTGCCCTTCTCACTATATGTGAATGTCTTCTTCAAATCCATATAGATTTCTCAGTCCCTATCCCAGGTTTGCTGAATCAAAATGATCATGGATGGGATCTGTATGTCTACTGTACAGCATAGTGCTTACCATCTGCCCTGAAATCAAAGCACCCATATTTGAATCTTGGCTTCTATCTTTATTAGCTGTTGTGACCTGGGTAAATCACAAACTCTCAATGTTCCAGTTTCCTCATCTCTAATAATAGTGTCGACCGTAAAGGATTGTTAAGTGGATTACTTGAGGTATATTTGTAGTGTTTATAATAGTTTCAGATATAGTAAGCACTATAGAACTGTGTGTTAAGTGTGTGTTAACAAGATAAATCAGAAATGTCTCCATATGGTTTTGACCCAAACAAGGTTCAGGAACAAATGGGATGGGAAGAAAAAGGCGTTGAAATGTTTGGCCCATTTCTCGCATTAAAGATCTGCCCTCTCTTCTACTTCCAGTTATTCTCAACTAAGGTAGTGCTGTCCCCAGGGGATGCTTTGGCAAGTATGTGGAGACACCTTGAGTTGTCTAATGATTGGACAGGGTGGTGAACAGGAAAACATTCAACATCCTTCAGTGTGAGGACAGGCTTGCGCCCTAAAGAATTGTTCCCAGTACTCACCGTGTTTGAATAGCCACTGGTACTTCATGTAAATAGAGCCTGTTTCTAATTATTTGAGACCAGAATTTAACCTGTTTACATACAGGAATCAAAATGTTTTTGTACAGTTATAATATATGCTGAATTTTTTCATGAATGTAACCTCCTTATAAACCAAGAGAGGGTTTGTTTTCCCTTAGAACTTGACCAAAAGCCAATCACCTCTTTGGAAAATCACACTTCTGACAGCCATGCCTCTCCTGATTTTTGAATCATCAACACATTTGTAGTTGTCACATACAAGGACCAACAACTGACTCTACCTCATTTTGTCTGCTAGAGTGCATGTGCCTTATCAGTTATATTTTGACATAGACATTATTTGATAGTAAATTATTTTTGCTTTATTCTCCTTTATGTTGCAGGTAAGGCATTATATTAATTTATTTGAAATTGTATTTTAAGATTTTATCATCTATCAATTTAATTTCAGGATAGTAAAGAGTTTTAAAATATTTGTTGTAGAAGGAGGCGTGATGTCTGATAGGCTTGAGACTCAGATCTAGAAGAAATTCCTTAATCAATGTTGCTTAGTACTAAACAACATTACAATCTTTCAGAAATCATGTAAGAGTTATGCTAAATATATACATGCTTATTTCAGGCTATTTTGGGGTGTTTTAGATGCTTTTAGTGGGAATGTCTGTTCTGTCTCACCAAGTAGATTTTACGTTCTCTAAGGAAAGAAAATGTAGCCTTGATTCCTATTGTATCTTTTCACAGCAGGCATTCAATAAGTGGTGTTGACAGCCTGACTCAGGTTTAAAGAGAAGCAGGAAATTCAGAGTAGAGTCAGAAGTTTAAAGTGAATTGAAAAAAAGAGTGCTTGAAAAATGTTAGTTGACCAGAAGAACACCAGCAAAGGTAAAGGAAGCAGAAACACAGAATGCCTTCAGGGCAGTACTGGAAATGTGATGTTGAGGCAACTGCAAAATTCAGCTGTGAAAGATATCTGCAGGTGTGCCCCATGTTAGGAAAACTGAATACAAGCATTGAAATATGTGTGTGTGTGTGTGTGTGTGTGTGTGTGTGTGTGTGTGTGTGTGTGTGTGTGTGTTTCTTTGGTGGGAGGAGAGGAAGAACATCAATCACACAGGAATTATGATTGAGCATCTGCTAGGTGTTGACAACTGCATTAACAAGTGTAGATTCTTTTTACTAGTTTTAATTATATCAACTTAAAATGGACTTAGCTACATTCAAAGTAGGGTTCAGTTTACAAAACGTTTATTTTCTTTTAGTTTTTTGGTAGCACATGATTTCAAAATTCAAATGGACCACAGTGTTGAACAAAGCTAGAGATGATTTTATTGGTGGGCCAAATAATCACAAAATATCAAATTTACTGTGGTAAGCAGATACTATTATAAACTCTTATTCCATCTCAAACAGGTATTTAGGCAGATACACAAACAAAAAGAGAATAAACACACTGCAGATTGTTTCACGAGAAAGCAGATGGGGAGCTGTGTGGCATAAACTGGGATGGAATGTTTCCTTTGTTGATTGACAATGAATGTAACTTGAAAGCAACCTGACTACATGAATCATGATGCTAAAGAGGTGCACATCAGTGTAATAAGATGTGATCCTAAGGTTCTGCTTGTTTCCTAACATCATCAAGTTAGAACCTCTTCAAATGATCTATAGATTCTCTCTCTCTCTCTCTCTCTCTCTCTCTCTCACACACACACACACACACACACACACACACACACAGATATATATACCCATACATATATAAACTTTAAGTATGCTTATATAGCAATTATGATTTTAACAATGAAGCAGGAAGAAAATGTAGAAAATAAAAGTTAACTTTCGGTTCAATCTGGTTTCCTAAATACATTATTGACTTCTACCCCTCCAAATCTCACACAAACAGAACAGAAAATGGAATAGAGAGGAACTGGGAAAGCTGGGGAAGAGCCATCAAAAAAACAGAACGGTGATGCATTTTCTTTTAAAAAGAAACAAAACATGTACTATTAGGTTGGCAATGAAATGCAAGGTTGCCGAAAAGAGAATACTGGACAAAGAGAGGTACTTCATAAACTGGGTTTTTCTAGAGGTAGTAAGTTGTAGAAAGGAGACCATGTGAGGTCTGCTTGATAATTAATTAAAGGGCTGTGATACAGTTGTGCCAGCTTTATTAATCAGATTCTTAGAGTATAAGCAAAACATGCCTACGCTGAGTGAAGTGGGTAAGGGCTTGAGTTGGCTCACAGAACTGTAGGAAGGCTGGACAATTAGGCTGGAGGCTGGGCTGCTAGGAGCCATAACCAAAACCAACCCACCAAAGAGACCTTATTATGAAATTTCTCATTCAGGTGGCATGTCCATGAGTTGCCATTGGTCCACTTCTGTTCCAGGACACCAATTGTGCAGGCATGGGCACAGGGGTTACCTTTTGGAGCATCAAGTCTGGTACAGATACATTTTGGATTGGCAGAGCCTAGGTGAGCTAAGTAGAAAAGTGGATCACTAGAGTTTCAGATTGCATAGAAGGAGGCATTCTGTGCCTCAGCAAGACTCTTGAGAAGGAAACTTCTAATTTAGAAAGGGGTTCAGATGCTGGGTGAGACAAGACATATGACAAATGTCCATTCATTAACCGCTGCCTCCTCTCCTAATTTTGGCCTCAGGGTGAGGTGAGGGGGCATGAATAAGGCGTTCTAATTTAGACATTCTCACAAAAGACTATCAGAGTTATGAAGCTGGTATGGGGAAAAGGTTCCAGATAACTTGTTTACCATGAAGAATGGGAGGCCCCCCTTCCCTGGCAGACAAAATATTCTCACTTCCTAAGAAAATGCTAATGCAGCCACAAGTCACTGCACAGCCTCTGGAGAGAGGACTCCTAAATCAGAACATTCTTTTCCTTCCTTGGTTTTCCTGTGTTTCCTAGATGCTAGTCTAAATATAGGAACATTCAACAAGAGTTACTAGGCATGAAGGAAACCCAAGAGAAAGATTGGAGATTCAACAAAATTAAGAAGTAATCACAAAAGCATTTAATGTAGGAAATGAAGAAAATTTTAAAATACTTATTAGTATCCTCTGGGAGAGAATAAAATAACAGACTTCGATGAAAAAGCGAATTGGAATTCTTGGGAATTAAAAACCATGACAACTAAATTAAAAAGGTAAACATAGAGGGGTTAAGTGGGAGAAAGGATACAGCTGAATCTAGATTAATAAATTGGAAGATTGATCTAACTGGTTCTTTTTATAAACTTTATTAAGTAATAGTTGGCAGATATAATTGTGTATATTTAAAGTGTACAATGTGATAGTTTGATATACATATACATTGTAGCATGGTTTTCAAGGTCAAGATAATTAACACATCCATCACCTCACATAGTTAATTTTTGTGTGTGTGTGGCGAGAGTGCTTAAGATTTACTTATAGCAACTTTCAAGTATAAAATATTGTGTTGTGAACTACAGTAACCATACTGTACAGTACATACTCAGAACTTAATCTTACAACAGAAAATTTGTACCCTTTGACCTACATCACCCCATTTCCAACCCTCCCCCGTATGATTCTTATGGAATGTGGCAAAAAAGATGAAAATAAATTTGTAGTCATTATATAGTCATGGGGATATGAAATACTGTATTGGAAATACAATCAATAATGTTGTAAATATTATGTAGGGTGTCAGCTGGGGACTGGACTTCTCAGGGGGATCACTTCATAGACTGTGTAGATGCCTGACCACTGAGCTACATACCTAAAGCTATAATTAAATATAATTATATATATATAGTCATGGGCAGAAGAGTACAACATAGGAAATAGAGTCAATGGTATTGCAATAGCTATATACGATGTCAGAGGGGTAGTAGATTGGGAGGGGTATCACTTTGTGAGGGGTGTAAATGTCTAACTATTACATTGCTTTGTACACCTGAAATTAACTTTAAAAAAAGATGAAAATATATTTAACCTGAAAGAAAAATAGACAGAGGATCTATCCAGGAAGTCTGTATCACTTATGATTGACCTTAATTGTAAGCAAGAGAACTGAAATTGTGATTTTAAAAGAGTAAGCTTTTTATTGGTCATGAAAAAGTCCACAGGGAGGCTAACCAGAGAGATATGCTCTTCAGGTTCCCAGGCTCTCATCCGGTTTGGAACGTTGACCATGATACCTACATTCTTGGCAGTAGCACGATAGAAGTGACCTAAAAGAGGAGTGCTAAGAATGAATGTCATTTGTTTTTCAAGATGGCGCAGACAAGTTGCCACAGGATGCTTCCATTCCCAATCCACTGTCCAGAACCCCAGAATTTAGTTTCATGTCATGTCTAGCTGCCAGGAGGTTGGGAAATATAGTTTTCAGCCATTTGGGGAAGAGAGGAGAAATTAAATATGCTAAATGTTTGCCTCTTTCAGGGGATAGTTGTAGATGTTTATCAGTTTTCAGAGTTCATAGGAAAGTATGTATAAGCATATTTTTAGATCTTAAGTATAACACTAGTAGCAACAGAAATGTGACCCTCTAAAACCTCAAGGAATGAAAAATTAAACCAGCAAATGGAAATATAAAAGAAAAAAATTGAAGTAGGAATGTGTAAAACAAAGGAAAAAAACACTATACACCCTTATATTATGGGATGAACCTAGTTTGATCTTCCTACATTTGCTTTTAATAAAATACAAAATTTGATTTGCTAATGTTTTATTTTAAATATTTAATCTATGTGTACCATAGATTAGTAAAACAGTATGTATGATTTAGTAATAGATATTAGGTGCATGGAAATTTAGAGGCACATATAAAAGTGGCACTTCAAATGGTATAAGAACAATATTTTACACTTTATAAAGAAAAGGTTAGGTCTTGCCCTCACTTCTCTCTCTCTCTCTCTCTCTCTCTCTCTCTCTCTCTCTCTCTCTCTCTCTATATATATATATATATATATATATATATATCCTATATATCCTGATAGATTACATATATTAATGAAAAAAACTATGAACTATCAGGAAACTAATGGAGATTAAAATATATATTGTTATGTAAAAATTTTCCAAACCCAGAGGCATACAGTTAAATATGGACAGAGTTTACCATATAAAAATTGGAAAATTCTCCATTATGAAAAGCTCCATTAAAAATCATAAAAGACAAGTGAAAACCAGGAAAGTTATATATAATATCTATGGTAGAGGTTTATATATTAATAAAGAAAAATGTCTTATAAATTATTTTATAAAAAGCTCAATTCAGTGGAAAAATGAGAAAGGATATGAAGGGCTATTTTAAAGAAATATGCATGGTTAAAAACCATGAAAAAATATGAAATGTTATTATTTATTTGAGTACTTCAAATGAAAGCAACAATGCAGTATCATTTTCACTCATACATATCAGATGAGTACAAATGATAAAAATCAACAATATATAGGAGTTTGTTTGGTTTGTTCATTTATTGCCTTCTGTTTTATATACTACATATGAGTGAACGCATATGGTTTTTGTCCTTTTCCATCTGACTTATTTCACTTAGCATGGATACTCTCAAGATCCATTCATGTTGCCACAAATGGCAATATTTCATCACTTTTTATGTCTGAATGGTATTCCATTGTACATGTGTACCACATCTTCTTTATCCAGTCATCAGTCGAAGAACACTTAGGATGTTTCCATGTCTTGGCTATTGTGAATAATGCTGCAATGAACGTAGCAATACACAAATGATGTATCATAAAATTGTACACCTGGAACTTATATAATGTTATTAACCAATGTTATCCCCAATAAGTAAAAAATCAACAATATCAAGGGTTGGTGAAAATTTGGGAAATAGGCATCTTAAAATTTTGGTCTGTCTGGTACATGTCAAGAAAATCAACAAAATTTAAAATACTTGTTAAAAACAAGACAACAGGCTCATAATGGCCTTGCTTATTTTAAGGTCCAAGTTACCAAACCAAGACAACTTAATTACAGTTTTGGCTCTACCAGAAATGGAACCTTAAATCAGTCAATCAGGACTCACTTTATCACTAATTAGGTAATCTGCTTGATAGCCCCTAATGGAAAGAAACTTCTCAATAATCAACCCAATTTTTGCCTAGTATAACTTCTTTGTTCCTGCTCTCTCCTGCCTATGAAATACAAAAGTCTTTCACTTTGTAGATCTCCTTGGGACTCCTTTCTGCTAGATTGGATGCTACTCAGTTTGAATAGATTTTGGCTCAGATAAATGCTTACATTTTTAAATATGGCTCAGTTTACCTTCTAACAGTTTTATTGTCAGAAGAGGGAACTGAAAGAGGCCTCCAGTGTTCCCCAGGAACAATAAGAAACCAGACACAGGTACCCGTTGAACCCCTTGAGCCCGGCCCTTTCTCGCTGCGGCTGGAGGTGGTGGGTTAGTCCCTCTCAGATCCTAGCTCTGCAGCTTTTGCATTATGAGCTTTCAGACTTTATTATTATTATTATTATTATTTTTTCCAGACTGGGTCTGGAAAGCACCAGAATTGAACCGAGTTGAACCTAAAAAAACGGACTGGGTTGGGGGTCAGACTGGTCTAACTTGGAAACTGAACTGGGTCCAGTATGAGGCCTCAGGTGAATAACATTTTGTTTTAAAGTTGAACAAGCAGGTTAACTTTACCAAAATCTTGAATTTCAATGGCCACAGTTTAAAACTTTAAATTAGATAAGCTTGTCCATTTATGGGGTGCCCTAGGGAATAAGGGGTCTCAGCCAAGCATTCACTATAAAGGGTAGAAGAGAAATGATTTTTCCTTCTCTACGGTTTCTGGTGACGAGGATGAAATCCGCTGGTACACCCCATTCACTCTGGATTCTGAGGAGGAGATCCTGGAAAAACTGGCAGAAGGCAAAAGGGTGGGTGAGGTCCTTAGCAAAGGCAGCTCTCCCAGATCTCTCTATCCCTGGTGCCTGGTTGCGAGAGGCAAGTAAAATTTTACATTGTCGCTTCTTCCTAAATTCAGATTGTCAGGCAGAAAACATTGGAGGAATTAGAGCTTTGAATTGTGACTCGTGAATTTGCCATTGGCTGTTGATCTTTTCTCTCACAGGGATAGCTGTTGCCTTCTTGTTTTGTCTCATTTTGTGTCCTGAGAGTTTAGCCTGATGATCATGAGGTTGGGGGGGGTCCCCAAAATATGGCTGGACAGAAATATGGGTGGCAGTCCATTTGCGGCTAGGGTCCTACTGACTGTTGCCAGTTCTCAGGGGAATTGTCTAAGTCAGCGGTTCTCAACCTGTGGGTCGTGACCCCTTTGGGGGTCGAATGACCCTTTCACAGGGGTCACCTAAGACCATCAGAAAACAAAAAGATATTTACATTATGATCCATAACAGTAGCAAAATTACAGTTATAGAGTAGCAA
>NW_017731466.1:335605-349238 GCF_001890085.2 Hipposideros armiger | reverse complement strand
GCTGCTGGCCACTCACGCTGGTTACTGGCTACACACGGCAGCCCATGGCTACCCACTGCTGCAGGGGTTGCAGCCTACGCCATCTCCAGCGACTCATGGCAGCCCAGCTCCAGGTTGAGCTATTGTTCAGCATCTTAGCTGTAGAGGGCAGTGTCACTGGCCCTCATATGTGGGATCCCAACCAGGGTCCTCTGGCGTCCCAAGCCAGCTCTTAACCAATGTGCTACTCAGCAGGTCCGAAACCCAATTTTTTGAGGAATTAAAAACAATTGTTATAAATTGAGTCTTCACAAGAACAGGAATGCAACTCTAGAATCAATTCAAAGCCCACTTATCCTTTTTACTAATCCCCAAAGCTCCCCTATTTATCTGAAAATAAGGTATTTAAAAAATTTTTATTCTCAAACAGTTAATATTCTGTTTAAAAGAAAAAGAATTCAAGAATGTTAGATAAAAAACACTTTTAAGAAAGAAAACAATTCAAGGGGACAAACATGGAGAAGCTGTAGTCATGTTAAGAAAAAGAATAGAAAGGAGGTTATTTAGAGCTATATTAGGAAATTGTTGAATTCATCTTTAAAAGGCAGGGAAATAGTAAAAACAAAAATCCAAGAATGGAAGACTTTTTAAAATGCTAATCTTTCTCATTTAAATTAGTCAATGTATTCAATAACCTCCTCAATTTTGGAAAGTTCAATGTGAATTAATTTATTTTCCTGACAATATTATTCCCAGTCTCAAAGGTCTTTATATCCATGATTAAGGTGTTATATACATGTCCTGTTTTGAAAAGCGAGTTCATCCAATGAGATTGGTATTTGAGGAACAATTTGAGCATACCATGAATTTTGCATTTGCTTATGCATTATTTTATCTGTGAGAAATAGTAGAGGAATGCAGAAGACAGCCCCGCTGGACTGATTCAGGTTGGAATACACAAAAGGTGCATGTACACACACATGCACACACACACTTATACAGATGTTAACCCTCCTTCCACCGCTTCACAATAACTCACAAGTTCCAACCTCTCTGTTGCCCAATTACACAAGCCAACTTCATGTGTTTTTCAAGATAAAATAACCTGCGTATTGTACTATTTATGTACTTCTTAACAATTCAACATGTGTAAAAATTTTCTGGTCATATTCATTAAGTTCCCCCCTTTTCTTTCAAAGTTTTACTGATGAAGCTTTTGAGTGTTGTGGCCCTAGTATCATTTTTTTTTTTTTTGCATAACCACTATGGTTTTTATTACACAATTTTTCAGAACACAGTGATTTTTTAAGGAACACATATGTCTCATTATCACAGAATCAACTGTATTCTCGCTCTATGATCAATCATTTCACCATAAAGTTGACTGAGATTCTTGTCACAAATAAATTTAAGGCTTTGGCATTTCATTACTATTGAGTTGAGCTACCAAGTCATACTGTTGGATGTTCTCTTATTCGTGTTTAAATTCTAGATTCTTTCTGCATTTTCCATGTTTCAATTAAGAGTTCATTTGGCAGCCAATAAACCCAGCGGTTTGAAAACAAGTTACAGTTTGAGAATATTTGTAGAACTTTATGCTTAGAGAGATATGGTCATGCCTGATGGTTTCTAATAAAAATGACTAGAAAACTGCGTCTCCAATGCTTATGTGAATAGAACCCAATATTACTCAGAGCAAACAAATGCCAACTGTGAGACTCACAAATTCACTAATTCAGTAGATTCTTCATTAGAATTTAGTAAACGTATTCACCACTGCCCATTTGATGTGTCATTCTGACGTACTGGAAGCTGTCGAATGCCTTTAGCTACATTTCTTCCGTTAAGTCAAACTGGTGATATCCTTCATAGAACATTTTAAAATATGTGTCTTCATTTTGATACTTTCAATTATTATCTTAATAATGCATGAGTTTAGACATGTGGGAGATAATACTAGCTTACTATTTCCTAGGCAGTGTCACAGAGTTATTTAAAAACCCGTTTAGTAGGGTACTAAAATCCCCTCCATTTACATATGGGAAGCGCCAAAGCACCTTAAAGTAATTTACCTAAGTTTACTTCACTAGCGATGAAGCCTGAAATTTGAACCCAGGTATTCTGACCCCTGAGTGAGTGTATTTGATCACTAAGTATGCCTTTGACTTGGGAGAATTGAGCATGTTATCTCCTGGATGGAGAGAGACAGCTTACTTTGTGGTGTGATCATATCATAGTGGTCACTTGATCTAGCTCCTAGACCTGTGACTGACACATTTTAAGTGAGTGGGATGATAACTGTTATAGTCCAGGGATCCATCTACCATTATCCTCTTATTTCACCAAATGGGGGCTGAGCCAAACGTAAGTCATTTACACTCAAGAACTGCATCTTGGTTCCATGTGTACTCACCTTGGTCTAATTAATGATAATGTATCTCTCAAGATGGGGGAATAATAGCCCCAGTTTGTCTTTCAGCTGTAGAAAGTCACTCTACCATTCTCTTCTCTAGATTTTACAGTCCAAATTCTTTTATTTGCCCTTACAAATGTTCTCTGCTTTCTAGTTTTTATTTATTCTTACTCTTGTTGTTCATTTCTGCACCATCTTATGTTCTACGTTAAATGATGTTTTATTTAAAACATATAGATCTGGAACCTTTTTTTGTTTGAAATTGTATTGAATATTAAATTATATGGACCATAACTAGCATTTTCCAATTATTTATCACCTGGAGAGTATAATTGTAGTTGAATTAGATATTCCATTATGGGACCAATTCCTATAGTGGAGAGAACATTGATGTTTGTGGGAATAAAGAAACTGAAGAATTTTATATTGGAATAATACCAACATGTTTGTTTCCTGGGCTGTGAATTATTTGTGAAGACTTGACTACATTCCTTATTTCTTCTGGTCTCAGCTGTTTCTCCATAAAAATAAGAACTGGGCTAATTGTTCTGTATTATTCCTTTCAGCTTTAACATTGATGTAGACGTGACTTCCCTGTCCACTGAATTAGTTGTAGTGTGGTGTAATTTTTAGTAGAGAAGACTTTTTTGTTAATTCAATGCTGACTCATCATTTTTTCCTGCCTGTGTGGAATAACCCTTGTGCCATGAAGAACTTTTTAATTTGATTTTATCCCTAAGGTCTTATTTTACTTTAAATTAATTTGGCCTTTGGCTTATTTATAATTGATTAAAATAACTCTTTCTTTTTTCTCTTATTATTTTAAATAGCTGTCCCTATGGGTAGTTAAATGCTTCTGTATTTTCATTCAAAACATTGATTAGGATTTAAGCATATCAGTTCTTAGCTGACCTCTATGGACCGGAAAAACAGGAGTGACTTTTTTAGGATAACCTGTCTTTGGCAGATACAAAACATACAATATATTAGGTTTGTTCTTAGTTTTCACCAGCACTTCAAAAGCCAGAGGCCAGAAACAAGATTTTTCCACAGTCCTTTGAACAATTTCAATAAATTTCACTTAATTATATGTTGCCGTGGTCTCAGCATTCGTAAAATGAAACTCTTCCTTTTTAACTTAAACAATTTAACTTATAACTAAAACAATTAAGAGCTCTGTGAGGTATAGTCTAATAAAATTATTTGATCTCTAGAAAATGAAAATGAACATTAAAAATGCATTATGTTACATTTTATGGTCACCTTAATATGAGAAACCGTTGTATCCATTAAAAAGAACAGTATATCATATATAATGAAAAGAGTATAACAACAATAAACTGTTAGAACAGAGAAATTACAGAATGTAAATTAATAGGAAAGTGGTATATAAAGGTATCAACTGACATGCTTTTTCAGAATGAAAGGGCCCACCAAGTGGGTAGCACAATAAATGGAAAAATACCCAGACAGAGGATATAGTCATGAAATTTCAGAAAAGCAAGGACAAAGGGAAGATCTTAAAATCTTCCAAAGAGGGAGGAAAAAGAATGTCACATAAAAAGCTGAGCAATTATAGTAGGGCCAGCAAATCCCATGGTGGGAAGCGTGACTTATTCCACATTGTGCTTCCTGGAAATAAGGTGTGGAGGCATGACTGAAATATGAACTTTCTCTCCTCAATTGGCGCAGTGGCCAAGGCAAGCCTGAGCCAGCAAGCGAAGGTCATCAGAGAGCATGAAATGCTTTGTGAGATGAGCCAAAGCGGGGGTAACCGCTACCAAGCACAAGGCTGACCTGGGAACACAGAGCTGCAAGACACCGACACTACGTGGTTTCAAGCAAATCCTTTAAGTGAGGTTCTAGCTAATACTGAAAGAGCAAAGGGGAAGGGGGCATTTAGGCCACACCTTGGTGAAGTAAAGCCTTGCCTCATTCTCAGTGTATTTCTAAACTCCGTGCGTGGGAGTGGAGGGTGGGGAGGGGTGCAGTGATGTTCTGTTGGATGAAGGACCTTGTTGAGGGAATGAATATGAGGCATAGTTAGTCACTTGGCTAATCTTGGACAAAGATGTAAATACCCAGAGCAGTTGAGAAAGGAGAAGGAGCGTTTTCCTGGCACGTTGGGCTTTCAGTGATAAAACTGGGACCGTCCTAGACAAATTAGGATGATTTGGTCACCCAAAGTGAAGTTCCAGGGAATGTGAAGATGCACAGATAAATGCAAGACTGAGACTGGGTTGGAAAGAAAAATAACAGAAGAATAACAATGGAATGGGACTTGCCAGAGTTTGAGAGTCGAGTTCAGGAGAAGCCTACTTCTGAGGGAGAGCCTTCAGTGTCAAAGGGGTGAAAGGCTGAACTTGGAGCTGGCATGCAGCAGACATAATATAGTGTTTGCCCAAGATTGTGGACAGCTCGTGTCTGCCCTTTCTCAGGTTTAAATAAGTATCTGTCAAATATAAAATAGAGAAAATTTCCAATCTACCTTTTCTCAGAATTAATTTGTGGTGCACACGAATTTAATCAAAAATTAGATTTGTTTTCTAGATATGAGGTTTTAATTCTGATTCTGTGGATCTGCTTACCATAGCGAACCATCACTCTCAGAAACCAAACACCCCCATCAGAGCGTCCCAGGGATACACCCTGTGTTCTGCTTCCCCTGGTGCTCTCCTCAGGCCGATGATGCTTCATTACCTTTTGAAATTCCCAAGGACACAACTCATTTTCATAAACACAAGATGTGACAGAAATTCAACAAAGGCCCCACGACATTGGCTGCTGTCTGGAAAAAATGCCTAATTGGTCTATATGCTGAGAAAACAACAACAACCCAGAATGCAGTCTGAGACTGAAATTTCAAAGGCTAGTTTCGAAAGATCTGCTGAACCAGGATGTTGGCAATGTATAGTTTAAGAAGAGAATACTAAACTTGTATGGAAGCACAGTTTGAAATTAGATTTTAGTGTTTCTCTTTTTTTTCTTTTGTAAAGAAAGTATAAGCTTTTTCTGAATATAACTGCCACTTTTCCATTGTCAATACTGCTATACATGATGCCATAATTTTCCATCATCTAATTTACCCCAGCAGTTCTGCATTTTGAAATGCAAAATAATTATTCTCCACACTGGGTCTTAATTTTGTGTGCCATATGGGATTAATTGGAAATAGTATGTAAAAATATTAGATATCTAGAAAAGTAACAAAAAAAATGAAATATGACTTAGAGAAGCAGGTTAATGCCTTTGAGGGACAGTAAATGATAAAAAAATTTAAATAATGGGAAGGTAAAAGTTGTAGAGAAATAATATTGCAGATATACATAAATAAGAAATAATACATTAGATATTGAAATAAAACATTTTTTACAAAGGGCAACTCCAAATTGGGAAATATTTCTTATTTTCCTTTATGGTTGAGCCTATTGTTTTCAAAGTCACTTAAAACAGACTATTACTTTTTAAAACAGATTTAAATCTGTATAACCTTGGAGCTCTTAACCATTTGCATTTTAGCATCTGCTTTGCATGCTTCTTAATATGCATATCTCAGAATTGATTCAATTTACAAGCTCCTTCAGGAGGACGTGTGCTACTATTATATTGCAGAAATGACAATATTCAACAATCTGCACAACATAAATCTGAAAGGATGGCAAAGAAAGAATGCAGTTAGGAGACTTCAAGTTAGATCATAGTTACTGACTCACTTTGTGACCTTGCACAAGATATCTAAACCCTCCAAGCTTCAATTTTCGTATATAAAATGGATTAGACAACCCCTGTAAGACTCTTCCCCACTCCAAAAATTTTCACAAATACACCTCTTTTTACTGGGGGAAGTACTGATCTTTTCAATTGGGAAACAGACATCAACAGATGCCTCTACTCCCCTTTTGATAAATCATATTTAAGAAAAAAGTTCTCAATAGCTTCTGACAAATCACACTACTGTAACAAATACTACTAAAGATAAATATCATAAACTGGATATTAACAGCTCCATACTAATAAAATGAGGCACAAAAAATGTGTTAAATATCAATAATCATAATAATTATAAATATAAGAAATTTCCTTGATGAGAGTCTCATGTGGGGGATGGGGAGAGAAACTTACTACAAAAGCAAAAACTAAATCTAGCTATAAGCTAATTTCAAGAGATGTCCCTATAAAGTAAAGATATAGAAAGGTTGAAAGGTAAGGAATGGAAAATATTTTTAAAATTCTAATCAAAAGAAAGTTGATGTAGTCGCATTATCAAAATGAATAGACTTCAAAGACAAATGTATTGCTATGGATAACGAGGATAATAAAAGGAACAATTCACTGTAAAGATACAACAGTTCTGAATCCTGAATATACCCACCCATGTAGCCTCAAACATGAGATAAACATTGACAAAATTTCCTACAAATATTGCCAAAATAGAATTTTGATGGGACATTTTTATAAACTGATATAGATCAAACAGACATTCTAGTAAACATCTTGAATTGAAAGACATGTGTAGAACCCTACGGCCAACATTGGAAAAATACATATGCTTTTTCAAGGCAACATAGCCTATTAACAAACATTTATATAGAATCTGTGCATGCCTGCAACTATGATGACATCATTTGCATTATGCTATTAAGTGTCATAAATGTGCAATCAAAAGCAAATTTTCCAAGCTCCCCAGACAGGAAAATCTTTCATTGTGGTAGCCAAAGGGAGCAGAAAGGATGTGATCTACAATGTAAAGTTTTATGTGATTTGATAAATGCACGTATCTAGGTAACTACCACTAAAACCAACATAAAGAACGTTTCTATCACCCCAACTTGGGTCCCAGGAAGCCACCGATATGCTTTCTGTCATTATATATGTAAGATTTGTCTTTTCTAGACTTTCATAGAAATGGAATTATGTAGTTTGTACTTTTACATGTCTGGTTTCTTTCACTGAGTGTATTGTTTTCAGATTCAGTCATGTTGTTGTCTCAGCTGTTGGTTCTTTTGTGTTGCTGTGTTGTGTGTGTCCTGTAAACTGCTTTTCCACTGCCCTCTTGATAAACATTCTGGTTGTTCTCAGTTTTTTATTAATGAAAAAGTTGTTCTATGGACAATCACTTTACATGTACATGATACAACCAAGTAATGGCTCACACACAATTTCATGAGAGCAAGTGAGGGCTTAGGCAAAACTCATAGCCTAGATTGCATTAGTCCAGAATAACAGGCTTTTCTCTTTTTGGAAAACCTCATATTTTTTTCCACTTATGGGCTTTTATATGCTGGGTATAATTTTGTGTAGTTGATGTTTTCAGTTAATGTATATTGCTAATACTTGGCATATCCTTTGGTTACTAAGTTTTGAAAAGTGCCATTAACATAGGATTCCATGAGTGACCTCTTGGTAACTAGAGCTCTGCTGGGTTATGGCTGGTTAATTTTACTTGTGGTTTAATTTCTCCCAATGGTAGTCACTTGAAATCACAATATCCTTGTAGTGAAGGGTAATGCTGCATACATCTTACGTTGTATATGGTAAAAAAATAGCTCTTAATTTGTTTCCAGTAAATATTTGAGGTTGTCTATTTCAATGGAGTCTTCAAATGCAACGTCAAATTGCTAAAAATATGTGTTCACACGTTAGTGAAAAGGGACCATGCTCACCAGCTATGACTGAGTGGTTTTACTTCCCCAGGTTAGCCCGGGAGGGTTACTGACTATTTTTACTTCAAGCTCAGTGATTTGGGGACACATCTACATACGTAAAACTTTAGGTGGTCATACCATTTGCTTTCTGTAGAGCTGCTGACTGGGATGAGTTTTAAAATACAGAGGCATGGTGATGTTGATTCACACATTTCAATTTCAAGTTCCTTGAACAGAAAAACTGGCTCTGAAGTTGTTGCCTTTGTGTGGGCTTTGAAACTGAGAACTGAAGAAATTTGTAAAGAGACTAAATTTATGTGGCTTTCAAGGTACACAATGGAAGAAATAGATACAAGAGGTAGATAGAGTGCCTTAAACTGTTATGAAGAAATTAATTTCCTGAGTGAGGCAGGAGAACCACAGTGATTCCTGCTCTGGGCATGCATCTTGATGTAGTTCTACTGTGTTCTATCAGTTCATGTATAGTTGACCATGAGGAGAGGAGTCAATGCTGCTATCTATGAAATTTGGAGAATTCCCTGACTAGGAGTCAGAAGAACTGTTTTGTATTTCTAATTCTTTTACTAATCAATGGGGTAATCTGAGGTTAAGTCAATATGACCCTGAATAATATGAGGAAGTTAAACTAGATCAGGTATAAGTTTTCTTCCAGCCTATTTCATGCCTTTGTAAGTTTTAAATTAGGAGGCTAAAAGTTACAAACTTAGAAATAACCATGACTGGTCTAGATTAATGTTCCATCCAGCACCCAAATCTGTGCAAACAATGCCCCTAGGGAATGAACCATGAATGGTTGTAATTTTTCATACTGACATCAGCCTTAGCAGTAGAGCATGTATCAGCTCCTTGTAATCGCCATTGATGGCACCATAGTGCATACATCCAGCCTATCCTCTTTGAAATCCACTTATGTTTGCTGTCAGAACCTACCTCTTGGGGGTTAAGAGTTTCATAAGGTTATTGTCCTCTGTATGAAGAAGCACTTCCTTTTTTTTTTTTAGTCCTAAATTACCTTACTCAATTTTAAATAGGATCCCTTTTAAAGGAGACTCACTCTAGTATTTCAGATTTTGAAAGTTAAGTCTATGCTTGTTATAGTCACATTAATCACTGCTTTTTTATATTTTTAAGGTTTTTATCTGGTTGGCATCCTCTGGTTTTGCCTTTGGAGGTTGAAGAATTTTACGCTTTCAGTTCCTTCTTGCATTGCTGGCTGTCATTCCTAGAACTGTTTCCACTCTGAATCCTTGGGATTGCTCTAGCGTTCCTTTTATGAAATTTTACCAGGCTCACTTTGCATTTCTGGAGGTGCAACAATAAAGAAATATATAGGATTATAAAAGAAGCAGCAGAAGGGAAAAGCAATATAGTTTTGCAAACAATCCAAGCCTGGTTGGACTTTTGGGTCACAGCAGCCCATAGGTCTGTGTTCCCAAGAAGCCACCTACTACTCACCTAAATTTATATTAGATTAAAAAATAAAAATTGTGTTGTATTTATTCTTTCTGTTTTTTCTCTTCTCCCACTCTCCCTGTGTCTTTTATTTCTGTCATCTCTTTTTCTCATTCTCTTTTCACTTATTGTTGCTTAAACAAGCCAGCTGTTTGTGCTGTGGGGTTTTAGAAGACATTAAGCAATAAGAGTTATTATTCTGTACTACCACTGTAAATCCTATAATAAGCCTAAATTAATCCATAGCATCCAAATAAATAATAAAAATAAAAGGCAACGATTTTTTGGAAAGCAGTGGAGAATGCTGAAGAGATTATCGAGGCACGAGAAACTAAGAAAAGCCCTCCAAGATGAAAACTAACAAGAATTAAAGCCATCTAAGCTCGAGGTATTTTATTACCCATTTGAGATGCACTGCTTTGTTGCCCTCTCTTCAGGTCTAGTTCTTTTTCAAATTCAATCACTCTTATTTATGTTTCCTTCTTTCCCTGATTCCACTTCACGTGAAATCAACATGCATTGAATTTACTCTTGTACGTGCTGTTCGGCCTCAAGGTCAGTAGAGTTACAAAACCGGCAGAAGAGGGCAGCATGCTAAAATTTATTGAGCACTTGCTATATGTCAGGCACACTACTAGGCACTTTTACCTTTCATGAACTCTTCCCAGCATCCCTGTGGGAGAATTGTGATGTCCTTTTGTTCACATGTGAGTCATTCAATTATTTTTCCTGGGACATGCAGGTGGAAAGCGGCAGAGTTGGAATTTGAGTGCAAGCTTTACCCTGCCAGTAAACGGCTTTCAAACACCTTCATTAACGATGGCATTAAGAGATTGTTAGAATCACATTTTTTTTTCATTGTTCAGTTAATCTTTGCTTGAACATTACAATAGAGAGCTATTTTCTTCATAAGATGTATTTTTTGTCTCTATTCTTATTTTTCAGGAGACGAAAATTTACTCCAGATCAATTTTATAGATCAAGCAGAATGGCTCAAACTAAGTCTTTTCATAACATGGGTCTTCAGGAATACTGAGAATATTTTATGCACCTATCATCTACTCTTCCTTTATATAGTGTTCGTTGCCTTCACACAGTCAAGAATCAAGGGTGGATGTGTGTTTTTCTGTATTAAGGTAGCAGCCGGAGCTGGCTTTTCTCTGTCTGGGCTGGTTTCTGTTGTAGTTGTTGATGAATTTTAATAATTTTAGAATAATGCCATAGATTAATTTGGCAATTGCAGGAAACTTCAGAGGCCTGGTAGTGGTTTTTTTTCTCTCTCTCTCTTTTTTTTCCTATTTCTATCTACCCTTCTAGACGATTCTATATCAGATATAGCATACTTAAATGCCAATGAATATGAAATAAAACAAAGTTTCTTGGTAGGTCTCATTTGAAATTGGAGTGAAAGTTTATTTAAAAGTATCTACTGATGAACATGCCTGCTTTTAATGTTACTAAGTTATCAATTAGCTAATTTTATAATTGTGCATGGTCTACTGAACACTGAATTTCCTCAGTAGGAAAATGCTATACTTTCTTTTCCGGGGGCCCGTAAGGGGAAAAGAAGTAATTACTGTCGATGATCCTTCACTCTCTAAGTGCCATCGTTGCAAACTCACCTATTTATAATTCTAGCCACATATTCTCTATCTCACATTAGTGTAGGTAGAAACTGGAGGCTGACGGAATGCTTATTTAAAATCATCACTAGAATATATATGTAAATATAGAACCTTAAGTTACTGAGGGCGGATTGGAATATTTCTTTATAAGAGAAAAAAATTTAAATGATGGAAGCAATGGGCTTTATATTTTTCATTACTCCTTCCAAATGCGATACAACCTATACTTACACTCCTTAACTGGTAGGCAACTTGAGTGATTTGACTCAGCAGGATAATACCACTTAAGATGTTTCATCAGCCATCATGTATAAAGATTTTAGCGATAGCAGAAACAATTTTTTTTAATCATTATATTTTTCACTAAGGTCATTTAGAGATATAGTCAAATTTTTAACACAGGAAGTTTAAAAAGTCCAAAGCGGGGTAAGAAATACCGTGATGCTCAGAGCCATAAGGGCCTGGTTCTGCCTGCTCTGCCCAGGCTCCCATGGATTTGACTTTTCAGTCACTGATCGTCAAATTACTAATTTGCCTTGTTTGTGGGTTTCCACAGCAGGGATTCTTAGCCTTTTTATGTGTCCTGCATCCATTTGGGATTTTGGCAAAGTCTGTGTATCCCTTCTCAGAATAGCATTTTAAAATTCATATAATAAAACACATAGAATTGCGAAGGAAACCAATTACATAGAAATGCAATTAGCAAAGTATTAGAAACAAATTTGTGATATAGTCATTATGTACCTCCTTATTAATGCATTAAATAATACTATCTAGTGGTGAGTCTAATAACTACTATCATTTTGAAGTTGTGATCTGCATACAATATGTTAAGATTTCTGGGACAAATGTAATGGGATATGAGCATTTCTGATTTGTATTGATGACCAAGTTATAGTTATTGTTCTATATTACGGTTTATTTTTCAGCATCCATAATTGAAGAAAATTCTAATTTCAGTTGGAGGTTGGTAAAGCTAAGAATATCTTTTTTTTTTTCCTATCTAAATTCATAGACTGCCTGAATCCTATCTATGGCTCCATTAAGAAGTTATGAGCCCAAGATTAAGAATGCATGCCTTGAAATAACACAACTGCTTTCTAGTAGAGGGTGATAAATGCAATCTCATCTTACCATTTATAATTTTCAAAATGCCCTACTTTATCCTTTAGTGTATAGCCTGCTGACACAGTGTTCATTCTGCAGCCATGGACCAATGAGTAATTTCAACTTTCAAGTCGTATTGTTTAAGAAATCCATTTCCTAAGGCTATCCAGCTGCCACAGGTAGTGTTTCCTCTGATGCTTCTGGGCAAAGTAAATTGAAAACCTTCTGGAGAGGATTCACCATTCTGGATGTCATTAAGAACACTCATGATTCATGGGAAGAGGTTACAACATTAGCAGAAGTTTGGAAAAGGTTGATTCCAACAATACTCATGGATGACTTTAAGGCAGCAGTTCTCAACCTTCCTAATGCCGTGACCCCTTAATACAGTTCCTCATGTTGTGGTGACCCCCAACCATAAAATTATTTTCGTTGCTACTCTATAACTGTAATTTTGCTACTGTTATGAATCGTAATGTAAACATCTTTTTGTTTTCCGATGGTCTTAGGCGACCCCTGTAAAAGGGTCGTTCAACTCCCAAAGGGGTCACGACCCACAGGTTGAGAACTGCTGCTTTAAGGGTTGAAGACTTCAGTGGAAGAAGTAACTGCAAGATGTGGTAGAAATAGCAAAAAAAGAAAAAAAAAAGCCAACCCAGAATTAGAAGTGGAGCCTGAAGATGTGACTGAATTGTTATAATCCCATGATAAAAATTTAATGGATGAGGAACTGTTTCTGATGGATGAGCAAAAAAAAAGTGGTTTCTTGAGACAGAGTCTACTCCTGGTGAAGATGCTGTGAAGATTGTTGAAGCGACAACAAAGGGTTTAGAATATTACATAAACTTGATAAAGCAGCAGCAGTGTTTTAGAGGATTGATTCCAGTTTTGAAAGAGTTTCTACTATGGGGAAAATGCTATCAAACAGCATTGCAAGCTACTGAAAAATTGTTCATGAAAGGAAGAGTCAATCAATGTGGCAAATTTCATTGTTGGCTTGTTTTAACAAATTACCACAGCCACCCCAACTTCAGCAACCACCACCCTGATTAGTCAGCAGCCATCAACATTAAGTAGCACACTTGACTGCCATACCTTCTTTCTAAAGGTGAGAGACCAGCTAAGGCTCACTACCTACCACCTGCATTTGACTTCCGGTCTGCATCATACTTGTGTGCTATGTGCTGTTGAGTCAGATCTGACTCCTGGTGACCCTATAAATGAGTGATTTATGTCCACAATGTCCTGTCCTAAACATGCCTTTGGCTGCTTTCCTGGAGTTGTTCCATCTCATATTTGGTCTTCCTCATTTCCTGCTGTCTTCTAGTTTCCCAGCATCATTGCCTTTTCCAAAGAACCCTGACTTCTCATGATGTGCCTGTAGTAGGACA
>NW_017731466.1:319884-333627 GCF_001890085.2 Hipposideros armiger | reverse complement strand
CTCTGATTTTTTTAAATGACTTTCAAACACTTTGCTGAATAGTTCACTTAAAATGTGTCAACGTGTCTTAAAATATTTCTGCCCCTTCCCTTCCTGTTGGTAGTCAGAAATTTGAATAGCAATCATGGAATTTCTCCATCTTCCTAAATACCCATTCTAGTACTATACACTCTTCTATTTGCCACACAGATTCACTGGTGACTTTGGGACCATATGCTTAATCCTCTCAACTTCTATTAATTGTCACTTTTCCACTCTTAAGACCAGTGACTGTTCTATAACATTTTAGTAGCTTATTCTCTCTGTAGCCCCAAATCCTCCTCTTCAAACTCTAAGTATATGCTCCCTTAAAATGCTCCTTGTTTATAAGAGATTATATCCTTGCACAGAGATTTAATACCTGCCTGAGAGACAATAATATATTAATAGCAGCAGTCTAGGCTGGGGAGTCCTCTCTCAATTGGTAAAATAGGAGAGATAATCTTATCAATTCAAATATATATGCAACAGACTTTTTTCCCCTTCTTGAAACATTTCTTCAGTTTCTTAAAGCATCGTGTGTCAGTGAAGTTGTGTTAAAAGCAACCTCTAGTCGGTGGGACTTTCTTAGAATTGCTGCGTCTAGTAAGTTCACACTCTGCTTCCTGTATGCCTAGCTTTCCATTTGATGTCATTAAACAACGTAAGCAGTAGTTTCCAATTCCATTTGATGTCATTCAACAACGTAAGCAGTAGTTTCCAAAATTGTCTTTGACTTTGAGGTGCATTCCAAGAGCAATCAGGACTAGTGCCTGGTTAGGTTCTACATCCTTATCAATTCTTTCAACAGATATGAGTCAAGGCAAGAATATCTGGAACCTGGATTGTATTTCAGGGTGGATGATTACATAAAAGATGGAGCTGGCTAAGGCTGCCAGATCACGGGATCCAAGACAGAGTCTAAAATGAAACCTGAGGGACCACAGGCATAAGAGATTGCTATAAACTTGCTTCAAATTCCCTACATTTTGTTAATTTTCTTTTCATGTCTTTCTCTTGGCCATCACCTTACTGCATCTATCCTTTCCTGACACGTGAATGCAAAATTCCATCTTTTAGCAGTTTCTCACCAAATCTCATCATGCAAGCATTTCATGAATGTGTAACTTTACCATAGATGTTCAGCGATGCATGGATGGGTGGGATCACATTTTAAATTATGGGACCTTCCCTCTTCCATTACTGTTTCCTCTGCCTTTTCTTCTGCTTCTTATCTCAGTGGAGAAACCAAAAAACAATGCCTTTTCTTTGATACAAAAGACTGTGGAATGGTTCTGTTCATACTCAGACTCCTCAAGGTTTCCCTTTGTTTCTGAAAAGAGCTTGTATATTAATTTATGCCAAACAAACACAGTGTACTTCTGGAAAGATAGAACAAGGAAAAAGGTTTTATCTTTTGTCAGGTATAATTATAATTATGTTTATACCAGATAACATATGGTAGACATGAGTGATGTGATATAGGCTTTGGGAACACAGCGTAAGAGATAACTATCCTGATTCTCAGGTGGAAAGTTGGGATACAGAAGTAAAAGTGAGATGGGAAATCAAGATCACAGGCATAGCAAATAGGAAGGCATTGGTGATTATGATGTATTTAAAGAAAGATGACCAGAGTGGCACTGAAACAAAGGATAGAAGAAAGAGGATAGGATTGAAGTGAAATGTTAGAAAGGTAGGCTGTTGTACTCAGAAAAAGTCATTTTGCATTTGCACATATAAATACCTTGAAGTATCTTCTGGAATATTTGAATAGACTGCAGAACTGAGTCATTATCCTCAAAGCTTTGCTCTCCTTAAAATTTCTACTTCAAGTGGCAAGTGTGAATTTGAAATTTTGTAGAACAAAGTAACTAAGCAACAAGATGGAACATCTTAAGTCAGGAAAAAGCGTTATTTGATTTAATATTTCATGAGTGCATATTGTACTTAGGACTATATGGAACATACAAAAGTAACAGAATTTCATATTCTGAAAATTCACTTTGTCTGTATGTAGCCTTAGTAAACCTAAAAGAATTTGCTCAAGCATTATTTGACAGCCAGAAAGAATGATTTTCCTTCCTTCTGAGGCTTAATGCAAAGCTTAAGTTATATGGAATCTAACCAAATTGAAAAAGTGCTTCTATATTAATATACTTCACTTAAGAAATGTAGATATTTTGTGAAGTTAAAAAGAAGGCAGGATATTGAAGGTGCATTGACCAAGAGTAGGTAGAAGAGAGTTTTTTCCTTCCTCACTCTCTTTTTTCCATTACCTTTCCTTCCATCCTTTTCCTCCGTTTTACAAGTATTTATCGAGTGCCTGCTATGTGCCAGGGACTTTGCTAGATTCTGGGAGACAAATTGAAAATTATAATATCGTGGGATAAAAGTCTTAGAAAAAGACTAAGAACGACCATAAGATATAGATATACTTAAAATTATTTGAAATGACTGATAACACACACACACACACACACACACACACACACACTATACCAAAGTTAGTGGAGCACAACTAAAGCAATTCATAAAAGGAAAAGTATAGCCTTAAGTGCTTATTTTATGAAAGAAAACAGGCATGAAATGAATGATCTAGACTTCTACCTTAAGAAGACACAAAAAGAAGAACAAAGCAAACTCAATGTAAGTAAAAGGAAATATGAGGTGAAATCAATGCAACATAAAACTAAATAATAGAGAAAATCTACAGAGTCAAAATTACTTAGTACCTGAAAAGATTAATAAAATTGATATACCTACTAACAACATTGCTAAGAAAAAAAAAGAAAAAATCAAATAAACAAGTTACTAAAGTCATAAATAAAGAAGGGGGCATTACTAGAGATGTTAAAAAAAAATAAGAAGCTAAAATGAGTAACTTCATAGCGTACAATGCAACAATTTATAAGAATTGCTAGTCCCTTAAAAACACAACTTACTGTAACTTTTACAATGAGAAATGAATATTTTGAAATGTCTTATATCTATTAAAGAAATAGAATTTCCCAGAAAGAAAACTCCAGGTCCAAATGGCTTCAGTACTGATTTCTATTAAATATATAAGGGAAAAAAATTATATCTGTGTTACACAAAACTCTTCACAAAGTAAAGAAGGATTACTTCCCAATTCATTTTATGAGGCCAGCGTAACCGTGATACAAAAATAAGCCAAGGCTACTGCAAGGGGGAAAAAATTACAGGCCAATATCTTTCATTCATATAAATGTAAAAGTTCTTAATGAAATACAGGCCATAGATTATAACAATATATAAGAGGGATAATACATCATAACCAAGTAGGTTTTCCCTCGAATTCAAAATAGGTTCATATGTGAAATGCAGTATAATTCACAATAGTAACTGTATATCACGTGATCATTTCAATAGTGCAGAAAAAACATTTGCTAAATTCAATGACACTTTATGATTTAAAAAATTCCCAAAAATAAACCAGTAATAGAGGGAAACTTCTACAATATGACAACGAACACCTATGGAAACTTTATAGCTAAAATCAAATGTAATGGTAAAAAATGAACCCCCTTTTTTTAGATCAGCAGCAAAACAAGGACTGCTCTCACTTCATTCCCCCCCCCTCAATATTGAAGTAGAGATTTCAGCAATGTAATAAAGCTAGAAAAAGAAATAAAAGGAATAAAGTTTGAAAAAGATTAAATAAAGCTGTCATTTTTTTCAGGCAACCCAACTATACATAAAATATCCAAAGGAACCTATAAAACCACTATGAACTAATAAAAGAATTTTGTAAAATTTTACAATACAGAGTCAATATACAGAGTTAAATCAAGTTTTTAAAAATATTCAAAGTACAATGGAGAAATACGAATTTTAGAATATTCCCTTTACAGTAGCAACAATGCTTAGGAAAAATTCTAATGCTAGATGCTTAAGAATTCTACACTAAAAACTGCAAAGCATTTCTGAGAGATTAAAATTCTAAATAATGGGAAATGTATATCAAGTTCATGATTGAAAGACTCAATACTGTTAAGATATCAATTCTGCCCAAATTGGTGTAAAATTTTAATGAAAACCTAATAAAACTGTAATAGGATTTTTTTGTTTTGATAAAATATGTATAAGCTGATTCTAAAAATCTATGTTGTAAGGTAAAGGACCTAATATGACTGAATAATCTTGAAAGAAAAGAGCAGAATTAGAGGTATGAATCAAGGCAGTGTGGTATTAATGAAAACACAGATAAATAAACCAAAATATGAAATGCAGAGTCCAAAAATAAACTTATAAGGATGGTCAAATGATATTTGACAAAAATACCAAAGCAATTCAATGGGAGAACAGAAAGTCTTTTCAGAAAATGTTGTTGGACCAATTGGGTAGGGTGAAGATGTGGGATGGAGTAGGTGGAGAATCTCTATCCTAACCTCACATCATACACACAAATTAATTTGAGTTGAATGACAGACTATAATGTTAAGGTTAAAACAATATTCCTATAAGAAAACATAGAAGAATATCTTCACCACCTTAGGATAGGTAATGATTTCTTAGCAAGCACACAAAAAGCACTAATCATAAAAGATAGAAAAAAATAAGATAAATTAGATTTAGTAAAAATTAAAAACTTGTATTCAATTTGAGCAATACAATAAATAGCAATAGTATTGCATTATAACCTGAAGAATTAAATGAATATTCATGAATTCATTCTGATATAAATAACTGGATTAATAGAGAAATGACAACTATTTCCTATAAAAGAATTATAATTAATAAATGTAGAGGAATGAAAAAAAATAGACAATCGCCTTTTGAGCATCATAGTAATTATTGCCACAATTAAATTTCACTAATAGATGCTAAAATTAGTGGGCAAAAATTGGAGCAGATACAAGTTATCTGGTATTCTTAAAGTATATCCCCCAAAATATTTATAAATTTCAGAGCAAAAAATAGTAACTTTATAGTGGAGAATCCTGGTGGACACTACTTAAATGATCAATCTTAATATTACCAGTAATACGTATCAATATCAAGTACCCCTTGAAAAGGTCATATCACCTTGTGGTATCCTTCTTAATAATGCATAACCTCAATCTCATTATGAGAAACTTAAATTGAAGAAAATTCTACAAAACACATGACCAGATTTTTTTAAAAATGTCAAGGTCATGAAAGACAAGGACAGACTGAGGAATTGTCACCAACTAGAAGGCGACTTGGGAGACATGACCACTGAATGCAATGTGGGATCCTCGATTAAATGCTTGAAGAAAAAGGCATGGATAAAAAAAGTGGTGAAATCTGAATAAGCTTTGTACTTTATTTAAATGCTATTATACTAAAATTAATTTCTTAGTTTTGATTAGTGTTCTATGGTTATGTAAAATGTTAGCATAGAGGAAATTGGGTGGAGGATATATGGGAACTCCATACCATTTTTTTCAACTCTTCTGTAAATCCAAGATTATTTCAAAGGAAACTTTTAAACAAAACAACAATAAAAAGAAAAAGAAAAATTTTAAACAAGACAACAATGACAAAACCAAAAACTCATTTCTAAGTCACTCTTCTGTAAGAGCTGGCTCATTTCCCTGATCTTCCTGTGCGTATGAATTCCTTAATGTCCCTGACTCTCTATGGGACACTGAGTGTGTGCCATACTCCTAACACTTTTTGAGGAAAGTACCAAAAGAGATTTCTCTGTGTATAAAGTTGATATGGTTTGAGTCACATGATATATGACTTTGTAAACTTCCTAAAAAATGTAATTTTAGGCTATATTTTTCCCCAATTTTTCTAACTAGGCAAAACACTTCCGTCCCCCTTGACAACTAATGTTGCTTCTTCATAGGAAATTTAAATTTATTATTGAACACCATGAGTTCAGTAATATCTTGGTTTATACTGGTCTCCATTTGATATCTGCTTTTTAAGAAATATTTGGTTGCATGAACAATACTAAAGTATTTTGCTAAAACAAGCTCTAAATGTTAAATGTCATGTACCAGTAAGCAAAATGACAAAATAATCTGAGAGGGGCAGAAATTGTTAGTTAGACCCCTGAAATCAAATTATATGCTCGGAGACAGTTGTCTACTCTACCTAGCTGTCTGGGTTGAGTTGAAATAATCTTTATAATATTTGAGAATTCTAAAAAATATTTTATGGCTTTAAGAACGAGACCATTTTAATGTCAAAACCTCAGTTTAGCACATTATTTTTCCACCCACATAGTTATGATCTATGAGAGCTATTGAGACACTCTCTATGGTCCAAACAGTACATCAGAAAGCTCACAAAGCTAAATCAGAATAGCAAAGAATAAGAACACAAATCAAGTGAAATTAATAAAGCAAACGGAATATCAGTGAACATAGCCTGTAGGTAAATTTCCTCCTGGACTGAAAACAGAAGCAACTTAGTAAACAATTTTTAACAATGCCCCTGAGTAAACTGTATTTGATTCACAAGGTCACATCTTCAGAAATGTTATTTAAAGATGCACGATGTTTATTCATTTTCATGTTTTCTCTGTCATTCTCAGTAGTGTCAACTAATGATCAAATATGTCCATTATCTTCTTTCTTGTAGCTGCTTTTCCACTAGGGAAATAGAAATGCTGTGCTGAAGTTAGAGATAAATTTTCACCCCATACTTCAAGGCCATAAACTGCTTGTTTATTCAGAGATTTTCACTGTTGATAAATATGGTGCTCTGTCAAGTGTTGGTAGTAATACTTCCCTTGTTATTAATGGCAATGCTGAAGTGCCTTGTACCTAAAGGACATGGAGTAATCCTAATACTTCGTGTTTAGAGGTGTTTTCTCTTGAATAGCTCAATTCTCCTTCGAAAGTAACCAACCCTGGCACTATGGAATAAGCTTGCTGTGTTAAATTCCAAAGGTCATTGGGGAACAATTTAATGAACTGCAAACTTAATGGTAAACCTGATGCTCAGCGGTATACCCTTCTATCCTTCAAAGAGTTTCCTGAGCTTCTATTTCTGATGACCAGAGTTGGAATCCCTAATATATTTGTTTCATGACACTCAAGGCTGTTTTTTTTTAACTCTGCAAAATGGGAGGGCAGCTATACTTAGAAGAGCATAGAAAGTAAAGTTTCTTTTCCCAAGTTCTTTTCTTACTACTTAACTTTTAAAATGCTGCTGTTTGTTAGTAAAATTATATAGGTTTGAAGTGTATGATTACGACCAAATGTCACCCCATTAAATTTAATAAAAAAGTTAAAAGACAGCCACATATATAACACAGGATTTGTATCTAGCACATATAAAGAAATCATACAAATAATAATAATAAAAAACACAATATAAAACATGAATAAAAATTAACAAAAAAATCACAGATAGATTATATATAGTCAATAAACATACAAAGAGATGTTCAACTTCACTACTAATCATGGAGATAAAATTAAAATGAGAATTTAAAAAATAGATAGTTAAAATTATGCTATTTACTCAGCACACTCTTAGTTTCACTTAGCTGTTAAAATTTGTTTATAAAGACTTATCTAAATATCCCACATAGATATTACAGGAATCTAGTATTAGATAGTTCTGCAAACTACCAAGCAACATGCAAATGCAGAGTATTACTACTTACAACAACTGGAATTATCATCAATAGTAGTAGACAAAAGTTTCTTTGATACTCAGTTTCTCCCTTTCCTGTTTAAGTTACCCCACTGGGCACTATTTTCTTTTTCCTCTTTTTTTTTTCTTTTTTAATCTTGAGATATCTGGTATCCTTAGGCTTACTTATACAATGTATTACAAAATACCCCCCAAAAAACACAAAAACCTTCCTAAATCTGAGTTGTGCTTTTGTGTGACTATAGCTTATTCTTTCATACGATTTTTTTTAAGTTTTCACATTTTAATGCAGTACAGTTAGTAATCAAAAGGAATGAGGCTAAAATGCTGTAATAAAATTTCATATAGAATGAGATACTTTCTAGAGATGGGACACAATATGTTTTTCCCTACGTCTCTGAGTTAGTTTTTATTTATAACATCAACAATTGTCAAATATCTTGGGGAAGGGATGCAGGTATATAAAGGTGTACCTATCAAATTAATTTGGCTTGGATACATTTTTAAGATACTTGGCAAGGATTGGAAAAACATTGAGTTGCCACAAAACAATGGCTGAGAAACAACTTAGGGACTTGGAAGATGAGGTCGCTTAATTTACACTCAGTAAGTCTGAGTGAGATGGAGTTAAAAATTCCTCATTTTTTCGATGGAACAATTGGGTGCAGAGGAGTTCACTTGTTCAAGATGACAGACAGCCCTGTGGAGCATCTGAGACACAACACAGATGTTGTGAACACTTTACCCCTGTAAGGAGACGAAAAGAAAAGGCAGGGAAGACCCCCATTCCCACCAGAAAAGTTCTGTTTTGTTTGGTTTGGTTTTTTTCTGCTTTTTATTTGAGGGTTCCTAATGAGGTTTTGTTTGAGAAAAGTAAATGAGTTCAAATGTAAACATTTATCAAACCAATTGTTTAGACTGAATGTATAGTCATTATTTCCAGTCACACCTATGCCTCTCTTTATATACATCATTAGTGATGATTCCATTAGAAAATAGAATAGCATTAGGGAAGTTAGTTTAAAGTGGAGGCTTTCAAATTTTTTTACTGCAGTACATAAAAAGAAATACTATAAAATCAAGATGATCCAATCAAAATACAAACACATAACAGAAACAGAATTGCTACAAAGCGGACTCTATGAATTCTGATCATTTTTATTCTGTTCTATTAAAAATTGACTTTATGAGCTAGTTTGTAAAAGAGAATTATAAATAAGGATTAATTTTTTTTAATTTAGGCACCCATCATGTTTACTTATTAAGATGTTATGGCAAAAATGTAAAGCATTCTAGATTTAAACCGATAGATGATATCATCTAATGGTGGAACTTTAAAATCAAAGGATACTTTATCACCATTTCCAGAATTAATCTTTAGTATGAGTTATTTGAAGCACTGCCCTAGAAGTTGTTTTATGTTTGGATTTTCAAAATTGTCTTTAGTTACAATGAAATTGCTAACATGGATTAAGTTAGATTAAGTGACATTGGGGCAGGAATCACTTCTTTCTGCAGTCTTCACCATCTTATTCCAATAATATCAAGGTCCCAGGAGGTTTCCTGAAAAAAACATACATCATCATCATTAGCATCTCAAGGTCATCCTGAGACTGCCTCATGGTTGTTGAATGGCACAGGAAGAGTAGTTGGTGACAATTTTCCGTGTTCCTCCACCTCCTTTTTTTTTCTTTCATTTATTTTCTACTGTATCCTTTTTTCTATTTCCTCCTTTTCCTTTTTTACTTTGTCTTGACTGTGCCTTAGGCTTAAGCATAATTGCAACTTTATCTGCCTTTAAAAGGCAAATGAACCTAAGATTCTAAAGATACCTTGAGGGGTCCACCCCCAAATCTCAGAGAGAAGGCCGTAATTGTTTAATTTTAGTTTTTGAAATGAGGTGCCTTTTTTCATTCCCATATTATAGCACTTACCAGTTATCATTTTTTGCCTTGTAGTATAAAGAGTTAGTTGTCTGTTTCTGTCCCCTCCCTATGTATTTACTAAATATGTGAATGAATGATGAACAGAAATTCAACTTAGGAATATTTATACTTGTTGCCAGGTCTTTTTGAATTCAATAGAAGCACAATATACATATTCTACACAGTTCAGTTAAATCAACGAAACTGAAGATGACAAATACTTGGCAAGCTAACTGCCACTCTATGCTGGGCTCCAACAGACATTCCTAAGCCTGGAGCTCCTTTCCACCGGGCTGGGGCTAGGCCTTAGCACCCCCCCTAAATGGCATTTTGGGAGATATGATTATTCACTGGACTTGGCATTCTCAATGCCATCCCTCTCTTAACTGAATTGAATTCATATATTGAAAATTACTTTTCTCTGGGTTCTGGTTAAATTGAGAAAATTGCCAGAGACACAGGTAAGTGAATTGTGGCCAAAGCAAGAGACCTGCTGGAGATGACATCTGTTGGCTCTCTCTCTGTCTCTCCTATTATAAACTTGATTCTGCTTTCTTCTTTTCATCTTTATTAACTATCAAAATATAAGAAGGCCTTTTCTGGAAATGTTGTCCTAAGGAATCTATCATACCTATCATTTGTATGCAACTTTCCCTTCAAAGCCATACCTGATCATACCTCAATTGTTTTTAACTTGAGATCGCTTGTTTTCTTGGTACCAAGATAGCTACCAATTTCCCAAGCACCTCAGAAATCAGCATCTAAAGGCTGTGAAAGGAGAAACATCACAAAATTGTATCCCATGCTGATGCCTGGACCCATTTCCCAGGAAGAGGCATGAGACTCCCCACAATAGACTTAGAACAATCAATTGATTCATTCCCTCCAACTATTGTTGGAAGCAGAGCCCTGAAAATGGCCATTTGGAGGGGAGTGAACAAAATGGGATTCAGTTAGAAGGAAAAAGAGGGAAAATTAGGTAGCAGAGGTCAGTGTCTGCCACATGGCAGCAAGGTGACCATCTAATTTTTTATTGTGTGGAATTATTATTGCCATGTGTTACTGGAACACTACCTCCTCAGTCCCATGTCTTGCTAGCCCTCATGGAAACAAAAGAAACTTGATAACCTCTTAGGCCCAGTTTCACCATATACCAACTCTATTACATTTCAGTGAGCATATTATGGCTTAATAACCTATTGATAGGGGCCTGCACATGAATTTCATTATCATGTTAGTGTTTGATGGTGTTGCTATGGGAATAATTTTGTATAATACAGGAAATTATATGAGGACTCTTTTAACTGAGAGTCAGGCTCTGGTCTAAATAACCTTTATTTTTTCAGATGTCAAATAGTTTTGAAGACACAGTAGAGTTGATCATTAAAGTAGCTCTAGATATGGGACTGATTATGTTACATAAAATATAATAGAAAAACCCATTATATATGTACAGTAATATCTTCAGTAATACAAATAAGTGATGCACCTAATATTTGTAAAGACCAAAGACAGCATATTCAAATTTAAACTAAGAATAATATATCTTCAAATCTATATCCACTTATATTGTGCACAATCAGTATTAAGTTCTATTTAGTTTTTTTTTTTTTTTACTCTGTGATTGTAGTTCTGTGTTGGGTCATATATAATCTACTTCTGGGTTCATTCAGGAAATTGCTTTGGAGTGTAGCAATATGCCTGTAGAACCACATTACAATGTGATTTGCAAATAATGTTACCACCACTATTCTCCACTTGGAAAAGTATCTTACCTAGGGCATTTCTCTTAAGGCAAGCAATAAACAATGTCATAGAAATAGTTTTTGATGGTACATTTCACAGTTATTGCTAGTTTTCTCCTAAGCTACTTTTATAAATTTGCAAGAATTTGGGTAATCAGTTGTCATCAGTACTTTTGTATCTTCTATTATATAATTATATCTTTCTAAGCATCAAACTCTGATCCATCATGGGACACTATATAGATAGCATTACTTTAATAGTCTTCTGCCTACCCTTTCAACATAACCTTTTAGGGCCAAGTGAATTATTTACTGAGGCCTCATTCCTAACGTTTGATTGCTTCCATGTGAGACTGGACCTGAGCTTTGCTGGGTAGGCTGACTTGAGAAAAAGCCGTTTTAGTCTTTCATTCCTAATAGGAGGGGAAGCATCGGCATCCTTTGAGATTGGGTGGCTAGATTTACTTATATCTGTTAGTCGTAGCAGTGAGAGGCTGAGAAGAAAGAGTCTGCTCTGTGTTCCGTTGTAGTGTTCACATGGAACCATCCATGTCTGTGACCCCAAGAACACATGAAGATATCTCCAGCTAGTCAAATAGCAGCTACTTTCCAGTGCCTTTGACTTTTCATTCTGCTGCTTTTTGAAATGACTCAAAAAAAAAGTGAAAGATTAAAGGAAAGCAGTCTGCCAAGTGCCTGAAAGAAACCAGCTTTTGGAGCAAGCTTATAAATACAAGCTTATAAACAAGGGGCTCAGGCTTCAACAGAAAAAGAGGATAAAAGGACCAAGGAATTCCTCTGTCTTCGTACTCAGTGGATGTAGCTTCCTTGTTAAAGGAAAGAATGAATAGAATGAAACTCTCTTGGCCCCAAATTGTGCAGAGAGAGTTTGGAGAAGAAGGAAGGTGAACTTTCAGACATCTGTGAAGGGTAAAGTATTTTTTTCCAGCATGATTGCATTACACTCTGTGAATCCACTGTTCCCATGGGCCATCCTATATACCATTGCAAGGTCAAGGCTACAGGAGAAAAACGGAAAGTCACATGTCTGGGCTTTTCCTGTAATTGTTCCTAGGTTCCCAGCCAAGCCAATTTTGGAGATAAGAAAGACACTTCTCCATAGACCTATGCCTGCAAGCTTACGTCTTGCTGTTTGTTCCCTTTGTATCTGACACGGCTGCACTCCCACCTTTACTTTTCATTGTCCCCTTTATGTTAACTCTGCGTATAGTGTATATGGCTTTCTACAGGGATCTAGCCCCTCCCAGCAGTCATCCCAATATTTCAATATTGCTTAGAGAAACATGAATTAAGGGCATCTTGGCATGATGAGAGAAGCTCTGTGAACAGTTACAGCTCACTTCTCTGAAGTTTCTGCTTCAGGAAGACTGTTTTACATTGCCCCTAAGCGCCCTCATATAGTCAGTTCTAACCTTGGATCGTCTTCCTTAAGTAAGTCTGAATTATTTTGCTCTACTCATCTTTAGTATTTTATCTTGGTTCTCATGGATGATTAGGTTCACTTGAATATATTTTTCATATGCTATGCTCCTCTTAGCAAGACAGAAATTGTTGGAAAACAATTCTTGAACCATTAGGAAAGCTTTCTCTCATCCTGATATTCATCACTCCTTTTGTTATTACTATAATAGCAAAGCATAATCTTGGCCAAAAGGGAGATTATTATTTTATGTTCATAACTTTGGAAATATCTGACATGCGAAATGCTGAAGGTGTTTCTTTATTATTACTTCTTTCTGATAAGCAAGAAAAGCAGGCCATATGATTGATTTCTGTGCCTATGCCACACGAACACTTTAATTATATGAAAAATGATTCTAATGTAGATTAGTGGGTACCTGGCATAATTCGGGCTGTGTAAGAAGCAATGTCCTCTGGCCACCCCACTGCCACAACAATTTACATTTCTATTACTCTTCCCATAACTAAAATTTCCAAATAAGGAGCAGTAGGAAGCAGCAGCAACAAATTCTGAGAAGGAGAAATTTAAACTTTTAGCTTCCATTATGATCATTTTTTAACTGAAAGAGCCAACCTATAGGATGGTTAGGGACACTACTGAAAAGTACTCATCTCTCTCAGTAAGGGTTTCTGAAGAGAGGGGCACATCATTCATGAATAAGCAGAACAAAGAGAATCAGGTCACATGGGCTAATGACAAGGAGGAGACCTCCAAGGACAGGAACAACTGATGTCCTAAAACAGTGTGTGGAAGTTAGATACTGAGGAAGGAAAGGAGCATCTGTAGGTAATAAACTATGTTTGCAAATTCCCCTAAAATATCTCCTCAAGTAACTGGCACTGCTCACAGAGTACACAAGTATGACGATATTTTGCTAATTTTGGTAAACTCCCAAGAAAGATTTGATGAGACCTGATGTATAATATGTCAACTATTTAACTTCTAACTAGTACTTTTATTTATTTTT
>NW_017731466.1:312631-319474 GCF_001890085.2 Hipposideros armiger | reverse complement strand
CTCTTGTAATTGCAGAAGTCAAACATGACTTATATTCATCTTTTGTTATCTGTATATATTGAATATTACTATTTTTTTAAATTAAAGTTTATTGGGGTGACAATTGTTAGCAATTTTAATACAGTTTTCTTTTTTTAAGATGTGTATACATTTTTTTGTATACACATTTTAAGGGATGTTATCTACTCGTATATGTAAATTATAGTTGACATTTAATATTATATTTTAGGTGTATAGCACAGTGGTTAGGCATTTATATAATTTATGAAGTGATCCCCCCAATAAGTCTAGTACCCAGCTGACACCATACATAGCTTTTACATTATTGACTATATTCTCCATATGTGTATTTCATAGTCCTATGACTATTTTTGTGACTACTACTTTGTACTTTCTAATCCCTTCACTTTTCCCACCCATTCCCCCGACATTCCCTCCTATCTAGCAACCATCAGTTTTTTCTCTGTATCTATGAGTCTATTTCTGTTTTGTTTGTTCATTTATTCTGTTCTTTAGATTCCACATATATGTAAGATCATATGGTATTTGTCTTTCTCAGTCTGACTTATTTCACTTAGCATAATACCCTCTAGGTCCATCCATGTTGTTGCAAATGGTAAGGTGTCATTCGTTTTTACGGCAGAATAATAAACACTCCATTGTATAAATGTACCAAAATTTCTTCATCCAATCGTCTATTGACGGGCATTTTGGTTATTTCAATACCTTGGCTATTGTGAATAGCGCTGCAGTAAACATAGGGGTGCATATATATATATTTTTAATTAGTGTTTTGGATTTCTTTGGATAAATAGCCAGGAGTGGAATTGCTGGGTCATGAGGTAGATCTATTTTTAATTTTTTGAGGAACCTCCATACTGTTTTCCATAGTGATTGCACCTATTGCCATCCCACCAACAGTACACCGAGGGTTCCCTTTTCTGCCTTATTTCCCTTATTAATGATAGCCATTCTGACAGGAGTGAGGTAGTACTTCATTGTGTTTTTAAATTATATTTCTCTGATGATTGGAGACGTTTTCATATGTCTTGTATATTTATTGGCCATCTGTATGACCTCTTTGGAGAAATGTCTGTTCATGTCCTCTGCACGTTTTTTAAATTGGACTGTTTGAATTTTTGGTGTTGTGTTGTGTGAGTTTTTTTAATATATAAAATTTAGATATTAACCCCTTATCAGATGTATCATTGGCAAATATCTTTGCCCATTCAAGTAGGATGTCTTTTTGTTTTGTTGATGGTTTCCTTTGCTGTGAAAAAACTTTTCAGTTTGATATAGTCTCATTATTTTTTTCTTTTATTTTTCTTACTCAAGGAGATACTCGTGTAATCAGTAGAAATATAACTAAAGGTAATGTCTGAGAGTTTATTCCTATATTTTCTTTTAGAAGTTTTATGGTTTCAGGTTTTACATGTAAGTCTTTAATCCATTTTGAGTTTATTCTTATACAAGGTATGATCACAAAATACAGTGAATATTTAAATAAAAAAAATTATTACAGTAAAAGACACATTGTCATTAATCCACCTCAAAATACTCCCCCTCACTTGGAACACACTTATCCCATCATTTTTGCCACTTTCTGAAGCAGTTCTGGAAGTCCTCTTTCATGAGTGCCTTTAGTTGTGCCGTCATGGCTGCCTCAATGTCCTGAATCATTTTGAGTTTGGGGAAGAGCCAGAAGTCTTGTGGTGTGAGATCTGGGGAATAAGGTGGATGAGGACACACCATAATGTTTTTATTTGACAGAAATTGCTGTACCAGAAGCGATGTGTGACATAGAACATTGTCTTGATGGAGGATGATTTACGACACACTTTAAAACACAACTTCTCTCAACTGTAGCTCACACCCAACTGACTGTACCGAACAAGTTGAAACTGGTCACACACTGTTACTAAGGTTTGACACGCTGCTTTCTGTATTATAGATTCCTGCCTTCCAGTTGGATGGCACTCAGCAGCAGCACTCACCATAATTTTTTAATAACAAGGAAGGTTCTGTGTCACACATTGCTTCTGATATGGCAATTTCTGTCAAATAAAAACATTACGGTGTGTCCTCATCCACCTTATTCATTGGATCTGGCACTGTGTGACTTCTGGCTCTTCCCCAAAGTCAAAACGATTCAGGATATTGAGGCAGCCATGACCGTGCAGCTAAAGACACTCATGAAAGAGGACTTCCAGAACTGCTTCAGAAAGTGGCAAGAATGATGGGATAAGTGTGTTCGAAGAGAGGGAGAGTATTTTGAGGGGGATTAATGGTAATGTGTCTTTTACTGTAATAATTTTTTTAAAAAATTCAAACATTCACCGTATTATTTGATCACACCTTATATTTATCTGGTTTTGGAATCAGGCTAATGGTGGCCTTATAAAATGAGCTGGGCAGCCTTCACTCCTCTTGGATTTCTTGGAATAGTTGGACAATAGGTGTTAATTCTTTTTTGAATGTAATAAAATTCACATGTGACTCCACCTGTTCCAGGACTTTTGTTCATTGGGAGCTTGTTGATTACTGATTTAATTTCATTGGTAGTAATCAGTGTGTTCAGATTTTCTGTTTCTCCTTGATTCTGCCTTGGAAGATTGTATGCTTCTAGGAATTTATCCATTTCTTTCAGATTGTCCAATTCGTTGGCGTATTGTTGCTTGTAGTATTTTATTAATTTCTTTTTGTATTTCTGTGGTTTTATCACTTCTCTTTCATTTCTGATTTTACTTATTTGGGTCTCTCTCTTTTTTTCTTATTGACTCTGGTTAAAGGTTTGTCAATTTTGTTTATTTAAGAAAAATAGCTCTTGGTTTCATTGATCATTTGTATTGATTTTTTTAAATCTCTTATTTCATTTATTTCCTCTCTGATCTACATTAGTTACTTCCTTGTACTCACTCTGGGAATATTTGCTGTTCCTTTTTCAGTTCACTTAGGTTTACAGTTAGACTTTGAAATTTTTCTTGTTTCTTTAGGTAGGGCTACATTGCTATGAATTTCCCTCTTAGGACTTTCATAGATTTTGCTGTGTCCCATAGATTTGGGTTGTGTTTTAATTTTCATTTGTCTCAAGGTATCTTTTGATATCTTCTTTGATATCATTGTTGGTCCATTCGCTATTGAGTAGCATGTTATGTAGCTTCCATGTGTTTGCATGTTTTTCAGTTTTTTTCTTGTTTGATTTCTAGTTTTGTAAGTGGTCAGAGAAGATGTTTGATATTATTTCAATCTCCTTAAATTTATTGAGACTTGTTTTGTGGTCTAATGTGGTCTGTCTTAGAAAATGTTCCATGTACACTTGAGAAGAATGTATATTTTGCTTTGGGATGAAATGCTCTAAAATGTCAATTAAATTAATTTGGTCTAGTGTGTCACTGAAGGCCGCTATCTCCGTGTTGATTTTCTGTCTGGAAGGTCTGTCCATTTTTGTCAGTGGGGTGTTAAAGTCTCCTACTATGATTGTGTCACTGTTTTGTGGTTTTTTTTTTAAGATTTAATTGGGGGAACTGGGGAGGGGAACAGCATTGGGGAATCAGGGAAGGGGAACAGACAAGTTGCACCTTTTGCTCTTCAGTCTAGTTGTGGAGGACATCACTTCACTGGCCCATGTTGGTATTGTGATCATTGTGCTCTTCCTGGGTGAGGCAGTTGCTCACTGGCCATTGGACGGCTGCTCATGGCAGCTCATGGCAGCTCACTCCTGCTGCCAGCCAGCCCCACTGCAGCCTACGCAGTCGATGGCGACTCACAACGGCCCAGCTCCAAGTTGAGTTGTTATTCACCATTCCAGCTGTAGAGGGTGCAGTGTCAGTGGCCCTCATGTGGGATCCGAACTGGGGCCCTGCTGCTCAGAGCTGGCATCCCAAGCCAACTCCTAACCAACGCGCCACTCGGCTGTCCCAATGATTATGTTACTGTTGATCTTTGCCTTTATGTCGGTCAATATTTGCTTTATATATTTAGGTGCTCCTATGTTGGGTGCATAAATGTTTACTAGGGTGATGTCCTCTTGTTGGATTGATCCCTTTATTACTATGTAACGTCCTTCTTTGTCTTGTACTATATTCTTCATTTTAAAGTCTAGCTTGTCTGATATTAGTATTGCTACTCCAGCTTTTTTCTCATTTCCATTTGCATGAGATATCTTTGTCCGCCCATTTTCTTGTAGTCTGTGTGTGTCTTTCGATATGAGGTAGGCCTCTTGTAGACGGCATATGTATGGGTCTTGTTTTCTTACCCATTTAGCTACCCTATGTCTTTTGATTGGAGCATTTAATCCATTTACATTTAAAGTGATTATTGATAGGTAATTGGTCAGAAACTGGCCTCTGGATGTGTTGTTTCTGGTGTCTTTTGGAAAGGTCTGCCATGCAGGCCAATTTCAGCCTTGCCTATGACTGGCCTGCAGATACCGGGTAGGAGCCACAAATCTATATGTGGTTGGCTGCTGTCTGTGCTGGACCTAGAGGCATGTGAGGGTGGCCTCACTATGAACTGAAGCTGGCTGCCACCAGTATTTGGCTTGAGGCAGCTTAGCAAAAAGCCCAGGGGCCCCTTAGGCCTATTGCCACCTTCTGGCTGTCCATAGACTCAGCTGTTGAAAGAGCCTCCTTAGGTGCATAGGCCAGGCTGCTTGATCCAGTGTTGAGAGTGCCCTCCACAATGTAGTACTAGCTGGGTGAGATGGGGTCCCAGGGAGTCACAAGTTGTGGCTGGTGGTTTCTACAAAGTTAATGCAGATTCAATTCTTGCACCAGTGCTGGACCTGTGACCACTTTGCAAAGTGCCCTGAGAACTCTACAGCCAGCCACCGCTTACCTCAGGCTTGCAAATCCCTGAGTGGCATCCAAGAGAGGCTGCAATGCACTGCCTACCACCAAAGGCTGCCTCAGGCCATCCACTGTTTAAAAGTTCTTTGAGGCTTGGAGTGTGGCCACCCAGGTGCTAAGAATGCCCCTGGCAATGCAGCTCTAGGTGGGCAGGATGGGGTTCCAGGGAGCTACAGGGTGTGGAGGGGTCGCTTTTACAAAGCTAATGCAGTTTTGGTTCTTGCATCAGTGCCAGCCCCATTACCACTTTACAAACATGCCCTGAGGACATGGCAGCCAGCCATTGCTTGCCTGCAGGTCTCTGTGAGTCTCCCAGGAGAGGCTGCAGTGCAGCTTTTGGGTCATTGTTCAACACCAAAAGTTTCCTGGGTTACCATGGGCTTTCTCCTGCTGTAAGAGGCTTCTACAGCTTGGGGGTAAGGGGATGGGCACTCAGTAATCAAGAGTATTCCCGGTGATGCAGTACTAGCTGTGTAGGGCCAGGACCCAGGGCATCACTAAGGTGATGTGCATGTGCAGATTTTACCAGACCAGTGCGGTCTCAGATTTGGCCTTTTGTGGTAGGGTTCAACATAGGAAAGATGGTGCCCTCATGTAGGTTCCATGTGAGTCAGGCTTCATACTGGGATAATGGCGGCTGTCCCTCTAGCTTTTGCCCTGAAGCCACTCAACTCAGTCTTTCTCTGTATATCTCTGGCACCTCTCAAATTGCCACTCCTCCACCAGAGGCTGGGTGAGTGTTTGCAAGTGAGTAAGTTTGTCTGTGGGCTCTCTAAGAGGGCCCTTAGGTTTCCAGCTGCCTTCCATCTCACTGGGATGGGGAGACAGAGTCCTTGCCAGTTTTCACTGCCAGATGTTGTGGGAACGCCCCTTCCCAGCACGGGACCTCTTGGCTGGGGAGCCTGGAGTGGGGCTGGGACCTCTCCCTCCTCTGGCAGGACCTCTGCCATCGAGGTGTCCCTCGTGGTGTTCAACTGCTATCTTTGGATTAGCCTATCTCTCATCTTCTCCCTTCCTACTAGTCTCGACGTAGCCTCTTCTTTATATCCTTAGTTATAGGGGTTCTGTTCAGCGAGTCTTCAGATAATTCCTGAGGTTAATTGTTCTATACTTTGTAATTTGGGTGTGATTCTGGATGCAGCAGGCATAGTGTTTATCTAATCTACCATCTTGGACCTTCTCCTCGCTATTACTTTTTTCTAGCTAGTACTTTTAAGTGACTGGTTTGGTATGTGAGTAGAAACTGAACTTTTTTTTAGAAGTACAATAAATATCATTTTAATAACTCCTCCATTTTCTTCAGGTTCTTGAATGTATCAGCTTAGAGCATCAATTACTAAGATGAATCATGATTATTATGAATCGCTTCAAATCTTTCTTGCATTCTTAATGTGGATTTTTCAGAAAATTTAATGGTAGTATTTGCCTAAGGTCAGTTCAAGCCACATGATATGGCTTGAAAAAGATACAGTATAGATGGGAAGAAAGAAAATCCTATTGTTTGTTTATTCAGTTTTGAACAACTATCTTAGGAAGCAGTGAGAACTGAAGGAAATGGTAAGTGCTATGTCAGAAGGGATAAGTTCTTGCTGCTAAATGTTTAATTTTGTGTCTAGGAAGAGCAGGTGCACAATGGGACGTACTAACTTATAGACTTTCACTTCATTGATTTTTCAGTGAATAGACCATGAACTATTCCCACCTCATTCATAGTATCTATGTCACAGTCACTTCACCTGTCACACAGACATACAAATGGATGAAGTAAGTGTTCTTTTGTTGTTGTTGTTGTTTTGATGAGTAGGGCTTGTCACTTGCTACCTGACTGTCAAAATGTGCATTGAAACTCTGGGAAGCTTTGGGTTCTCTGAATTCTTTGACTAGCTTACATGTTTGTTCAGCTGATGGAGATTGCCTTGTTACCAAGTAAGTGCATTAAGATCCCGTTAATTTTAAATCTTAAAAAATTAAAAATAACCAACCTCTGAAATAGATT
>NW_017731466.1:309371-310856 GCF_001890085.2 Hipposideros armiger | reverse complement strand
TCAGGGCAGGACTAGGAAGAGGCCATGAAGCACTGCCTCAGGGATAAAAATTAAGGAGATACTGGAGAGTCTCAGTAATCAAAAGAAATACTATTTAAATGCAACATTTTAAAAATCAAAATTAATGTAAAAATCCATGGATTAATAACAGTGCCATGCCTAGCCATATTGGAGTTGGGGGCAAAAGGAAAAATCAATAACACTAATCTTGTTCTTATTTAAAATTCTGACTATTATAGTTTTCTTTTTGGGGGGAAGGTGAACCTTCAAATTTTGCCCCCCTGGACGCCAGTGCCTCATTCTCCCCTGACCCTGGCCCCAGCTCTATCTAGACTAATCTATATGCCTTTTATCCCTGTTTATGTCACTTACGGCAGGAATACCTGGTCTGATCCTTTGGGCTGTCAACCTCATCTGATTCTCCCTTTGTGTCACTCCATCCTGCTGCTCCGTAACTTTCACATTATCTTCTGAATTCACAGTTATTTAAGAGCTTACAAGAGTCACATCAAGAGCTTCTAGCTCTCATATTTTCAAGCTCTTCTCTGAAAGCCTTCTTCATCTTTTGCCCTGATTCTCCTGTTTCCTTTTCATCCGCTCAAGTGGTAGACGTTTTCTTTCCCACATTCCTTATAACATTGAACTTGGGATGGGGTACATGTCGTGGCTCATTATAACTGTTTCCAGACCCTTTCCCCTCCTTTTTTCCTATAATCACTAAGTTGAGTATCATTTGATTAAAACATAGCAACAGACTACCCATCCTTGTTCTCGGAAGATTATAGCTTCTTGCCAACTGTCAAATTCTGGTCCTTGGTGATTTCAATATCTATTTAGATGATCCCTCTCACTACCTGGCTCCTTTGCCCACCTCCCCTCAAACGATCTTGTCCTCCACCTTTCCACAGCCATTCACGGCTGTGGCCATACCCTAGATGACAGCATTACCAAAAAGTAGTATCTTTGTAGCCTTCATTTTAAGCATCCTGCTTTCTAAGCATCTGTTCATATCTTTCCATCTCACTTTTTCTACTACCCCCAATTCAACAGTTCTTTGAACTCATTGGTATAATCTATGGATTCTTCTACATTTTCACCCTCCATCACCACCCTCTTATATCTATAAATGCTTCTTTATCCAAGTTAGAATCTATCATTGGGCATTAAAACTCTCCTTTATATATCTCCTCAATTTCCTTACTCATCTCATTTTATCATACTTGCCTGGCAAAATTTTAATCCTGGTTAAACATTTCTCTCCACCTATGTTGTCCCTGTCCCTCCACAGCAAACACAAATGGATCAACTTGCAAAACCAGGCTGTTTGACCTCATTTTGTCTTCATGACATCTGATCTTGAGTGAATGCTCAGTGCTGCAGAGCCATCCTGTCTATCGCTCTAGTTCATTCACTCTCACTCTGCTAAGCCAATTTTTTGTACCTTTCCTTATTTTCCAAACTCCCAATTTCCCATCCTCATTCTTA
>NW_017731466.1:307119-308976 GCF_001890085.2 Hipposideros armiger | reverse complement strand
GCCACTCTTCTGATTTCACACCTAGCTCCCACCCTTGGTTTATACTTACTTAACTTCTCAAACTTTAAATATTGGAGTACCCTGGTTCAGTCCGTAGAACTCGCCTTTCTCACACATTCTCTTGGTAATACTACCCAGTCTCCCAACTTTAATTATCAAATTTATACAGTAGAACCCCAAAATATTTATTTAGCCCAGACATCTTTAGCATGTTTGTATATCTAATACGCATCTGCAACTTAAAGTGTCTTAAAGCAAATTCTTGATCTAATCCCCTGCCCCACCCCACCCACAATGGAATTCTTTCAGTCCTCTCCATCTTATTAAATGGTGACTTTATCATCCAGTTTCTTGGGCCAAAAAAAAACCTTGGCATCATCTTTGCCTCACACTTTCTCTTACATGTCACATACACTCCATTAGCAAATCCTACCTTAAATATATATTCCAAATCCGAGGACGCTTCACCATTCCCACTGCTTTTATCTTGGTCCAAGCCCAAATTCACTCTTGTCTGGATAGTCTCTTTAAGTTAATATTTTTGTTTCCTCCCTTTCCTGTCTACAGTCTAACTCAGCACAGCAGCCAAAGTGATGTCTTTAAAATATAATATCAGGTGATATCATATCTGTGCTTTAATCACTGCTTGGCTTCTAGCCCCCTCAGAGTAGAGCCAGCGTACTTAAAATGATATATGAGGGCCTACATGACTCGCCTCCCACAACTCTCCTGGCTTCGCCTCCTGTTACTCTCCCCCTTGTTCATTCACCCAGACGCGGCTGTCCTTTCCATCCTTGAACTTGCCATTCACGCTGCCATTGCTCGTCTTCTTTCCCTTGGTTGACCTTCTGCTTTGAGGATTCTTCCCCGACGCATCCCGTGCCTTGTTTTCTCATCTCTTTCAAGTATGGTCTTCTAAGTGACACTTTCCCGAACTACCTTTTTAAAAAATTGTCTTGATTCAGATTTTCCTATTTCCTTTTCTTGCTTTATTTTTCCTGCAGCCATTTACCATAATTTGATGATTATGTTTCACATTATTTGTTTCTTATTCTCTTCTCTTCCCTTTCTCCCTAAACACAAACATTAGACAAGAAGATCTGTGAGGGCAGGGATTTGGATTTACATTTTCGCTGTAAAAATCAAACACCATGATTAATACATTACAATAGGTTCAATAGGTGTTGTTTTTTTTTTTCAGAGATTTGGTCAATAGATATATCTACATGTTGTTTCTTTAGGACAAACTCATTAGTTTTCCCTTTCTTCATTTCCTTTACATCAACTTATCAGTTCATGGCAACAAAACATGAGATGAAAAGAAAGACGTATCTTTCTACTGTCAATAGGTGGTGAAAGAAAGCCTGAGCATACGTATATTGTACAGTTTAGAGATATCAGTTTATTTCACATTTCATACATCCATAGCTACAGTGCTTTCTATTATTTCTAGTGAATACTGAAACTTTAAAACTAAGGACTTTAATATATATGCAGTTATTATATATAGGTTTTCTAGGTGACTTTATTTATTTATTTATTTTTTAGCTGAGCCATCCTGCCACCTGTTGGCAGCTCAGCTCGGGCCAGGTATCGAACCGGCAACCCTGTTGTTCAGAGCTCACACTCTTGAGTGAGCTCTTAACCAACTGAGCCACTGGGCCGGCCTCTAGGTGACTTTAGACAAGGAGTGACAAACTCAAATGACTTGAGGATTCAGGAAAAGGAGACATTGGAAGAATAAGGAGTTTTCGCCCCATCTGACGCTGACAGCCTCTACTCAGATTCAGCTAATAATTGCTATCTAATTATATGGGATCAATATTGCCCAAATTTCACGTTTTGGAAAAATTTGGA
>NW_017731466.1:304951-306199 GCF_001890085.2 Hipposideros armiger | reverse complement strand
AGGGCGGGGCGAGGACAGATTCCAGCCAACATGTCAGAGGGAGCATAGCCCTACTGACACCTTGATTTCAGACTTCTTGCCTCCAAGACGGTGAGAAAATAAATTTTCTGTTCTTTAAAGACAACCAGTTTATGGAACTCTGTAGCGGCAGCCCAGGGTAGAAGCAAAAGTTGTCAGATGGGGTTACTGAGAATACCGTATTTCCCCATGTATAAGACACACCTTAATTTAGGGGCCCGAAATTTGAAAAAAAATGTATTGCATAAAGTTATTGAACTCAAGTTTTATTCATCATAAAATTCATACAAGTCCTCATCACTTGCAGGAAATCCAAGTAAAAAAAACTATAACCACTGTATAAGATGCACCCAGTTTTTAGACCCCAAATTTTTCAGAAAAGGGTTCATCTTATACATAGGGAAATATGGTACTTCTTTTTAAAAGTATATATTTTGGGAACTATGGTTGTGATAACCTGAGCTTTAGCTGGCATATTGAACCATGTGACATATTTGAGGATGAGATGTACATGCTAAGGATGGTGGAGAAGAACTATAGAAAAAGCCTGGGACGCAGATAGGATTATGAAACTGCTTTACTAGCCCTGAAAGCCTACCTCTAATAATCTTTTATATGAGATTTAAGCAAACTTCTATGTTTTTAACATGCCATTTGGACTTCTTGTTATATGCAGCCAAACCTAATTCTAAATAATATATTGGTCTTCAGAGAGATGTGAGGATAATGTAGAGAGGAGGCATGGGTGGGGGCAGGAAACAACACTCAAGAAATGCTTTGTAGAAGGGGAGTTATTTGAATGGGGAGAAGGAAGAAAGAAATGGAATTGGGAAAGCACCAAAAATTAAGAATATAATAGAAATGATTATAGTATTGTCTGATGGCCTACTGCTATTAACTACCAGGGTGATACAGAAAATTACCTCATGCTCATGTTGGCCATAGTGTACAGCTGCCTGCTTTGGAGAGCTGATTTCTCAAGCACAGCCAAATGTTAGAAGGGGACTGATTTTTAGGCCCAGCAAATCTAGGTTGGGATGTTTTCTCTCTGGTACTCAGCAACTGTGACTTTTGACTTGTTGTCTAACACATCTGCTCCTCAGTTTTCCCAACTATAAAATATGAATAAAAACATCTAACTTCCAGGCTCTTGTGAGGAATACAGGAGATGATACATGTAGAAATGCCTAATGAGGAATAAATGAGATAGTTCATCTAGGAATAAATGAA
>NW_017731466.1:302251-304790 GCF_001890085.2 Hipposideros armiger | reverse complement strand
ATATTATCTTTTAGGTGCTAAGTATAGAAGAAACCTTTAATACTGGAAGGGACTTCTTTAAAAGGAACTTCCTGGGGCAAAGGCTGTATGCCTAACCATAGCCAACTCTATTATTTTTGTCTTGAATCTTTTTATAGAAAAGTTTTTATGAAAACATCTTGACTCCCAGTGGAAAAATATATTCTTTGGTCTAGCTTGGCCATCTAGTCAATATGATCAGGATCTTAGGAAATCACCAAAACATTACATTTTTAATTTTTTTCTATTACACTTTCTTTCTCAGGGCCTAGGAATTATTGTGGAATTCTTTGAACGTGGTATATCTCCCCATGCCATTAAAATGCTTCCTCTTCCTTCTCCACCCTGGTCTTGGAGTTTCCCACATTTTTAAGTCAAGTCCTTTCTTAGATAGGAAATGTATAAAGAATTTATGACTTGGATAAAATATAGTAATCTTTTGTCTTGGATTAACGGTCCTCAAAGCTTTCCCAGTTATTGTCTTTAGATCTCTGTTCCAGGTGCCCAGATGAACTGCCTCATGGTTCTGATTTTGAAACCACTTGTACCTTTCTGTCATAATGCCCTCTATTCTCTATAACTGGAGTCACCTTTCCTGGAAGTACTAGCCCTCTCTGGGTTATAGAGATAGTATGGCTCTGTCATGAGCGGGACGTGGCTATCAAAGTAGCAGTCTCACACACATTTGTGTCTTTCCACAATGCCAGACTTTATTAGAATGAAGCTATGGATTGAGTCCTACTAACTCAGTTTACCATGGGCATTAACCAAAGCTCGAGTCATAGGACAGCCTACAATAGTCGAGGTAGAGTGATTTCACACAAGACAGTCACATGGGTTTGCAAGTAATAGGATTAGGCAAGGTAAACAGAATGAGAGAATGATGAGAGAGAGAGTCCATGTGCAGCCAGAGACCCTGTGGCGCTGGGGTACATAGTGTTGGGTGTCAGACCCGGCTGGTAAGAAGGTCAGGAGGTGAGGCTTAAAGCGCTCCATCTGGAATGAGTGCAGGTGCGGCTCTCAGCCGGTCAGTTGTGGCCTGAGCGATGAGCCATCAGAGCTCTGGTTTTATGCACTTGGGTGCGGTGCACCCATCTGCAGCCCCATAAAGCTCATCTGCAGTCCAATGAAACCATTCAGATGGTCACATTCCACCCTGTGTCTAGAGTTACCTGGTTAGGGCATTCACTGGGTACACCTTTCTTGTGATGCTGTGGCAGGTGAGTCACTTGATGACTAACATAACTATCAGAATTATTAAGAGTTCATTTTGTGTCCATAATTAATGGTCTACAAATGAGGAAATGTAGATAACTCTGAGACCTATAGGTTCTATACCAAGTCAGCTATGTTATTGGTCTTATTCTGACTGGTTACATGGTTCTAATGATCAGGCCATGTGCTACAGTTAACTGGATTTCCTTTTCATTCCATTTTACCTGGGTGCGTTTCTTGGCTTTCTTCTCCAGACCTTGATAAGGTCTATCTTCTCTGTTCAGCACACTAGGGGGGTGGCATCCTGACTATGTATCCCAGTGCAGCTCCCAGTGTTTTCTTTACCCAACACTGACTTTTAACCTGTTCTTACACTTATTGCTAGATGGTAGTACCTGCCTCTTGCTCCCCGTCGTTATACTTGACATTGACTATTCACTTGTAGCCATGGCTGATGGTAGGACTCATCTTACCTGCCTGCCCATCCTCTAAGCAATTCTTTCTTGTACTGAATTCTGTATAACTCCGATTTGGTCCACATTGTTGGTAACTGAACCCCTGCTCTGACTTTTCTGTCTTAACTGATTTTCCTGGTCAGGATACTTCAACTTTCAAGTCTATACTTTAGTTTCCTATAGTTAGAATAGAGGAGAGTAAGTTTGAATAATTGTGTTGTTTTCTGTACAGATGGGAACAAAAGATTAAAAATGTTAAATCGTAGCTAAGAAGTGCCTAAAAGTGGCCTTTGGCAAAATTGTAATGCAAGTCAGGTGTATTATGAGCATTCTTCCACCTCCTCATAAGGTGACCCTTTATCCTCCATAATGTTCTAATCTTTAAATGCCTTCAGTCATCCCAGTTGGAAGCTGATAAGAAAACTTTAGGTGTTAATGAAACAAGTTAATTCTCCTAGAATATTTGCATGATAAAAGAGCACTGCAGAAAGGATCTTGGAGAGTAGATTTTCAGACTTTGTTGCTCCTCCAACTACAATCATTTGAAGAAAAATATCTCCAGTGCTTTGGATTTTAATGATTAAATTGATTAACAAAAATTAGGAATACAAATATATGGTTATTAACTTCTTCATTTGAAAAAGAATGGCATTTATAAAAATGTATCTATATCACCATCATTTTCTAAATGACAGTAAGTTTTAATAAGAAACAAAATACAGAGGACGTCATCTCAGAATAAAGAGCAGCATTTTTCAAGACAGGACATACATTATTAATTTTGAATGCAGAAATTTTACATAACATTTTATTTTGTATGTGCTTCTGTAATAGGAGTATTTCAAATGACA
>NW_017731466.1:290792-295031 GCF_001890085.2 Hipposideros armiger | reverse complement strand
GGTGGTTCAGGATGTCCTAAGAGATGCACTCACCATAGACCTATTCTTAAGTTAGTTTTTGGTTCACCACTTCTTCATCATTTTGGTAGTCTAACTTTGGTCGCCTTGCCCATATTTGGCACAGGCTAAGGACTCCATTTCTAGTCAGAGTCCAGATTGACTATCTCATCCTCAATGTGACACTGGGCCTGTGGGTGCAGATTTTCTGGTCCCAGTTCACAAATAATGAAATCCTTTCTTCATTCTTAGCTTTAGGTAGCTACCCCTGTTCTAGGCACAGGGCCTTATGCCTGGAACTCTTGTCTCTGTCTAGAAATTAGAACTCCAGCCCCTAAGGAGGATACCTGATCCTGGTATCCCTGTGGGTAGTGGGGAATTTCCCTCTATCTTAGCATTTTTTAATGATTTTCCTCTTTTATGATTTTCCCTAAGGAATTTTTTCTTTACTTCTTTTGAGATCAGCCATGTCTTTCAGATGTCTAAAAATTTTTTCATCCAAAAGTTCTGTGCATTTTTAGCAAAATGAAGAGATGTGTATATCTGCTTGGACTGCCATTTTGTCTGGAAGACCTGGAGGATTGTATCATTATTTCCATTTTATTGATGAAGATACAGGAAGCTGGGGACAGCTGAGCCTATATTAGAATACAAACTTGATATTATTGAAGTCCATTTTATATTTGTCAGTTAATAAGTAAGTGAGTTTAAGTGAAGCAAAGGGAGTCTTATAGAAAGTTGGAGGTGAGAAGAGTGGTGGTGAATATAACTGTAGGTTATAAGAGTTATGAAAACATTACATGCAGATTGAAATATATTCAAGGGCCAGGCCAGAAACGATAGGCTGTCATAATATTCTAATATGTGAAGGAGGGGTGAGTCGAGTTAAATGGTGCAGAGATGTTGTGCTAAACATCTTCAAATTCTAAACCTTTTAAATAACAGGCTGGCAAAATCCACATCTGCTGACTAAATTCAAACCAACTCTATTTTGCCACCTGAGGAGTAAATAACTTATACTTTGTTTTTTAAGCAGTGGGAGTAGAGAGTACAAAATCATTCCTTTGAAGTCCACCGCAATATTCTTCTTATAGCTGATTTTCATAGCAAATATCAAGGTTTAGTTTGCATTTCACGAGCACATACAAAACGAGGGTTAGGGGAAATTGCCAAACATATGCTAAGCAATATGAGATAACATATTAAACTGACCCCTTTACAATATGGGTAATGTGCTCATAAAATTTTGAAAGTGTCTCTATTTTGATTTGCAGACCATAGGGAATAAATAAATATTGTTCAATACATAACTAAAGTTCCAAGAGGCAGATTTCATTTCTCTTGCAGAACCTCAAGATCCCAAAGGGAAAGAAAGGCGATGGGAGGATGAGCGCTGATGCTATGGGCCTCTTTACAGAGCGGAAGNATCAACAACTCATAGTTTAAACTCTTCAAATTCAGTTGGTTTCTTTGGGTTTCAGTTACTCTTACCAATTATTCCCCTCCCCCCCATCTGAGTCTGCAACATCTCAGAGAGGTTGCAGATAACTTCCTTTAACTGATCTTTCCTTGATTAATTGAATGCTAGATTATTTTTATATTCTTTTTCTGTGACTGGCCACAGCTCTTTTGTAGTTATTAAAAAGATCTGTACTTGGATTGTAAGCATCTCCCAAAGACCTTGTCTATCTATAAGATCACAAGTTCTAAGATCTCACTAATTACACCATTAACCATACACACTTCTTCATGGACTAGTGTTTGTAACCCACTGGAGAAAACTACCACAGACTCAACCAATGTGGGAACCAGAGTCTAAGATTCTAAACAGTAGGGAGATGACAGGGAAACAGATTATAACCTAATTCCCAACATAATCTTCAGTCATGTACCAAAATACAGCCTCAGTTCTTTAACTATGTAATACCTATCATAAGATGTGCAATAAAAACTCAGTGAGATAATATGTTTGGAAAACTTATGAAATGTTTTTGCAAATAAGAATGAAACCTGTTTATCATATTTATGTTTCTCATTTGGATATAAAATAATAATTATTTTACAAGTAAACATCTAAGGTGTATTTGATTTTTAAGAGATGTATTATGAATGAAAAAAAGGTTTCATAGAAAACAGTATACAGCAATAAGAGTCCTTTAAATTTTGTGAGTGAGTATATATCATAGAAGAAAATAGTTTTGGGCAATAAAACAACCCAACTCTGCTAAATAGACTATGTGACACAAAATATGTATTGCTTCTGAAGTAAATTAAATATGACTTAGGAGGATCAGCTAAAGAGACAATTTCTGGGACTGAGGGGCTAGAACCTTTTACAATAAATAAAATAAATCCTAACTTGTGATCTTTTTTTCCCCTTCAGGCATTTCCTATTAAAGTGATAAATGCTTACAAAATAGATATCCAGCTATATGACCAAATAGATTGAATGGGACTGATGGGCATTTCACAACAGTAATTTTAATTCTTTCCACTTTTCAAAGTAAAGCTACATTTGGATAAAAAAATAAAATTTTAAGCCAGAATAATGTATGATGAAAAGCATATTAAACCGTACCTTCTTTTTGAAGTTGCATCTTTTGGGATGCTCACTCTTAATCTCAAGAGTGAGTTGGATTTACAGCCACATATCAAATGTTCAAAAGTCCTTGGCTGTCTGAGCCTGGCTGCCCTCACCCAGTCAGTGAGACTATAAAACACCTGGGTTGATTTGATTCATTCTGGAGGAGAGGAGCAAAGTCATGCAAAACAATATGAGAAAAGACTTCCTTAGGCAAAATAGTGATGCATTCAAAATTTCATTGGCTTTGCTTTGTCCTTGTGGCATCTGTTTTTAATCAGCTCCCACCCACTCCCAGTGCCCCCGTGCATGATAAAGAGTACAGAGTGATGCTTCCAGATCGTTGCATGGGTTTATCAGTCCATTGCTTTATTATGAGATGTGTCAACCCCTCCATCCATTCTAACCTGTTGGTTATCTGTGACACTCTCTCTTTACTCTCCTTTTTAGATGAACATTGGTTTTAGGAAATTGATCATATGTAAAGGTAGTCTATCAGTGTCTTAGTCAGCTTGGGATGCTATAACATAATACGGTAAAGTCAGGGTGCTGGCATGTGTGGTTCTGGTGAGAGCTCCTTTCAGAGAGAGGGAATACTCTAGTGTCTTCTTCATCTTATAAGGACACTAATCCCATCATGGGGGCTCCACTCTCAGGATCTAATCTAAACTTAATTGCCTTCTAAAGGCCTCACATCCAAATATCTCATACTTGGGGTTAAGGTTTCAGTATATGAATTTTTGTGGGACCCAAGCATCAGCCCACAACAGTCTGTGTATGAGTTAGTCATTTTTTTTTTTCCTAAGGCAACTTATTCAAGTCTTTCCAATAGGTTGCCATGGCAGTATAGCAGGGAGGGGCAGAGAAATAAGTAAGTAAGGGAGATATTTTAACAATGACCAGGTCTTTAGCCTTCTTCTAAATGTCTTTTTACCATTCAGGAGACATTCACCTCTGTGTGGAGCTGGTCCAGGATACGTGTGGTTCAGTCAGTGGAGGTGTACCATCACTTTTACATCCCATAAGCACAGGAAGAATTCTCTGTCCTTATGTCCAACTAAGCTTGCAGATAGCCATAGCAGGGACTGCTTGCAATAGACTAAACCCCTGCACATCCCAAGTGAAGTCAGCTCTTCTGCTGCTGAAGAGGTGAGCACTACCAACATATGAGGACATTTTGAAGAGAATGTGGATGCTTTTTCAGTGTTGGCGCAAGTGAATGAGGAAGAGGACCTGGAGGATACAACAGAAGGAGCCAGGAAGTGAGTACCTGGAACCATCTGAGCAGCAGGCAGGAGATCAGACTGGTAGGACTGGGGAGGTGGGAGTCAGCAGCGGGAGAGGCTCGCGCTGAACATGCAGCTCCAGCAGTTGTCTAGTGCTCACAGCAGAGAGAGCCACAGGGATCAGGGAGCTGGAATAGAGCTGCTAAGGAAGGGAGGCGAGAAGGAAAGCCCAGAGCCAGCCTGAGGTCTCAGGGAAGGGGGCTGGGGATTTAGTGGGAGTGGGAAAGCCAGGAAACCTGCAAGTAGGGTAACAGGAATATGCGCCAGAGCTGAGGAGAGGGGCTCATTTAATTGACTTCCCAGATCATTTTCTTGACAGGAGGCAATACCCAGTGGTAGGCAAAAGGCACTAGCTGTCTCCAGGAGGAGTCTGTT
>NW_017731466.1:287671-288952 GCF_001890085.2 Hipposideros armiger | reverse complement strand
CTGTGAGCAGTAGTAGGCTCTTCCATGTATAATACAGAGTAGTGTCTTACAGTTAGTACATAATCCCACATTTGTATTACACTGCAAATGTCCCTATTTGACAGATGAAGACACTGAGAATTGGAAAGATTTGATGAACCTAAGCTGAATTTAAATTTCTCTCACAACCTGCCCATCTTGCCCATGTCCTGTGTCTGGCATAGTCTCAGGTATCTTGGACACTGTTAAGTTGAATCTTGGTTTATTCTCTCTAGAACATCATGTTGTGGATAGTGTGGGAGCAAAGGAGACTGTGCAGGTTGAATCCAGTGAAAATGCTGTGGTTAGTTTTCCTGGTTTCCCTCTGGAGTGTCTGTGCAATTGCTGTTACTACAGATTAATAGTTATCCTTGTTTCCTGAAATCTGTAGAGACAAGCAGGGAGTTGGAATGGGCAGGAGCAGAGATACTCACGGCCAAGGGCAAGGGTGTCATGGAGGAGAGAGTGCGCAAACCTCTGTGATGCAGAGGCAGGTGGAGTATCTAGAGAGAAGAATTGCAATTTCACAGTTTCATTATGCACAGCAGGGCTTCTGCTCTTGCTGCAGTTTTTTACTTTCATCTTCCTGACTAGTAAAGACCACAGACAGTTTCATTCTGGCTTATGAGCATGATGAAATGGGTTCCAGTGTGGACAAGCAAATGGAGGAAACCTAATCAAATGGCTGTAAGAGCCTTGGAGTACAAATTGGCTCTAACAGATTTGATATTAAAAACAAACAAACAAAAAACCCATTATTATCCAGGTTACCAATTGCATTATATTTTCTTCATTGTAAATAACTTCCCAAGCCTAAGCATTTAGAGCGAGATTAGCCAGAGAAACAAAGAGGTCCTTGCCAGATGCATATCATGGGTCTTCTTTGGCTACTCCTCTTGAAACTCACGGAAGAAAGGGTCATTTTAATAGAATCCATGAGATCTGGAAAGAAAAGTCTAAATTTAGCTATTGTGGATTTCCTGGAGGTTGGGTGGCTGTTCCACATTCTGGGACAGCTGGGGAAATTGGTAGTAATTCTATTCTTGAATGTCAGTGTTTTTAAATCATGGTGTTAGGTATCCTTGGGCAAATGGATGGGAATTAGAGCCGTTCCAACCACCCCAAAATTTACAATCTCCAGGTGGCTGGGATCATTTAGAATGAGTGGGACTGGAAAGGCTTCTAAGAGGAAAATATTGAGGACCTTTAAGAAGAGAGGTTCATCAAACATAATGTGCCTGTTGACCACTCAGGTATGTTGAT
>NW_017731466.1:263261-281802 GCF_001890085.2 Hipposideros armiger | reverse complement strand
GGTTTCACAAAGGTAGCAAACACCACAGAAGCATAAAATAGTGGAAGCAGGCTGGGCATGGATAAAGCTAGTCTTGGCTTTGCCATTTAAGAACTGTGTGAGATGGCATGGCACTTACTCTCTCTCCGGGGAACAGTGCTTCATTTATGAAATGACACACTTAGATGCAACTTAACATTCTTTCCAGCAATAAAATTCTATGATCCTCATTCTAAGCCTGAAGGTTAATTTCAATGACATTTCCTGCTGGGCCAGATTTCCCAAAGAGAGGCCTTTGATGCTTAAACTTACAGACTATAAGGTCAGTGTACCAGTCAGGGTGAGGCCAGTCAAATTGAACCCATTGTAAATTGTTCAGTAGAAGGGTTTAATATGAAAAACAAGTTTAAAAGGTTTGGGAATAGCTGAGGAAGCAAGAACAGGATTCTACTCCCAGCTCCTGAGGTGGAGGGACAAAGGGAAGAGGTATTGTGATCAGAACCCCAAAGCAAACCTATCTGAAAAGAGTTGGGATCCCCAATATAGGGACCTGACTGAGCCAGTGATGGAATCATGGGGAAAAGAGTACCTGGAAACACGTTGGAAACACATTGGAAAATGCTCCATGAATGAGCTTGAGCCACAAAGAGATAGAGGCAATTCCAGAGGCAATTCTTAATGTAGAGCTATCAGAGAAATGTGTGGCTTCTCCCTTCCTCTACCTCATCTAATCCCCTTCCAGACCCTCCCACTGGTCAAATTTAATTGGAAGTCAGTGGATAAAGAGTCCTAGCAAGTGTAGGTTACAGGGGTCAGTGCCCTGTAACAAAGAACATAAAAAGGAAAGTTTTAACTGTTTAATGCAGTGAATACAGGGGGTCTATCATGAAATCCCTCGCTTCCACTTTCAATGAATTTCTTATTCTAAATTTCCGCCTGAATGTGCTTGTTTCTGAGCCCCAATTCTGATTAATCATCTATGGCAACTGTAAACCAAAGGCACCTGCTCCTAAATATTCCTCCACAATTCCTGTCATCTTAGTCACTTTCACACCAAATACTGATAGGATGGACAAACCCTTCATGAAGGGAGCCAAATAAAGAGGTTTGTTCTTGAGCCAGTGGTCAGGAATAAGGCTCTTCCTACAGTCGGGAGAAAGAGGAGTATGGACCTTTTGTGGCAACAGGGGTAGCATGTCACTCCACTGTCACAGGCAGAGAAGCAGGTATAAGAAAAAGCAGCTAGCATTGGTCATGGCAGTGCCTCTCAGCTGAGGCTGCCATAGTCAATAAAAAGCCCCAGTGCCTCAGTGAACTGGAGCAAGGGGATTCCTCCCTTTTTCTAGCTTCCCACCAACCAGTAATTAGGTTCCCTGGTACTGGACACTCTTGACATAATTTCCCAGCTCATCTTTCCACTTTTGTCTCACTTGAAATTGGTGGCATGATTCTCAACTTATTTAAGTTAATGACTGACCCTCTAGGATAGGACTTCTCAACTGTATATCCTGAGAGCTTGGAAAGTAACAGATACTGATTCAGTAGGTCTGGACTGGACTCAAGGTTCTGTAGTTCTAGAAACCTCCTAGGTATTGTCGATGGTGTTAGCCCACACAGCTCACTAATTTTATTGTTGTTGTTCTAGGAGGTATTCCTCAGAATTGGGCACAGGGACCACATTCTACAAACCCAGAAAACAAAACCAAAAAGTAACAACCAAAGTATGTGTGTCTGAGAGGGTGTGGCTTCTAGACCTCTGTCTCTGATCATCTTACTCTGTCCCAGGACCTGGAAGTGGCAGGTAGGTCACATAACTCTGCTGTGACAGGGTGATGCTGGTTTCCTTGGGGTAAAAAATGAAGATGCTTCCCTTCACTGTATGGTAGCTCTGCTTTAATAACTCGCTAGGGAATGTCCCCCAGGCAGAGCAAACAAGATGGAAATAAACTGCAATGGGAATAACTCTGGATGGGTCATGAACCGTGGTGACTCCCCCAATTTACTGTCACTTGTTTGGTGCTTGTCAGGGCAGCCAGCTGGTTTTCCCCTAGGATACAGTCAGCATGTCCAACTCTGTGTGCTCTACTTCTACAGATATTATGATGATTGTCCCCACAAGGAAGAATCTGAAAGATGAATGTCTTAAGATTGGAGATTCCTTCTTAACAGCTGCAAGGAAATTTGACAGCTCTAGATTTCCGAAAATAAGATTACGTTATTTCACATGGTGTTAGTAATGGCTGATAGATTTGTGTTTTGGTCTGGGCTGTTTCTACACTAAGAATCTAACAATTTATTTGTGATCTTATCTATTTTCCTGGACTCTCTTGACCTTTTAAAGGAAATGGTAAAACTATTTTATAGGGAACAAAATAAATAGTACCGCGTTTCTATTGCATATACAGACTGAAGTGAGTGATTAGTAAAACTGTTGTTATCAGTGAGAGAGAAAAGTAGGTCAGATTCCTAGGGGAGAAATAAACAAACGAGCAAACTAGCAAATCAAAAAGGAATGATGAAGTAGGAACTGGCCCAGGATTAAGAAACTCTCAGGGCTTTAAGCTTCTTTCCTCATAATTCTTAGTGGTTTTGAGGATCTCTGTTAGCAATTAAAGGGATTATGTATACAACTGATGACTCCATGCCTGAACAGATTTTTTGTTTGGTTTTGTTTTGTTTTTTTTAATCTTTATCTGATTTGGATGTCATTATTTGGAAAGAGAAAGGAGACTCTGGGAAATCTACTTCAGTATTCTCATATGTGAAATCAGGTGACATACCTCAATCTTAGGCCAGTTTTACTAACTGCATGTAATATATATATTATAAATATTACATATGTATTATATATTATGTATATATATATTGCTTAGCATTTTGATTTGCATATAACAGATCCTCAAGAATTTTCAACAATTTATATAAGTATTCCATAAGCTTCTATATCTGCCTCGGCCTAATTTTAATCCCCAAAACACCCTTATGAAGTAGATCTCAACTCCTTTTGAAAACACTTGCCTTCACTGAAGCTTACAGAGGTGACAGATTGCCTAAGGTCACATAACTAGAAATTTACAGAATTAGTTTAAACTTCAATTCTCTGATTTCAAATCCATGCTCTATTCAGTTCACTGCTCTCTGCCTTACATACACACACTGTTAAGACATGACTGTTTGGGGCATCAGTGAGATGTGAGAGTGCCCCCTTGAAGGCTCTCAGAGCAGGGTGTTCTGTGGGTGGTGGATGAACTTCTCTCTGTTACGATGCCTAGAGGAGGTCTGATCATGTCCAAAGCTCTTAAAAATAAATTCTCTTGGCTCATTTCTGGACCAGAGATTTTCAATCTCAGTATTTTGTCATCTGTTCGTAAACCTGTTGGTTTCTCTTAACTGCTCCCCATAAGCAGTCACTTATTCTGCCCTTAATTTAGCTGCCTGCTCGATCATTATATTGGGTTGTCGGAAACGTCATGATGCATTTTTGTGACGAAAAACAAACAAACAAAAATATGTCACGATGTTTCCGACAACCCAATAGTTTTGCCATCCCTTCCACACACTTTCCCACCCTTCATCCTCCCTGAACTTTAACTCCTTCATGTAAAGACTAGTGCGTTTCTTTCCTTCACTGTTTTACTTTTTCTGCTCTCGGCACCATGCAAAATTGAGTACCTCTAGAGTTGGGCTGAGTTAACTCCATTTTATTTATCTTCTGTGGTGTGTTTTAAATGGTGAAAGGGACTGCCTGCTATTTCTTTTCAAATTAGACTGAAATTGTTGACTGAATTCCACTACCACTACCTGGAGGCAGATTTGGTGGGAAATATTTTATGTTACTTCCTGAGCCCCATCATGAAACCCACTATGTTTGTTTCAAACAACCAAAGCTGGCTTCAGTCCTAAATAAAGTTTCTAAAATTTCTTCCTAGCCAAACATTTAATTGTTCAAATTTTAAAAATTGCCTGCTTACACAGCTAGGTTCTTCCAGCTGTGCTTGTGAAATGTTTGATCTCATTTAGTAGCAAACCGCTCAGGCCCTCTGTCAGGGGACTATGGCTGATAAAATAGGGCTCCTGTATCTGCGGAGGTACTGCCTCAATCTTACGTGCGAAATTCTTAATACAGTGGATGAAGTGCATGCCCCTGCCTGGTTTTGATACCATGTTGCTTATTGCTTCCTGGTTGACAGAAGATATTCCTCCGTCTGTATTTACTCTTCCATTTTTCTCCTGAAGACCAAATACGGACTTCAGGCTCTGCCACAGTCCTGTGGGATCGATTTGGAATCCAAATGTCCTCTTTCCCTTCAGCTTTGTGAAAAAGGTACAAACAGACACCCTCACATAGTTGGGGTGAGATGTACCTGGTGCATGAGTCTTGAGAGGGTGTCGCGAGCTCACCTTCTCCTGCCTTGTCCTCCTCTTTTGTTTTTCCTCTCGCTCGGGCCTGTGTGGTGGCGAATTCCCCGCTCACCGACATGCTGTGTTCTGCTGTAGATAGCTAGATTACCTTCTGGAACGCAGGTAATGTTTGTGGGTGCTGAACGCTGAGGATGTGTTACAACTGGTGGCGAAGCGAATGCCCAGATCCACCAGCAGATGTTACCAGTTCGGGCCAGTGCCATTTTCCACAGCCATGGGCCTTGAAACTTTCCCACCTGCAGCGTCAGAACGATCTAATTCTTAAACCGGTAGGCGCCAAGGCTGCTGGAATATTTGCAGCTCCTGTCTTTCTGGATGAGTGAGCTGTAGAGAAGCCTTGTTCTTTCTGTGGACAGCCCAGTCTCCTGTATTGACTTCTGCTTGGAATACTGGCACCTAATTCCCATTCCAGTCACCTTCTGGGCTCGACACTGTTGTCAATGAGGGGTCCTAAACCCCCGGCCTAGCTCTTGGGCCTCAGAATGGCCTCTGCTTTAGATACCTCTGTTAGAGCCCGTATCCCCAGATGTGGCATGGCTTTTTCCTCGTGCTAAAAACTTCTGCCAAGTGGAGCTGTGCCCTGCCCTGTGTCCTCAGGGCAGATCTCTTGGACCTGAAGGCTGGCTGAGATTGAAATCAAGAACACTGCACCCCTTGGGCTTGGTGATCTTACTCTCGGCTCCTCTCTAGACTGAGCTAACCATTGATTTCCATCTGTTTTTCCCCATCCCTTTTCAAAGTTGCCCTTGGCTCATGTTTCTTGCTGACTGGAACTTCCAGCACACTACCCTTTATTTAAAAAGGTTTTTCATATATGAAAAATCATGTACTATCATATGTACTATTTAGTTGGATGAATAGCATAACACATAATGATAAAGTAAAGGAAAAATAAAATTTTAGAGTTTTCGCCTATCTTAATTTATTTCAATTTTACCTTCTTTCTGACTCCTTCCTAAGGTTATTGTTAAGATTTCTTTGTTTTAAAACATATATTTTGAAATTAAATTTGTTGGGGGTAACATTGGTTAACAAATAACATTATATAAATTTCAGGTGTACAAGTTGATGATACAACACCTTTACACTGTGTTGTGTACAGTTCACTACCTAAACTCTAGTCAACTTCTGTTGCCTCATATTTGACCCCCTTTTCTCTCTTCATCCTCCACCCCACTCTTAAACAAATATTAATCAAGAACCTAATAGTTGACCAATACATTCATGTAAAATCTTTTATTGCAGCCAAAAGCAACACTCTGAGTTACTATCCTTTCCCACAATTTACATATGAATAAAGTGAGGCTTAGAGGGAGAAGCAATTTGCCCTAAAACACACACACACACACACACACACACACACACACACACACACACACACTAACCATGACATGATTCAAACCCAGGTACTTCTGACTTACAAACCCCTTTTCACTCTTCAGAGCCAAATTCCAAATTTTACAGTTAAGGAGAATAATGCTCAGAGAAATGAAGACACTTGCACAAACTGATCATGTGGATTTCATGACTTCCAACCAATACTTTCACTGGACCACATTGCCTTTTAACCTAATTGAATAAAACGATTGAAGTCAGTTATATTAATACCTGTGCAGTGGTGGAACATCACCCTTTATTTTCTTTGCCCTTGGCATACCCCTACTATCTCCTGTAGGTTTTTTGTTTCCTCCTTTGGGTATTTTTTCCCATTTCTATGACCATGTCTGCCCTAGATTGCAGGGCTGACAGCCTCAGGGAATATTTGATTTGCTTGGACCTGATCAAAGTTGCTGGGTTTTTTGGGGTTTTTTTCTTCCTTTCTTTTTTTTTTAAATATAAAGTCCTGACAAAATAAGCTCTTTTTCACCAGGTTGACCCTCTTGTTCCTATGTTTCCTGGTCCTTGAAATTGTCGCTGTTTAAGCATCAGAAACCTTAGCCTAATTCAGCCACGCAGAGTAGTTAATGTCAATATCCTGAGGGTCTGACGGAAGCAGGGAAGCATAGAATTTTTGAGCTGGAAAGGATTCTCAGTGCAAGTCTAATGGAATTTAAGGAGTGGTTCTATTGCAGTTTGGGCATCGTGCCTAAAAGGAATCTGATATATTCAGTGTCTGCTTTCAGTTCCCCTTTGATTTCCTTTTATATGTGTTGCCACAGGTATAGACTTGTGCCCTCTTAATCCATTTCTGTGAAAAAGCAGTCGAATAAGGTGTGAAAGGCCTGGAGAACAAATCACTGATTTGTTATGTGGATAATGCCAGCGCATATTTTCAAACCGAATGCTTATGAAAACTCTGTACCATCAAGACTGATCCCCATGGCAGCTGTCTTTGTAGTCAGCTAACTAAAAAAGCTGACTTCTGTAATTAGGAAGAAAAGCATGGTGGGGCTCACCTTGGAAACCCTGAACTTGAACCGCCGATTTTGGTTCCCCTGCCTTCTTCACAATCCTAAATGCCACTCATAACAAGCCTGTGTAAAACTCGTTGGTTTTCTGCAATAAATCCCAGTAAGCAACCAATGAATGATACGACTGAAAGGTTTTGCTACAGAGCTGTGATACTAAAAGAATTCAAACAACCACAACATATACTCACATTCACATTCGTTCGCACATCTGTGACTGTGTTGTCACTGTTCCATATTGTCACTATATTATGAAGCATATATTTGAATAAGATGTAAGGGACTAAATCACCCAGGCATGTTTATTTTCAAATAGTTTCTCAATACCCAAATCCATTGAGCTTTGCAGGACTCATGAATCGCACTGGCATCTAGAGAGAAGACATGGTGCCCAGAAATTGTGTGATCACATTAGGTAAGCCCAGGATATAAAATATATTCATATTGCTTTGGGTGAGCATAGGCCATTGGGGAGAGAATAATGTCCTTTCAAATCTCTTACCACATGATGGAGAGAGGCATGCTTTGAACGGCAGAGTTGACCGAAGTCCACATGTATAACTCATGCCAATTTTGCAACATAAATGTGTCTTCCTCCTTTTCCTGGGAAACTTGAAGATAGGAAATGAGTAAAGAGAGTGCCAAAAGCTTTGCTAATTTATTAAAAAAATATATATATATATATATATATATATATATATATATATATTAAAGAGAAATTGTTTGCTGGGCTGTTTTGTAGGCACTGGAGGTACTGGTGAAGAAAACTGACAAAAATCTCTGCTTCCATGAAGCTTACATTTTAGTGGAAGGAAACCAACCATAAACATAATAAATAAACCAAATCTGTAGCATGATAGAAAATAAGCCCTATGGAAAAAACTAGAGTTAGATAAGGGAGCTTAGGGAGTTGCATGTTTAAATCAAATAATCTGGTATCTTTCTGAGAAGACAACATTTAAGCAAAGTGTGGATGGAGGAAAAGTGAGTCCTGTGGATATCTGAGGGAAGGGAGTGTCAGGAAGGCAGAGCTGCACATGCAAAAGCCTGGAGCAGGGAGTGTGTCTGGATAGTTCCAGAAATGGTGGACAAGCTGTTATCTGGAGGGAAGTGAGCAAGGGGATAAGAACTGAGAGAAAATGGTGGGGTGTGGTGGGGAGTGGAGAGGATGGATCTCGTAGGTCTGTAAGCTTTGTTTGGACTCTGATGGCACAGGAGCCATTGTCGTGCTTTGAGCAGAGGGGTGATATGAACTGATTTTTGTGAGGAAAGCTCTGGCTGCTGTGCTGAGTGCAGTGCAGTGGGAAAGGGAGAGACAGAGAGACTAGTTAGTAGCCTGGGCAATAATGTCAGGTCAACCTGGATATGACAAGAATAATGGAATTTCTATATGGCCAGAGTAGCCAAAGTTATTGCAATATAGATGTAACTATGTCAAATAAAAAAGTTTCCTTGATTTATAATAATGTGCAATCAATAGTAATGGGGACAGAGTGCTTGGGCAGACTAACTTATTCATTTTCTATGATATAGTGCAGTGTTAATAGAATTGCTCTTATTATTAGAGACCAGGCAGTTTTTAGCTCAGTGTGATTTGAACTGCACCATGTGGTTTCTAAATGACTGCTCCAAACTTCTGTCTACTGAGATGAATGAAAGTATCACATCTAGAAATCCTTATTTTAATAGTGACAAGAAATCCTTTCACTAGAGGCAGGTACTAATATCCCAGCATGAAATTATAGATTAGGCTGTTGAGGTCAGGGGTAGAACTTGAGAGAACGGGGACTTGGAGATAAAGTTCTGGTGGGCGAGAAGGAGAGGACTGTCTTGTGAGGTTCGCTCCGGGCAGTTCTAAGCAAGACAGCACAAGGTGAAACTTCAAGTCTTGGGAAGGGACGAGCCACTGAAAGCGGCTATGGGGAATTAACTAAAAGAAAACTCCACCTAATTCACCTTCTGTTTTCGGGCTTTCCAAGACCCCAAGCACTAGAAAAAGCTGGCACCCATGTGTTTGGATGGGATGTGTTTTAACATCAACGTTTTCAGGAATTTTGTATGCCCAGTGTGTTCTCTCTACGGTACAGGAAGTTTGCAGCTCATCTGCTGGATTTCATTAGGTGTGTTCTGTCATGCAAGGATGGAAACGCTTCGGTGGAAAATTGCTGTCGCTTTTTACTTGGAAGGCAACCCTTTGGTGATAGTAACACTGGTCTAATTTTGATAGTTGGATGGAAGAGAAGGAAAGGAAAGGTGAAAGGAGAGGGTAATTTCCATGAATGGGGTTGAAATTCAAAAGCACCAGGGCAGCACAGGAGTCATGGAGTGAGGCAGGAGGAACTGGGGAAGCTTCTCCCCATGGAGCAGGGCGACCGGAGGCTTGCAGCCTTACCATTTCCATGCACTCCAGTCCCCGTAATTACTGCCACTTTGGGAAGTCCTCTTATTTAGATTTTCAGCTAAAATCATTTTGAACCAGTCCTTCTACAAAGACTCTTTTATATAGAAGCACATATTTGTCTACCTGATGTTTTCAACAAGCAGCTAAGAAATGTAGAAATGTAAAGGGAAAATACTAGATGTGGGATGCGTTTTGTCTCAGATGGATGTGTCAGTAGCAGAAAAGACATTAATTTCTTTAGTCTCTGGGACTATGTGGTCATAGCTACATGGTCATTCAGGACATGTGCCTCTAGTTGTTTTCTGAGTCACCAGTAATGAGCTTCTTCTCCTCCACTCCTTAACACCCCCTACCCTGTGTCTACGGCATCTGCCTATTTGGCACCATTTCAGGAGAAAATGGAGGCACTATCAGGGTCTCCTCCCTCCAATGCTTCTTCTGCCTCTGTGGGAATTTCATATAGTATTTTAATGAGAATAATTTTTTTCACAGTTAGAAAAGGCTTAACAAGGAAATATGTTTGTAAGAGAGAATATTGACATTCTAAGATGACTAAGATGGCTTTCCTGTTGTTTCCTCTTAAAGCATCTCAGAATACCAGGTTAGCAAGACAAAAAGAAAACGCTAAAATCGGTGCAAAATGTTAAGCTATTGTGTAGCGAGTGTGCTCATGGAAAGTTGCTCAAACAGGGAGATGCCATCTACCTTGTCTTTCAAAGTTTGTCCCTGTGATACCACCTGCCCTATATTTTATATCTTTTTCTTCTCTGCCCTTTGCTTGAATGTTTCATATTACTTATCATTGTAGCCTTGGCCTAGTCTTAAAAAAACAAAATTAGTTTTAATGCAACATAAATGGTGACCTTTTTACAGAATAATCATCTTCACATTGTAAGAATTCCCCTTTGTTTTTCAGAGAGCACATAAGAGGCATTCGTGGTTAATGCCTGACGGCACCCTGCGCTTTCTGCTCACCTGGAGCAAAGAAAGATGGCAGGAAAACTGGTGCCTCTGAAGCCAGACACTGGCTGGCACATTTTTAGAGTGTTACTGCCAGGAAGAGGAAGGTGAGGGACCACCTCTGGTTACATCTAGCTAAGCAAGGGTTCAACTTGAGCTTTCTAGCTAATCATTTCCCAACAAACATTCTCTCCCTTCTTTCTCCCTGTGTTTTGGCTAAGCATTGAACAGATATAATGACAATTCTGTGATGAGATTGAGAAACACAGCAGGTTGTATTTTCTTAAATATAGCAAGAATTTTGGTCCTGCATACTGTCCTGAAATTTTGCCACACCCTTCTTCTCCTTTTCTCTTAAACCTGGAAGAGTATTTGACTTCTCCACTGAATTAAATGTTGCAGAAATGATATCACCGGACTTCTGAGGCTATGCCATGGAAGGGAATATGGCTTCTGTGTGTTTCTCGCTCAGGACGCATGCCCACAGAACCCAGCCATCACTTGTCAGGAAGCCCAGGCTCACGGAGAGCTTATGTGTATCTGTTTTGGCAGTCAGCCCCAGCTAAGGTCCCAGACAACAGTTGGCATCAACTGCCAAATATTTGGGTGAATAAGATTTCAGATGATTCTAATTCCTAGCCATTGAACTATGCCATCTGGTGCCAAATAAAGCAGAGATGAACTGTCCTTGATAAGCTCTGCCCAAAGTGTGGATTTGTAAGCAAGATGAACATTGTTGTTTTAAGCCACTAAGTTTTGCGATTGTTTGTTACAAAGATGTAGGTAATTGGTCTAGGAACCAAAACCTGTACACTGAAAAAAGAATCTCCTAGACTATATCAAGGACAGGGTTTCCTTCTAAGAAGCAATAATGATACAACATATAGCAGACATAGAAGCTTTGTCCTTTAAACTGATTTCCCTATAGTACCTCCCCAAAAATAGTCTTCTTAAAATTAAATCATTGGATAGTGAAGTAAGAAAGATGTGTAACACTGTTATGGCTCATAACAGACGAGGAAAGAGAAAAAAAACTATATATATATATATATATATATATAATATGTATATTATATATTATAATTATATATGTTAAATATATATTACTATATAAAAATACATATACATATGTATAAACATACCTAGATATGCTGTGCTTTTCCTTAAAGATGCAATACTAGGGATTCTAGCTTAATTTGAGAGTCTCCTAATTTAACACCCTCCACTCCAAGGGTGGGTCCCAGGCTTCATTTATTTCCTGTCTCCCATCTCCTGTGCAGCTGTCACAAATGAAATCCAAGGTCACCAGAGATTATCTGGTGCCTTCAAAGTAGCCAGGGGCTTTAGAGTTTGCTTAACTCTCTAGATTGCTGCTTTTCATTTTGTTTTTAGCCTCTGAGAACATCCCTTGCATTCTTGTATGGTAAAAAGAAGGCATTTGTTTGTTTGTTTGTTTGTTTTTTAAATCCAGTTTGTAACCAGCAAGAAGACTAGTTTTCAGGGTATGTGGGTGCTCATGTACAAAAATGAAAAATTGGCATTGTTTTTTTAAATGGGTAGTTTATATTGAATAATACAAACCTTCTTCTTTGTTTCTTCTTAGGTGTCATAATATCATTTTCAAGTAACTTAACTGGATAAGAATTCAGCAGAAAGTCAAAGCTTGAAGCTTATTCTCTGCATAATTCTCTCAAATATTTAGGAGGTTGAAAGAACAACTTAACTTCTCCATTTTCCACCTTCTTTAACCAAATGAACAAATGCACGGATTACCTCTCCTGATTCAGCTTTCTTTGAGCTTCATTTGATGACCAAACTTTATTGAAATCATTGTGGTAGGTTTTTATCTTCATGGATGTGATCTTGAGAGTCATGATGATACTTTTAGGTATAAACTGCAACTTAGTTTATTTTATAAGTTGAATCAGCTATTCTATTTAGAAGCAGCTTCATAGCCCTGAAAATCAGAATTAAGGTAAGTAGAACCCAGTTATTTTAAAATTTGAAGTTCCTAAGCAACTTCGTAATCCTTGCAGAGACCTTTGGACCTTCCTATGCACAGTATTTCTTTGGTGTTTCCATTAGAAAATATATTCTTATGTGGAACATATTTAGCTGCAAGAATGTAGAGAGATGCAAGTTACTCATGGAGCTGGATTTCAGGCACTCTGTTATAAATTTAAAACTTGCAGACTAGAGACAATTTTTTAAATGGTAACTTTGCTTCTGAGGTAGAACAGACATTATCTCAAGTTAGCTCACTTTATTATTTTTTTTATTATTTAAAAAATTTTTTTAGCTCACTTGATTTTTTGATTCTCTGTGGTTTTTAAGGGCATTTTTTAGCTGGGAAGACCTAGGAAATGAATGTCTATCTGTTATGACTTGGAGATCTCAAGGTGCAAATTATTAATCGAGTGTCAACAAATGCTACATGAAGCAAACTTTAAACTCGAAGATTCAGAGTTTCAAATGGTAATTTTGTAGGGAAATTGATATATAACAATAAAGGAGACAAAAGTTTCTGGGAGAAAAAATGAACCAAATAAGGTTGACTTGAAGAAAAGTCATTTAAAATAGCATCTTTGTATGAGGCACCCTGACTAATATGAAGTGACAGATATTCACAATAACGATTAGAGATCATTTAATTACGAAATAACTCCAATTACCTCTGATAACTTGAAATACAATAAAACTAATTTGTAAAATTTTAAAGATCATGATCATGGTGCAATTTTGCTGAAGGTCAGATGTCATCCTCCAGGCTCGTGAGAATGAGCTGGCTTACTGAAAATTGGAAGCATTGCTCTGAGGAATATGGGACAGTTGGAACTTTATTTTAATTGTCTGCATGTCCTCAAGTTGAACTTCATTTAAAATAAGCATAAAAGCTTCTGACTTTTGACATTACAAAGCCCTACGAAAATAGCAGTAAATCAGGAATAATTTATATGCAAACTATCAAAATTTAGTAAATAAATAGAATTAACCAGCTCTCAGCACAGTTTTATAAGACACAATGCTGGATATAAACGGTATTTGAAAGTAAGACACATAAGGTACTTCATTAATTGGAGCTATTCATAAAATTAGTACTTCAAATAGAAGCATTTACGGGTAAGTAACATGAAATCATCAAAGCAAACAGAAGTTGAAATACACATTAACTGTGTAAACATTTCAGGTAAATTGAACCAGTTTCTATGCATAGCTACAGAAAGATAAAGTAGGAACCCCATCTCAGACAAGAGATTTCAAAATCGAGCCCTTGAGCAAAGTGTTAATTAAACTCAGCACATGAGAACTGTATAGTTGACCAGTGAGAGACGAAGCAGGGATTGGGAACAGTAAAAAGATCATCCTGTTGCTCTTTTAAAAATTCCCCCCTGGTTTAAATAGACTGAAACACAGCAAAGTAATTAACTGAACCCCTTTTCCAAAGGGTTTTGAGATTGATAATTCTACATCAATTCTAAAAAGCTATGCCTCCTGGTAATTTAAAGAAGATGGAAATTTTAGTCATAGACAACTCTTTCCTCTTCCTCATTTATATCCATTAATTCATGCTTATTTATTCATTCAACAAACATACTTGTTTTTTTAATTAAATTTATTAGTGACATTAATAAAATTATATAGGTTTCAAATGTACAATTCTATACCTCATGTGTATACTGTGTTGTGTGTTCACCACCCAAAGTCAAATCACCTTCTGTTACCATATATTTGACCCCCTTTACCCTCTTTTACCTCCCCTCTCTCCCCTTCTACTCTGGTAATCACAAAAGTGTTGTCTGTGTCTATGAATTTTTTGTTTATTTGTTTGTGTTGTTTGTTTGTTGCTTTCAGTTTTATATCCCACATATGAATGAAATCACTGTTTCTTGACTTTTTCTCTCTGACTTATTTTGCTTAGCATAGTCAACTCAAGATCCATCCACGTTGTCACAAATGGCAGTATTTCATCTTGTTGAGTAATATTCCATTGTTTGTACAGAGGGTGCCAAAATGTATATATACACAATTTTAAGAGAGGAAAACTGTATTAAAATTGTAATACTCAATATATACCAATAATAAAAGATGAAAACAAGTCCCATTTGACTTCTGTAATCACAAGAAGTACTCAAAATGGTTACCATCAACGTCCAAACACTTCTGATTATGGCAAACTACTGCTTGAGTCATGTTGACCAAAGTGTCCATTTGCATACTTTTTTGGGGCACCCCCGGTATGTACCACATCTTCTTTATCCAATCACCTATCGAAGGACACTTTAATTGTTGCCACATCTAGGCCACTGTGAATAATGCCACAGTGAACATAGGGGTACATATATCTTTATGGATAAATGTTTTCAGATTTTTTGGGGGTAGATACCCAGAAGAGGGATTGCTGGGTCCTGTGGTAATTCTATTCTTAACTTGTTGAGGAACCTCCATACTGTTTTCTATAGTGGCTCTACCAATTTACATTCCCACCAGCAGGGTGTGAGGGTTCCTTTTTCTCCACTACCTCTCCAGACCTTCTTATTAACTTGTCTTGTTGATGATAGCCATTCTAACAGGTGTGAGATGGCATCTCATTGTGATTTTGATTTGCAGTTTCCTAGTAGCTAGTGAAGCTGAGCGTCTTTTCATGTATCTGTTGGCCCTTCTACAAACATATTTGTAATGGGCGCTATTCTAGGTGGGAGGGCCACTGAAGTGAACAGAAATAATGGTGTCTGCAGTCATGCACAGAACCTGTTGTGCCCTGTTAGCTCTGCATTCGCTGCTTCAGTATTTACTCTGATCAGCCATTAACTCATTAAATTAATTCATGTATTTCCTTCCCCAAACACATTAAGATTCATACTCTTGTCCCTGTCTGAGGAGTTTATGATCTATAGCCAGACCAGAAATAAAAGCTATTATAAAGCAACATTATGAGTGCCATCATACTTGTGAGCATAGGGAATTCATAAACAACTAGGGAGAATTACTACCTCACATTGCCAGTGTCTGTGAAGGCGACCTAGCGGGGAGGGCTCATGGGTAGAGATTTGAAGGTGATTGCAGGTTAGTCAGAAGGAGGAAGGTGGATGGGTAGAATGTTCTAGGTAAAAAAGCAACATGTTAAAAATTACAAAGTTGTGCAAGGTTGAATCTGAAGATAGGTAATGTGGCTACAATACAGGTGGGAATGACGGTCCTGGTTAAGGTGTGGACAGAGAAGCAGGTAAGTCCAGAACAGTGGAAAGCACAATGTTAAGAAGTTGGAGTTTCACCTGAGAGCTATGGAGAACTAGCGAAGGCTATACAGCAGAAAGTGCAAGATATTTGCATTTTTGAGAAGTCACCCAGGCATCTGGGTGGAGCCCATGCTCCAGCTGGACTTTCCTATAACAGAATTTGTTACTTGAATGCAGGTTCTTGCTGCCATGCTCTCTATTTTTACTGTTCTTGCTATAAGAGTGCATTTTCTTGTTTCATCCCATCCTAATCACAGCTGTTTCTTGAGGCCCAGTTAAATTCTCACTTCTCCATTCAGCAAATTTCAAGAGATGTTACTGAGCGCCTGTGACGTCAGACAGACACAGTTCCTGCCCTTGTGGAGAATTCCCTGTGTATGCCAACTAGAAGTGAATTCTATTTACTTCACACTCCTATAGGGGTTTGTTAATACCATTCATATGATATGCATTTGGAATTCCCTTTGTATCCCTCAGGGTTCTGTCAGGAAACAAGCAACCCACTCACATTTGGTAACTTGCAAAGAATTGAATGAAAGGACTATTTACAAAGATGTGAAGAGGTGCTCTGATCCATACTGCTGTGTAACAAACCACCTCAAACAAAGTAATAAGCATTTATTATACTCATGGATTCTGTGGGTCAAGAATTAGAGATGGGCACAAAAGGGATGATTTTTTTTCTGCTCCGTAATGTCTGGGGCTTCAGCTGAGAAGACTCAAAGCTTAAGGTTGACTTGATGGCTGGGGTTAGATCCATTTGAAGGCATCTTCCCTCACATGCCTACCACTTGGGCTGGCGCATGTGTGTATGGTCTTTCCATGTAGCTTGGCTGGGCTTCTTCACAATGGGACAGTGGGAAGTTTTACATGGTGTCCCAGTGCTTTATCAAGTGGCCCAGCAATCAAGGCAGAAGCAGGATGGACATTTATGAGATAGCCTCAAAAAGTCATCGAATACTGGGTCCACAGCATTCCATTCATCATAAGTGAGTTTCCAAATCCAGTCCAGGTTCAAGTGAAAAGGTCCTGGGCTCTATCGAACAGTGGAAGGGGTGTCAGGGGATTTGCACACATGTCTTAAACCTCCACAGCAGGGTTTATGGATGCTAACAAGGGATAGTGCAGTATCCTAGGTCTAGCAATAGCAGTAACTAAATTTTTACTTCTGTTTCTAAAGAAGCAAAGAGAGGGAGAATTTACCAGAATCTAGAGCTAGAGGAGAAAGCCACATAATGGTACTATGGCTTTCAGTAGAGATATATAGCCAAATGAGGGCAAGAAGGAAGAAGAATGAAGGAAAATAAACATCTGACCTCATATTTTTCATGCCCTCTGGTGCCTCCCCATTGGCCAAACCCAACTGGAAGCCTAGGACTTTATCCCACATAGATCAACCTCCTGAGGCTAAAAGTAGGGTAAAAATGGCAGAAAGTGGATCTGGAGAGACAAAGAGAAGATATCCAACACATCCTTTCATTACAGTTAATTACTTACTCCCCACTTGTTAACACATACCTCTGTCATTCTTTCCCCATTGGACAATGCGCAAACAGAAAAGGTGCGCTTTATGTAGTAGGAGCTTAGTATTCTTTGTTGAAAAATGAATGATTTGTAGCCAATTCTGTGAATGAATAAGTAGACAGAAAATATCTTTTTTACATCAGATTCTCTTTTTAATTCCATGTGGATTTAGAGATGATTCTACTTATCCACTGGATACTGAATATGTAACATTATTGTCACTATATAATTTTTTAAGCCTAAAGTATGGGATGTACAGCAGCTTTTATCAACATTGTCTAAAATAGAAGCAGTCATGAGTACAGATTTATTCATAATTAATAGAGAGACTATGTTCCTAACTTACAATGTGAGCCAAGAGGATAAGAGAACATTGGGACAGCCTAATTCTATTGGTCATAGTGACCCAAGGTAGTATTGCCATTTCTGTGAAATGGCTATAAATTTCTTCTGTTTTTATTGGTTTTCTAATAGAGAAGGACATTAGAAAGTTAAGGGAGAAAAGAAGTTTATCAGATAAAGTATGCATTAGAGTACGAAAACCAAGATAAATTGGAGATTGGTGAGGCAGTGTAGGTAAAAAAGTGTCATTATGACAAAGTGAGGTTAATGTACCCTGTTATGTATTTCTACTGAGATGGTTTATATGCTGTTAATGAAGAACTAATGCAAGGAAGGGAGATGGGTGACTTGTTACCAGGCACATCCCAGCTGACGTGAAAGGAAGGCTGAAAATATTTATTATCCTCCTTACTTATTAGTATTGTATTGTGGATCCAATAAAATACTGTATATGAAACTGTATGGTACAACAGAAAGATACATTCTTATTTCAAGATATTGAAGGAAGTATTGGGGTGAAATCATAGCTACTCTGTTCAAGGCAATATTCTAAAGGTACTAACCAAAATTGTTAGAAAACATCTATTAAGTACTTGACTCTGAGTGGCCCTTAAACCCCCAGCTGGATTTTTAATTGAATGATGTACTTAATTGTGTCCCTCTGACCCCCAAGAAAATTTGGCTATGATTAAATAGCTCAAGTAAGTACCAGATCGAGGACAGAGATCCAGAATCTTAAGCTTCATTCTATGACCTTCCCATAATCTTGCCACTTCCCAATCCATGATTAGGTAGTACATTAAAAAATGAAAGAAAAGATAATTTCTTCACTGGAGAGAGGTGATAATTACATTTAGAATGTACTCAGAGCACAAATTTATATATATATATATATATATATATATATATATATATATATATATATATATATATATATCTATATCTTGTCTCTCAGTTTTTAAAACCATGATTTTATAGGTTTCTTAAAAGGACATAGAGTGTTGCATTTATGGTAATAAAAAAATCTTAAATTATTTCAAGTAGATCAATTCAGCATCTTGATTAGCAGCAGTATTGACATTCTAAAATTCCAGTTTTAAGGTATCCTAGCATCTAATTATGGGTAAAAATAAGTTCTCACATGGCTGATCAAAGTGCAACCTTTGTCTGACCCCTATGGAATCTGAATGCCAACAAAGGAAGCAGAAAGCCTGGATGCATATTTTAGTTGGCAAAATCCAGTTGTTTCTTAAGTCTTAAGTTTTTTT
>NW_017731466.1:221850-260696 GCF_001890085.2 Hipposideros armiger | reverse complement strand
TATATATATATATATATATATAATATGTATATTATATATTATAATTATATATGTTAAATATATATTACTATATAAAAATACATATACATATGTATAAACATACCTAGATATGCTGTGCTTTTCCTTAAAGATGCAATACTAGGGATTCTAGCTTAATTTGAGAGTCTCCTAATTTAACACCCTCCACTCCAAGGGTGGGTCCCAGGCTTCATTTATTTCCTGTCTCCCATCTCCTGTGCAGCTGTCACAAATGAAATCCAAGGTCACCAGAGATTATCTGGTGCCTTCAAAGTAGCCAGGGGCTTTAGAGTTTGCTTAACTCTCTAGATTGCTGCTTTTCATTTTGTTTTTAGCCTCTGAGAACATCCCTTGCATTCTTGTATGGTAAAAAGAAGGCATTTGTTTGTTTGTTTGTTTGTTTTTTAAATCCAGTTTGTAACCAGCAAGAAGACTAGTTTTCAGGGTATGTGGGTGCTCATGTACAAAAATGAAAAATTGGCATTGTTTTTTTAAATGGGTAGTTTATATTGAATAATACAAACCTTCTTCTTTGTTTCTTCTTAGGTGTCATAATATCATTTTCAAGTAACTTAACTGGATAAGAATTCAGCAGAAAGTCAAAGCTTGAAGCTTATTCTCTGCATAATTCTCTCAAATATTTAGGAGGTTGAAAGAACAACTTAACTTCTCCATTTTCCACCTTCTTTAACCAAATGAACAAATGCACGGATTACCTCTCCTGATTCAGCTTTCTTTGAGCTTCATTTGATGACCAAACTTTATTGAAATCATTGTGGTAGGTTTTTATCTTCATGGATGTGATCTTGAGAGTCATGATGATACTTTTAGGTATAAACTGCAACTTAGTTTATTTTATAAGTTGAATCAGCTATTCTATTTAGAAGCAGCTTCATAGCCCTGAAAATCAGAATTAAGGTAAGTAGAACCCAGTTATTTTAAAATTTGAAGTTCCTAAGCAACTTCGTAATCCTTGCAGAGACCTTTGGACCTTCCTATGCACAGTATTTCTTTGGTGTTTCCATTAGAAAATATATTCTTATGTGGAACATATTTAGCTGCAAGAATGTAGAGAGATGCAAGTTACTCATGGAGCTGGATTTCAGGCACTCTGTTATAAATTTAAAACTTGCAGACTAGAGACAATTTTTTAAATGGTAACTTTGCTTCTGAGGTAGAACAGACATTATCTCAAGTTAGCTCACTTTATTATTTTTTTTATTATTTAAAAAATTTTTTTAGCTCACTTGATTTTTTGATTCTCTGTGGTTTTTAAGGGCATTTTTTAGCTGGGAAGACCTAGGAAATGAATGTCTATCTGTTATGACTTGGAGATCTCAAGGTGCAAATTATTAATCGAGTGTCAACAAATGCTACATGAAGCAAACTTTAAACTCGAAGATTCAGAGTTTCAAATGGTAATTTTGTAGGGAAATTGATATATAACAATAAAGGAGACAAAAGTTTCTGGGAGAAAAAATGAACCAAATAAGGTTGACTTGAAGAAAAGTCATTTAAAATAGCATCTTTGTATGAGGCACCCTGACTAATATGAAGTGACAGATATTCACAATAACGATTAGAGATCATTTAATTACGAAATAACTCCAATTACCTCTGATAACTTGAAATACAATAAAACTAATTTGTAAAATTTTAAAGATCATGATCATGGTGCAATTTTGCTGAAGGTCAGATGTCATCCTCCAGGCTCGTGAGAATGAGCTGGCTTACTGAAAATTGGAAGCATTGCTCTGAGGAATATGGGACAGTTGGAACTTTATTTTAATTGTCTGCATGTCCTCAAGTTGAACTTCATTTAAAATAAGCATAAAAGCTTCTGACTTTTGACATTACAAAGCCCTACGAAAATAGCAGTAAATCAGGAATAATTTATATGCAAACTATCAAAATTTAGTAAATAAATAGAATTAACCAGCTCTCAGCACAGTTTTATAAGACACAATGCTGGATATAAACGGTATTTGAAAGTAAGACACATAAGGTACTTCATTAATTGGAGCTATTCATAAAATTAGTACTTCAAATAGAAGCATTTACGGGTAAGTAACATGAAATCATCAAAGCAAACAGAAGTTGAAATACACATTAACTGTGTAAACATTTCAGGTAAATTGAACCAGTTTCTATGCATAGCTACAGAAAGATAAAGTAGGAACCCCATCTCAGACAAGAGATTTCAAAATCGAGCCCTTGAGCAAAGTGTTAATTAAACTCAGCACATGAGAACTGTATAGTTGACCAGTGAGAGACGAAGCAGGGATTGGGAACAGTAAAAAGATCATCCTGTTGCTCTTTTAAAAATTCCCCCCTGGTTTAAATAGACTGAAACACAGCAAAGTAATTAACTGAACCCCTTTTCCAAAGGGTTTTGAGATTGATAATTCTACATCAATTCTAAAAAGCTATGCCTCCTGGTAATTTAAAGAAGATGGAAATTTTAGTCATAGACAACTCTTTCCTCTTCCTCATTTATATCCATTAATTCATGCTTATTTATTCATTCAACAAACATACTTGTTTTTTTAATTAAATTTATTAGTGACATTAATAAAATTATATAGGTTTCAAATGTACAATTCTATACCTCATGTGTATACTGTGTTGTGTGTTCACCACCCAAAGTCAAATCACCTTCTGTTACCATATATTTGACCCCCTTTACCCTCTTTTACCTCCCCTCTCTCCCCTTCTACTCTGGTAATCACAAAAGTGTTGTCTGTGTCTATGAATTTTTTGTTTATTTGTTTGTGTTGTTTGTTTGTTGCTTTCAGTTTTATATCCCACATATGAATGAAATCACTGTTTCTTGACTTTTTCTCTCTGACTTATTTTGCTTAGCATAGTCAACTCAAGATCCATCCACGTTGTCACAAATGGCAGTATTTCATCTTGTTGAGTAATATTCCATTGTTTGTACAGAGGGTGCCAAAATGTATATATACACAATTTTAAGAGAGGAAAACTGTATTAAAATTGTAATACTCAATATATACCAATAATAAAAGATGAAAACAAGTCCCATTTGACTTCTGTAATCACAAGAAGTACTCAAAATGGTTACCATCAACGTCCAAACACTTCTGATTATGGCAAACTACTGCTTGAGTCATGTTGACCAAAGTGTCCATTTGCATACTTTTTTGGGGCACCCCCGGTATGTACCACATCTTCTTTATCCAATCACCTATCGAAGGACACTTTAATTGTTGCCACATCTAGGCCACTGTGAATAATGCCACAGTGAACATAGGGGTACATATATCTTTATGGATAAATGTTTTCAGATTTTTTGGGGGTAGATACCCAGAAGAGGGATTGCTGGGTCCTGTGGTAATTCTATTCTTAACTTGTTGAGGAACCTCCATACTGTTTTCTATAGTGGCTCTACCAATTTACATTCCCACCAGCAGGGTGTGAGGGTTCCTTTTTCTCCACTACCTCTCCAGACCTTCTTATTAACTTGTCTTGTTGATGATAGCCATTCTAACAGGTGTGAGATGGCATCTCATTGTGATTTTGATTTGCAGTTTCCTAGTAGCTAGTGAAGCTGAGCGTCTTTTCATGTATCTGTTGGCCCTTCTACAAACATATTTGTAATGGGCGCTATTCTAGGTGGGAGGGCCACTGAAGTGAACAGAAATAATGGTGTCTGCAGTCATGCACAGAACCTGTTGTGCCCTGTTAGCTCTGCATTCGCTGCTTCAGTATTTACTCTGATCAGCCATTAACTCATTAAATTAATTCATGTATTTCCTTCCCCAAACACATTAAGATTCATACTCTTGTCCCTGTCTGAGGAGTTTATGATCTATAGCCAGACCAGAAATAAAAGCTATTATAAAGCAACATTATGAGTGCCATCATACTTGTGAGCATAGGGAATTCATAAACAACTAGGGAGAATTACTACCTCACATTGCCAGTGTCTGTGAAGGCGACCTAGCGGGGAGGGCTCATGGGTAGAGATTTGAAGGTGATTGCAGGTTAGTCAGAAGGAGGAAGGTGGATGGGTAGAATGTTCTAGGTAAAAAAGCAACATGTTAAAAATTACAAAGTTGTGCAAGGTTGAATCTGAAGATAGGTAATGTGGCTACAATACAGGTGGGAATGACGGTCCTGGTTAAGGTGTGGACAGAGAAGCAGGTAAGTCCAGAACAGTGGAAAGCACAATGTTAAGAAGTTGGAGTTTCACCTGAGAGCTATGGAGAACTAGCGAAGGCTATACAGCAGAAAGTGCAAGATATTTGCATTTTTGAGAAGTCACCCAGGCATCTGGGTGGAGCCCATGCTCCAGCTGGACTTTCCTATAACAGAATTTGTTACTTGAATGCAGGTTCTTGCTGCCATGCTCTCTATTTTTACTGTTCTTGCTATAAGAGTGCATTTTCTTGTTTCATCCCATCCTAATCACAGCTGTTTCTTGAGGCCCAGTTAAATTCTCACTTCTCCATTCAGCAAATTTCAAGAGATGTTACTGAGCGCCTGTGACGTCAGACAGACACAGTTCCTGCCCTTGTGGAGAATTCCCTGTGTATGCCAACTAGAAGTGAATTCTATTTACTTCACACTCCTATAGGGGTTTGTTAATACCATTCATATGATATGCATTTGGAATTCCCTTTGTATCCCTCAGGGTTCTGTCAGGAAACAAGCAACCCACTCACATTTGGTAACTTGCAAAGAATTGAATGAAAGGACTATTTACAAAGATGTGAAGAGGTGCTCTGATCCATACTGCTGTGTAACAAACCACCTCAAACAAAGTAATAAGCATTTATTATACTCATGGATTCTGTGGGTCAAGAATTAGAGATGGGCACAAAAGGGATGATTTTTTTTCTGCTCCGTAATGTCTGGGGCTTCAGCTGAGAAGACTCAAAGCTTAAGGTTGACTTGATGGCTGGGGTTAGATCCATTTGAAGGCATCTTCCCTCACATGCCTACCACTTGGGCTGGCGCATGTGTGTATGGTCTTTCCATGTAGCTTGGCTGGGCTTCTTCACAATGGGACAGTGGGAAGTTTTACATGGTGTCCCAGTGCTTTATCAAGTGGCCCAGCAATCAAGGCAGAAGCAGGATGGACATTTATGAGATAGCCTCAAAAAGTCATCGAATACTGGGTCCACAGCATTCCATTCATCATAAGTGAGTTTCCAAATCCAGTCCAGGTTCAAGTGAAAAGGTCCTGGGCTCTATCGAACAGTGGAAGGGGTGTCAGGGGATTTGCACACATGTCTTAAACCTCCACAGCAGGGTTTATGGATGCTAACAAGGGATAGTGCAGTATCCTAGGTCTAGCAATAGCAGTAACTAAATTTTTACTTCTGTTTCTAAAGAAGCAAAGAGAGGGAGAATTTACCAGAATCTAGAGCTAGAGGAGAAAGCCACATAATGGTACTATGGCTTTCAGTAGAGATATATAGCCAAATGAGGGCAAGAAGGAAGAAGAATGAAGGAAAATAAACATCTGACCTCATATTTTTCATGCCCTCTGGTGCCTCCCCATTGGCCAAACCCAACTGGAAGCCTAGGACTTTATCCCACATAGATCAACCTCCTGAGGCTAAAAGTAGGGTAAAAATGGCAGAAAGTGGATCTGGAGAGACAAAGAGAAGATATCCAACACATCCTTTCATTACAGTTAATTACTTACTCCCCACTTGTTAACACATACCTCTGTCATTCTTTCCCCATTGGACAATGCGCAAACAGAAAAGGTGCGCTTTATGTAGTAGGAGCTTAGTATTCTTTGTTGAAAAATGAATGATTTGTAGCCAATTCTGTGAATGAATAAGTAGACAGAAAATATCTTTTTTACATCAGATTCTCTTTTTAATTCCATGTGGATTTAGAGATGATTCTACTTATCCACTGGATACTGAATATGTAACATTATTGTCACTATATAATTTTTTAAGCCTAAAGTATGGGATGTACAGCAGCTTTTATCAACATTGTCTAAAATAGAAGCAGTCATGAGTACAGATTTATTCATAATTAATAGAGAGACTATGTTCCTAACTTACAATGTGAGCCAAGAGGATAAGAGAACATTGGGACAGCCTAATTCTATTGGTCATAGTGACCCAAGGTAGTATTGCCATTTCTGTGAAATGGCTATAAATTTCTTCTGTTTTTATTGGTTTTCTAATAGAGAAGGACATTAGAAAGTTAAGGGAGAAAAGAAGTTTATCAGATAAAGTATGCATTAGAGTACGAAAACCAAGATAAATTGGAGATTGGTGAGGCAGTGTAGGTAAAAAAGTGTCATTATGACAAAGTGAGGTTAATGTACCCTGTTATGTATTTCTACTGAGATGGTTTATATGCTGTTAATGAAGAACTAATGCAAGGAAGGGAGATGGGTGACTTGTTACCAGGCACATCCCAGCTGACGTGAAAGGAAGGCTGAAAATATTTATTATCCTCCTTACTTATTAGTATTGTATTGTGGATCCAATAAAATACTGTATATGAAACTGTATGGTACAACAGAAAGATACATTCTTATTTCAAGATATTGAAGGAAGTATTGGGGTGAAATCATAGCTACTCTGTTCAAGGCAATATTCTAAAGGTACTAACCAAAATTGTTAGAAAACATCTATTAAGTACTTGACTCTGAGTGGCCCTTAAACCCCCAGCTGGATTTTTAATTGAATGATGTACTTAATTGTGTCCCTCTGACCCCCAAGAAAATTTGGCTATGATTAAATAGCTCAAGTAAGTACCAGATCGAGGACAGAGATCCAGAATCTTAAGCTTCATTCTATGACCTTCCCATAATCTTGCCACTTCCCAATCCATGATTAGGTAGTACATTAAAAAATGAAAGAAAAGATAATTTCTTCACTGGAGAGAGGTGATAATTACATTTAGAATGTACTCAGAGCACAAATATATATATATATATATATATATATATATATATATATATATATATAGCTATATCTTGTCTCTCAGTTTTTAAAACCATGATTTTATAGGTTTCTTAAAAGGACATAGAGTGTTGCATTTATGGTAATAAAAAAATCTTAAATTATTTCAAGTAGATCAATTCAGCATCTTGATTAGCAGCAGTATTGACATTCTAAAATTCCAGTTTTAAGGTATCCTAGCATCTAATTATGGGTAAAAATAAGTTCTCACATGGCTGATCAAAGTGCAACCTTTGTCTGACCCCTATGGAATCTGAATGCCAACAAAGGAAGCAGAAAGCCTGGATGCATATTTTAGTTGGCAAAATCCAGTTGTTTCTTAAGTCTTAAGTTTTTTTTCTCCCTTGCATTATCATGTCTTAAATATTACATTTTGTGTCCCTGTACTATACACCGTGTTGAATTTAATGGTGCAAAACTCTAATGAATCAATGTGTTGTATTCAGATTCAAGAGTGATAATGTATATTTTTATTTTCATATGCCACCATGAAACTAAAACATTTCACAAAAAATTTACTGCCTCATGTATATGAGCCAGAGGTAGCTTATGTATTTTAACAATATTTATACTCTCTCTGCCTTAATCATGTATTGTGTTTCCAAAGCTGAGTTGAAGACAATTATTGTCAATTTAAAAAAGAAAAATAATCTTACCTAACTAGGGATATGCTAGGTGTAGGTGGAATTTATATACTATTGATTTCAATTTCAGAGAGAATAGTGATACGGTGGCAATTCCTATTATGGTGTTGCTTCATCCCAAAGAAATGGCTATACACCAGTTTTACTCCCTTCAGTAAATAGTTTCTTAAACTTTTATGTTATATTTTAAATTAATCCTATTCATATAGAACAGACTCATGTTAGAACCCATCTGCTTCTTTCTGGAATCTCCATTTACCATCCCTTATTCCTAACTTCCCTGCTTTTGTCAATGGGTTACCATTCTCCTAGACTTAGAGTAATTTTAAGCTAATTTCTTTTATTGACCCCCACTCTGTTTTTTTGTTTTAAAAGATTTTATTGGGGATTTGGGGGGAGGGGACCAGCCAAGTTGCTCTTCTTCAGCCTTTGTTGTGGAGGGCGCCAATCGCCATCTTGCTGTCCCCTGGCAGCTCGTGGCCTCTAAGCTCAAGGTACTGTGTTCAATCTTAGTTGCAGGTGGGCGTAGCCACCATCCCATGTGGGAGTCACATCAGCAGCCTTGTTGTTAAGACCACACGCTCTATCCACTGAGCCATCAGGGCGGCAGCTCAGCTCAGGGTGCTGAGTCAAGTCTTAGTTGTGGGTGGGTGTAGCCACCATCGAACAGGCAATCTTGTTGTTACACCAGCTGAGCCATCCTGCACCTGTTGGCAGCTCAGCAACAGCTCAGCTCGGGCTCAGCGTCACTGACCCATGTGGGAATTGAACTGGTGGCCCTGTTGCTCAGAGCTCAAGCTCTTAAGCCAACTCTTAAACAACTGAGCCACTTGGCTGGCCCCCCACTCTGTTTTTAATTAGTCATTATGTCTTGTCACTTTTCCTTCAAAAAACCTCTCATCCTCCTAGTTCCTCTATTTTCTTATTCTTACTGTCAATGTAGTTCATACCTAAGGGGACTTCAAGAGTTTCTAGGAGGGTATGTCACCAATCTTGGATGCTACACAGCCAAGAATTAAGCAGCCACTGGAAGCACTATCTATGTTACAATCTTTGTTTCTAAAGCAAGAAAGCTGAAACTCAGGTAACTGGGGGCTTTGTGCAAGGCCATGAAGCTGGTAACTGACAGATGTGGTCTTGGAATCTTGGCCCAAGCTTATTCCAGTCTGCTACCTGACCTACCTAAGGGAGAGTGACTTCTGTAACTGTAATGCGTGATACCAGTTTGTGTGTGCAACTTTTCCCAACAAATCATAATTTCAATAGAAAATTATTTAAATGCTGATGCAGTAAGCGTAATTCTCTGAGTTGGGATGTATACAGAGGACGTTAGGAGAAAAATTGAGTGTTTTTATTTATGAGATGGTAAAACTGATCTCTTGGTATGATCACGTGATCTCTAATTAGGAGCTCAGGTTGTATTTTGGTGATGCAGAAGGTAATATGTTGGAGGCCACAGTGGAGCCTATCAGAACAAATATCAAATTTTGGATTATAGAAGAATCTGCAAGATGTTTGGGGAAGAGGAAGTGGCATGGTCCAATATAACACTCTTGTTAAATATTTTAAATAATGTTCTATGTATCTTCTTATCATCAGAAATGTGTTAATTCAGATTCTTACTCTACACTGAGAGTCATAAGTTTGTACTTTAATATATTTTGCATATTGGTTTTGGGGTTTGGAGGAACACTGTATATATAGAAAATATTTATCTGTCCTAACCAGGAATATTTAAAATGCTCCTTAAAAGGTTAAAATGTTAACTAGATAGTAATACACGATCAAGTTATGCTCATTATTCAAGTTTAACATCATGCTACAATATCTGATTTTAGGCTCCTTTGTCCTCTGCTATATAAGGCAAATAATTATTCTGCTAGCAATGGTATGCTATCCTTTCTTCATCAAGACCTTAGCCAAACTCTACTTTGATCATTTAAGTTCAGTTAATTCCCTTTATTGCTTAATTAGCTTGTTATCTTTTTTTTTTGTACACCCTCTGCTGTGGAAACATAGACAACTTTCTACTTTAGAAATGGACTAAAAAGTGCTTCAGGTTATTATTCCTAGCTTCAGATTTCTCAGGCTCTATGGCTACAGCATACAGGTCGTCTCATCAGGCCTCCTCATTAAAGAATGGTCACTCCATAACCCATGAAATTATCTCTTGTGCTTCATCTAAGGTCAGTGATTTTTTTCTGGGTTATAACTTCCATGGGTCTTCAGCTGTTAAACATTTGTGATTTGCATAATTTCTTCCAAGAAAATGAAGTCATTGTTTTTCAAAAGTTTTGTACCATTTCCTGTCTTTTGTTTATATTTTTAACTTTATATTTGGGTTTTGCAACTATGGAATACATTTTATGCATCACATACATATCTATCTTCTGAATAAGAGATCATTCTTCACAGTGTTCTGTCAATTACTCATTAATTTATTTGTTCAAAAATCAGTTATTGACCCCTTGTGTTAGATATTATAGTTATTACAAAGGCAGCTGTTAACAGGGTCTGCCCTTAATGAGTTTATGATTTAGTAGGAATTATAAGTAATGTATGCTCATACTTTATATTCATTGTTTTAATTCCAACCCTGACACATATACACTGAAATATTGGACAAGTCATGGATCATACTTGAATAGCTTCTATTATGGCCATTATAGGCATTAAGCAAGAAAATACAAATTGCTTGGTATAATAACTCAAAATTTACTATATGCTAGTTGTTATATTTTCATTATACATGGTAGAATTATAAGTGTTATGGGAGATACCAGGTACTTGGGTAGATTTCTATTGATGACAAACGAATGAAATAGGGAAAGAGAAAGTGAAGGCTGGAAAAGGGAAAACAAAAGATGGAAAATAGGCAAAACAGAAAACTGACACAGTAAAAAGTCCAAAAGTAAATTAAGAAAGGAAACTAAAATAAATGTATTAGTAGGTCACAGAATACTAGGAAGAGAAGAATAATGTTAAAAAAAAACAAACAAAATTCAACTGAGTAAATTGGCTTTATTCAATTTGTTCATGAGTTGGGCAGCATCCAATCTATCAGATAGAAAGGGGCTTTGAGGAACTATAGAAAGTGAAAGACTTGTATAGGCAGAAGATAGTGGGAACAGAAATTTACATTAGGCAGAAAACAAATTGGTTATGACAAGGTCACTATCAGTTGGATTATCAACTAGTGCTGATTGATTGACTGGTTTTAGATTCCATTTCTGGGAGCATCGAAACTATAAGTCTCAGTTTGGTGAGGTTTGGTGATGTGGGATTTAGCTTAAGTGACTCCATTTTTAGGCATTGTCTTGTTTATAACAATAGAAAGAGGAAAATGAGAGTTACAGGTGAAAACAGAAACGTTATCATTAATGGAACTCAAATGTATTTGCATAAAATTAAGAAGGGAATCTGCATTATTTGGTAAAAAGTAGGGACTTAAAATGCTGATTACTGTCTAAACATTTTCATATGTTTGATAGTGGCAAAAGAGCTTTAATATATGTTATTCATAAATCCATTTATACATATTCATATATCACTTATTTTTAAGGACAGACACATCAATGGCAGGAGGAAAGAGCATATGTAAAAATTAAATTTTTTAATTGACATTTATAATTGGCAATCATTGCTGGTTATCTACCACCTTTTTTTTTTTTCCTCCAGAGCAATATTTTAATGGGAGGCAGGGAATGTTAGCCCTTCAACAATCTCATTTCTCCTGTGTTCTGAAGGTGGACGAGTAATCTGTTTAATGACTAATAAGAACACTGAGGGGAAATTCCTGAGAAAGATTTTTCTCCTTGATAAAAAGAAGATGGTCATAAAGAATTGCAGATTTACATCTTTCCCCTTCTTCCTGCTTTGGATTGCAGTTGTTAGGGGAATTGCCATAGTTACGCACATGACCCTAAAAGAAAAGTCAAAAGAATCATGGACAAAGTAACTCAGAGTTTTAATACTACAGCGTTTTAATGCCGTTGAACCAATTGTATAATAACCACTTACCTTTAAAATTAATATTTCCTGAGACAATAAACTCTCATTTTAAGCTACCTTTGGTATGTTGGTTTTGCTGATTGAGGAGTTATAATTGAATTAATACAAATTAGTTCAAAAAGACTTCCCCTTTAAGATGACTCTTCAGGAATTCAAAGGAATTATCCAGGAAGATGATGAAGAAAAAGCGTTCCAGGCGCTTCCTATAACACAAGCCAGTATATAATAAAAAACTCAAATTGGCATGCTGCCTCTTTCATTTATGTGTTTACTGAGCCTATAGTATTATTTTGGGGAATTTTGATCATTAAGAAAACCCTGGTCACATCTGATCTTTTAGATCATATCAAGTATCACATTTGAAATGCATAGCTAAAATTTCTTCACTTGGAAAATTAGTGTTTTCCAAAAAATAGAGGTTTATAAAATTACTAAAATTATACATTAAAAAATCTACACAGTCATACATATACTGGGGTGCCAAAAAAAACATATACACATGACTTGTATTCATCTTTTGTTATCAGTATATATTATTACAATTTTTTTTTTTAGCTGAGTCATCCTGCCACCTGTTGACAGCTCAGCAGCAGCTCAGCTCAGGTGGGACTCGAACCGCTGTTGCTCAGAGCTCACATTCTTGAGCGAGCTCTTAACCAACTGAGCCACTCAGCCGGCCCTTGAGTATTACAATTTTAATACAGTTTTTTCTTTCTTAAAATGTGTATACATTTTATTGGCACCCTATGTATAGCTTACCATTTAGAATTGGCTAACCTTCATTTACCTTTGAATAGATACAATAAATGAGTAGGTTATCTTATTTGAAATTCATTATGGATATAACTATATATTCAAATAAATAGACTCTAATTTGCTTATTTACACATAGAATTTTTTTTTTAAAGATTTTATTGGGGAATTGGGGGAGGGGAACAGCGCTGTGGAATCGGGGGAAGAGGAACAGACAAGTTGCTTTCCTTTTGTTCTTCAATCTAGTTGTGGAGGACATTGTTTCACTGGCCCATGTTGGTATCATTGTGCTTTTCCTGGGTGAGACAGATTGGTCACGGCCTCTGGACGGCCATTCATGGTGGCTCTTGGCAGCTCACACCGGCTGCCAGCCGTTCACAGTAGCTTATGGCAGCCCACTGCATCAGGGGCTGCAGTCTACACAGTCACCGGCGAGTCACGCAGCCCAGCTCCAGGTTGAGCTGTTGTTCACCATCTTAGCTGTAGAGGGCAGTGTCACTGGCCCCCATGTGGGATCTGAACTGGGGCCCTGCTGCTCAGAGCTGGTGTCCCAAGCTAGTTCTTAACCAATGCGCCACTTGGCCGTCCCTACACATAGAAATTTTAAAACCAGTTTGTCAATATCTAAAAAAATATTCAAAACTTGGCTGGCATTTTTATTGGGACTACATTGAATCTATAGAAAAAATTGTGGTGAACTAATACTTTTGAAATATTGGGTATTCTAGTCCTGTTATTTAATTTCTAAATACTTGAGGATGTTCCAGCTGTTATTTCTAGTTTAATTTTATTATAGATAGAACACTTTACAGGATTTCTATTCTTTATATTTGTTACGATTTGTTTTATGGCTCAGAATATGGTCCATCTTTTAGAATATTACTTGCGCATACAAAAGAAGGTGAATTCTGATTCTGCTATTTTTGGGTGGAATGTTCTAGATCCTCTATATTCTTACTGATTTTCTGCCTACTTGTTCTATTAATTAAAGTGTTGAAGTATCCAACTATAATTATAGATTTGTTTATTTCTCTTTTTAGCCTATCATTTTTTTATCCTCATGTAATTTTAAGGCCTGTTGTAAGGCGTATACACATTAGGGATTATTATATCTTCTTAGAGAATTGACCCCTTTCTCATTGTGGAATGTCCCTAGTTAGCTTTGTTAATATTGCTTATTATAAAGTTTACTTTATCTGACATTACTATTCCTACTTCACCTTTCTTTTGTTCACTGTTTGCATGGTACATATTTCTTTATGCTTTTACTTTTATCTTAACCTTGAAAATAAGTTTCTAGTAGACCACATATAATTGAGCCTTGCTTTTTATATTCTTTAACCTCTATTTTGTAATTGGTTTTTTAGACCATTCACACTTCATGTGATTATTGATGATTAAGAGTTACTATTTTGCTAGCTCTTTTCTGGTTGTTCCATCTATTTTGTTTCTTTTTTCCTCTTTTTCTTATAGTATTTATTTATGTAATTACATTTTGTTTATTGACTTATTAATTATAACTCAATTTTGGTATTTTTCTAAGAATATATATATAAAATCTTTAACCAGTTTATGGTGAAACCGCATCATACCAATTTATATGTAGTTTGAGTACCTTATGACATTATATTCCTATTTCCTTCCTTCAGCCTCTGTGCTATTGTGTTAGGCTCTCTATTTTTTTATACACTATAAACACCTAGTTTGTAGGTTCTCTTTTTAGTTTATACAGTTCTCTTTTAGCACAATTAATAATAAAAGTAATTTAAATTTTTTCTTTATTTTTTCAATTCTCTGTGCTCTTCATTTCTTTGTGTAGATTCAAGATTTGGTCTGATATTATTTGTTTCTACCTGAAAACTTTCTTTAACAGTTCATGTGGAATAATTCTACTGGCAATAAATTCTGTTTTTCTTTGAGAAAGTCCTTATCTTCTTCAGCCCTGAAGGAAAATTTCACTGGTTATAGAGTTCTAGGCTGATGTATATATATTTTATTTTCACCATTTAAATATTTCACTCAACTCTCTCTTTGTTGGCATGGTTTCTGACAAAATGTCCTCTGTAATTGATACCCATGTTCCTCCATCGGCAAGATGTCTTTCCACTGCTCCACCCAGACTTCTTTTAAGATTTTCTCTTTGTCTTTAGTTTTCTGCACTTTGCATAGGATATGCTCAGGGGTAGTTTTGGGGAGTATTTATTCCTCTTGGTTTGGATCTGTGGTTTGGAAAATTCTTGCCCATGATCACTTGATATATTTCTTTGGTTCTTTTCTCTCATTCTTTTCCTAGTGTTCCATTTACAACTATGTTGCACTTTTGAAATTGTCCCACAGTTCCTGAATAGTCTGTTTGTTTGGGGTTTTTTTCTCTTTGAATTTCAGTTTGAGAAGTCTCTGTTATTCTAAAAATGTGTTACTAATCATTAGCATTAATGAAGTCAGATTATGTCTGCCTAATAGGTATAGACTATGTGTGTTAGACATCTTCCAGTGCATTTAGTCTGCTGTTTTATGAGTCAAAAAGCCTTTTCAATTTTTTGAATACAGTGTCCATTAAGTCTATAATTTGAGAAGATTTTTGAAAAGTGAAAACACTACCAAGTAGAACTTACAAATTCTAGCTAGTGAGTGCAGTTATTTTAACATATTTAATAGATTGACACTCCTAGTTTGAAAAGTCATTCTTAGAAAAATTACAGAGATTTAGAAATCATGGAAATGAAGAGTAAGTTAGAGAGGTTGATGGCCACTTAATTGTCTTACTCAGTTGACTCTATCTTAATGAAGATGGACAAATGTAGATTTCCACTTCTTTTTTTTTTTTTTTGAGAAGGGATGGGAAGCATCCCACAGTAAAAACTTCCACAATGGAGAAAGGGAGAAAAGTTCTTGGGGATTTTATGGTACAAGAGGAAGAGGATTCTCCATTTATAGCATTGATGACACGCCAAACAGATTAATGGCATGTTTTATTTTCTCATTGTCAATATTATTACTCTGCTGAGTTTGTATTATGGGCAATTAAAAATGTTCTTTGTTTCTTTCATGTTCTTTATTTCACTGCAGATATTTATGGACCACCTTTGATGGTGATGCATTCTTTCTTTCAGCCATTGGGGTGACAAGATGAAAACATGAACTCTCCCCTTGCCCCAATCTGTTCATAGCATATAACTAAAAAATTCTTAATCTCCTCCTCTTAAATTCTTGTGTTTGTCTATAGCCTGGGGCCTTCTTTAATGTCATGGAATTTGGTTTTTGGTGTTAAAAGTATAGAAGTATAGCTTTAATGCCAAACCCAAAAAAGTCTTATATTCTCTTTGTCTCTATTCCAATTTTGAGTACCTTCAAAGGGAGCATTTTAATAAATATTAGCTACCACAGTCTGAAGATTTTACTTTGATCTATATATGTGATTTATTGATTGTTTCTAGTTTGTTGTAATATGTCACTGATTAAATTCACATTGTACAATTCAGTAGCTACAGTTCTTAGATTAAAAACATATGTGACTTAAGAAAAAGCATGTTTTATAGAAGTTTGAATACTCTGTTTTCTCATGGTTCAATAAAAACCTCAGCCTATTGACTTTCAACTCACAGTGAAAGGTTCATCTCTTTAGTTAAGCCTTTTTCAATTTGGCTATGAGCATCCTATATCTGTGAGAACCTGAAAGCTCAGCATTTCTTTTATCTGCTGTTTTATAACTAATGTGTTTCCAGTGGCAATAGTAAGCACAACTACTATTATGAATTTTATATGTAAATATATATCTTAGAATCTTCCAGAAATAGCAATGACAATGACAGCAACAACAAACTATGGTTTTATATCCCTGGAGTAAGAAACAAATATGTATTCAGTTATAGTTACACAGTTTAATAATGGATATATTAAATTAATATTAATAACCTAAATTATTTCCTTGTATTTATATAAGGATAGCTTTTGACTGAAAGCATGAAAGCATAACCTGCTATAAATGAAGAACTCTAATATGTAGGAAACCAAGGCATGGCTTATCTATATATCTCTCAAAGAAAGAAAACAATGATGTGATTTACTATTTAAAATTTGAATTGCTTATTTAAATTTCCATCTGAGAATTTTTTTAAAAAGAGTCTCAAACACTTTTTGTTGCTCTGCAGATGTGAGTGAATACGTGTGTAATTGGTTTCACTCTACTAAATGTTGCATATTATGTTATAAACTGAATTTAACCCACTTCTCCCTTTAGAGGTCTAGTCCTGTTTATCTAATTGACTCTTTCTTTTTGTTTTTTTAATTAAAGCTTATTGGGGTGACAATTGTTAACAAAGTTACATAGATTTCAGGTGTACAATTCTGTAATACATCATCTATATATCACATTGTGTGTTCACCACCCAGAGTCATTTCTCTTTCCATCACCATATATTTGATCCCCTTTACCCTCCTCTACCACCCTCTCTCCCCAACAAACACTAATTGTCTGTGTCTATGAGTTTTGTTTCTTCATTTGTTTTTCTTGTTCTTTTGTTGTTTTCAGTTTTATATACCACATATCAGCGAAATCATATTCTCTACTTTTTCTGTCCGACTTACTTTGTGTAGCATTATCATCTCAAGATCCATCCATGTTGTCGCAAAATTGACTTTAAACATCTCTTCATTAACGTCCTTGTGGTAGCTCTAATTCAATATGTCTAATACTGATTTCCTCCACACAAAGCCCTTGTTAAGTGCTTAATCCTTCATTACACCAAATGAGCTAAGTCCTAAGATTCATGTAAAACACCGCCCTGTGCCTACTGCTCAAGACAGAAAACTCTATTCTTCTTACGTCACTTACTCTATCAACTAAGTGGATTAAACAATTCTTTGCATCTCGCCATCACTCTCTAGTTTTAGGCTTTCAACGTTTCTCATCTAAATTTCTGAAATAGCCTCTAACTAGTCCCTCAGGTTTAAAATGAGTTTCCCTACAATCCATGTTTCTAATTTCTACCTTGCCTACAGAATAAAATGTAAGCTTTCATATATAATATGCCAGATTTTTCATGATCTGCTTTCCCTGTATACTTATTTACACTCATTAAAGAAGGACTGGACATTGATGAAGCCTCTTTCAATCTATTCCTCATGCTCTTTTCTGCCTCCTTCTTTTTGCCCCATTATTCGTTTAGCCCGTAATGTCTTTCTGTATTTCTACTGCCTAACTTCTATAGTATCTCTTCTGGGATTCTGTCCCTCAGTCACACCCTGATTTCGGCACCTTTGCTGGCCCTGTTGGGCTCCATTCACTTCCATGTCTACTTAATACTATCTGATCATTAGAAAGACCATTCCTTGAAGCACATTATCCCAGGATGCAACTCCTCCTTGAAGAATTTTTTCTTTAGTCAACATATCCTCCAGCTCTCTCTCCCAATCCCTCTTTGATGTTTTATTTGCTCTTTGTGGTGGTTTCCTTTGGTCATATTTTAATAACTAAATCTTTATTGTTCCACTCAACCCATTTAACTACATTTGTTCTGTTTCGCAGGGATTTCTACATTGGGTGGTGTACTGAACTGTGATCCCTAAATTCCCTTTAGACTGAGATTTTTGGATTTTATTATTATGTAATCTTTTACTTCCTGTCTACAATATTGTAGTGGAAAAAAAGATGCTGAGTTGTATACACTATAAGCTGGAGCTGTCTGTCTCCTAGACCCTTGTTTTTCTGTATGTATTAGCATATCAGTCTTTTTCTTAATCCCCAAGCATGCTTTCTTTTGAAGATGCTTTAGATTTGCCCCCTCTTCTACAACCTCTAGGCTTTCCAGCAACTCAACTCATGACTGTGTCGCAGGGAGTCATACTTGAGGGATTAGCGCTCATCTTAAAATATTGCCAGTCTCTTTAGGTTGCTGTGAGTTTAGGCAAAACAATGTTTAAGATGTTCTCAATGTACTTGTTGAGAAATGGTAAGGCCTCAAGAAATTTTTTAACACATTAAAAAATAAAATGTTCTTGTAACATTGCAATACCATGATTCTGGAATGACACATATCTGTGGGGTGGGGCATATGTGTGCAAGTGTACAAAAAGAAGGAAGTTAAATGAAAGATAAATGAGTATGAGACCAGGGGATATGAATGAAGCTGATAAACTGAGCCTTGAAATGTTTGACCTTCAGTGGTCTCTGTTTCCTATCAGGTAAGATTTGCAGGTCTTGAAAGAAAACAAAAAACCCTTTATTTGAGTGCTATAAAAATTCTGCTGCCTCTTAAAGAATGACTAAGTCTCTATAAGAATTCATTTTCTTAGAAATAAAAATATAGGGTTTATAGTTTTTGACCATATGGGTAAAAGGCAGTGAGTGAGCTCTGTTCTATCAGAACAGAAATGAAAATGTTCTCTGGCCATAATTTTGATCACCATGAATCTGTGGTATGTTTGGAAGGAAAATGTCTAATCTTCATGACTTTTAGAGTCTGCCATTATAGATATTAGGGGTTTACTTTGTATCCATTATGCTATTTCCAACTCTATTTTCAGTCAAAAAGGTGGAGACATTGCTAATAAAAGTCCCTGTCCAAACAGGTAACCAAAATATAGATATGCTCACTTAAATTTGTTTCCTTTCTGTATTATATTCTTATCGGCTTCTCTTTCTTGTCTTTCCAGGCGTGGCTTCGAAGCCTAGACGAATAGACCAGTGATCCTCCCATTTCTCAACACTTTGTGTTACATTCAATTTTGTAACTGGTCTGTTCCTTAGAAACACACTGTGAACTCAGATTTCAATATCATGCTAACAGTAATTGTAGTTTTCACTTTGCCCATAATTTGAATATAGTCTCTTTAACTGAAGCTTTCCTATACTTCTAATACTATCTTTCCAATCCTACGTGAGAGAAAAACAGATCCATATAAAAAAAATTGCAGCCAAATGAAAATGGTCTCTAACTATAATTTAGAACCATATGAATCTGTGGTAAGTGGAGTAGGCTTGCAAGGAAAATTTCTGATCCTCATGACTTCTTCTAGAGGCTTTCATTAAAAATAATTAGGGGGTTACTTTTGTATCTATTATTCTACTTCCAAATCCTACTTTTTAAAACTACCAGAGCAAGTGACATGGACTTCTACAAGGCTTAATTGTTTAAATTGTTTTTCAGATTGGTCTTCATTCACAATGACAGAAAAAACAAATCTCTCTCTTTTTTTCTATCTCTAGGTATGTGTGTATGTATAAATGTATGAGTTAAGAGAAAGCTGTTGTATATGTGAATCAATACTTATTATTTTGTAATTATGATAGCATTATTTCTATGTGAAAGAAAATGTAATGCATTAATTTTAATCCCCAGAACAATACAATGAAGAATCTCTTATTTTTTCCTTTTATAGGCAAGAGGAGAGAGGCTCATGGGGATAAACCAATTAACCCAGGGCCACCAAGCCAGCAAATATCATGGCTGGAAGTCAAATCCAAGTCTACATGATGCCTAATTTTACATGTTCAATTTTAGCACATTGTTTCACTGATTCATACAAATTGAATTTGGAAGAGAGAAGCCTATCGATGTTACAGATATTGGTGAATTTAAAATACTTCTTTAGAAAATGTAGGGCCCAGGGACATAATTAGGGGAAAAAATGTAAATATGAAAATAATTGTGTAAAATATATTCTGAATTATCCCTTGCAAAGTAAAATTGCCTAAAATACTTGTTCTAATTGTGATGATAGAATATAGAGACTATTTGCTGCTCATTAAGTAAAATTTCCAAATTATTCATTAAGAAACCAGCTTGTGCAAAGGTGACAAACATGATCATTGATGGAGAGGATATTATTTCAATATTAAATAATTTTCTTCTCAGTCTTTGTGTTAGCGTTTTTGCATTGGAACATAATTGACAGAGAGAATATAGCAGGATGAATTCTAGCTCACCACCCCCACCCCAGGGAGCATGAGGGGTGAGGTGGTTACAATAAATTTTAATGGGATGCCTGAGGTATTTAGAGAGTGAAAGAGAGCAAAGCTATGACTCTCCCCCTTCCTCCCAACACACTTTTTTGGTCTTGTAACAAATTTCTTCTTGATACATAGATAGTCTTGATTATGCAGTGGAACCAAGAATGAATATTGTAGACAAAATAAGAGAAATGGTTGGATACTAGAGAGTGATCTGAGGCCTACACTGGGAAAGCACTCAGTTTCTAACATTCTGCTACCAAAGAAGGCAAGAGTAACTAAAAATAGAAAGCATTATACAATACTTTACCCAAATATTGTAGTTCGAAATAAAACAAAGTAATGTGCCATGTGAAGGTAAATCATTCAATATTAGTAAAATTTTAACTAAAAGCTTTTACAAAAAGAAATCTTATTATAATGGATCCTAATCTGGTTACAATGGGGATTCTAATCTGATGGGGAATTGAAGCTAGAAATTAGTTCTTTTTTTTTTTTTTTAAGCTGAGCCACCATGCCACCTGTTGGCAGCTCAGCGGCAGCTCAGCTTGGGCCAGGAATTGAACTGGTGACCCTGTTGCTCAGGGCTCGCACTCTTAAGCGAGCTCTTAACCAACTGAGCCACTCAGCTGGCCCTCAGAAATTATTTCTTATATTTGAGCAAGTAAATATGAATGAAAACATTTTTTATAATGAAAGACATGCTATAAATTCAAGAATCACTGCAAACCTCAAGTAGATATCTAAAATCTACTTACATATTGTGTATGCATATTATCATATAACTTCTGAAAAACAATAAAAAACAGAAAAATATAAAAACAGTCAGAGGGAAAAAAAATTTCCTTCAAGGTTGCGCCTCTTCAAAAAATTACCTTTAAGCCAGAGGAAAAAACTTACCTTTAATAAATGTAATTTAAAACAAATAGAAGAAGAATAATAAAGTATGCCTATCTGAATAGATATAGAAACAGGATTTGATAAATTCAAAATCTGAAAAGACAAAAATCTTGGTAAAGTCAAAATTGAAAGAAATGCTCTTAGTTTGATAAAGGAATTATGCAAAAAGAATTATAACAAAAATCACATTGAATGGCAAAATGTTAAAAGCTTTTCCTCTTAGGCCTTTGTGAATGGAAATTCTGAAAGCGTGTACTTAAGGAAAAAAAATAAACTCAGAAGGGAGGATTGAGATGCAAGAAAGTGAGAAGAATAAAGCAACTGGTAAATCTCTAACTAAATATAAACTATACTGACTAGTTAGGCCTAAAATATTGATCAAATAACATGAAAAAAGCAGAAAGGTTGATTTAATTGTCATGATTATATAATTTTTAAATTCAGTCAGTTGCAATATGGTGTTTGGATTAAAATATAAAAAGAAAATTTGGCCTCACAAATGTGTAGTTGGAAAAGTAAGCATATTTTAATAATTTTTCACATAATTAGAAATGTTTTTTGATACGCCAAAAAACTTGACAGATGGCAGTTACTTAAAGATTAGTTTCAATGTGGAGACTTAAACTTATAAAAAACTTTTCACATTCAGTTTGATTAAACTCCATTGGTCTATCTTAGATGGCAAATGCATATTTTATTCTTGAAAACTTTGTGATATAATGCATTGATCAAATAGAGATATTGGTTTCCTGAATTACACAGATCTCCCAAATGTTGATACTTTTCATTATACAATATAAAAAATAATATTTGCTAAGATCAGTACTCATCTCCTAAGAAAAGTCTTTAACTTGTGAAAGACTCTCTCTGCCTTACTGTGGAGAATACAGGTTTTCCAAAAATCTGATATTTGCTTGAAAGCTGGAATTTTACCATTGTCAACAAATACTATGAGTTCTTAAAATGACATATTTACTTCATTCATTTTTGAGAAAGTGTATTCCAAAAAACCCTGTTTGAAAACAATATTTTTTCAGTTATTCCCTCTTGTAAAAGAACATATCCAATGAAAAAAGCAAGTAATACAGCCTGTAACTAAAATAAAAATCACAGACATGTTCTTTGAGACAACCACTGTACTGTTGATGTGAAGCAAAAGTGCTCTGTATGCTTATCCTATTTTGTCACACAGAATATTAAATAAAACATCTACTCAAGGGTTGACATTTTATAAAATAGTGTTTTTCTGATTCATCAATAACATTTGTAAGTGCGACTGGGTTTTTTTCCTTTTTCTTGTGTTTGGTAGTAAAAAATACAATGAATACAAGTGCAGTTTGGTGTCATTGCTTTGATTCATACTAAGATACCAGAAGTTTTACCAATTGCTACTTTTGCTTTATTAGTGCAAATATTAATGCAGTAAAAAAAGCAGATAACATCTTATGATTATTATGATAATATTTTTTACTTCCTGCCCAGGGTCAACAGAACATATTTTGTGAATTTTGGGTGTAGAGATAATGGGTTACAACTTTGGCAGTGATGGAAAAAGAAAAATCATTTAAAAGTAAGGGAGATTTTGCCTTAACAGATTGTAAACATCTTATAAAGCCTAACATTCACAGATTTAGGGAAATGGCACAGCTAAAGACACATAGATTAGTGAATGAGGTTATAGAGTCCAGGTCCTGAAAGAGATATAAATATATTCTGCAATGAAATAAATGAAAAGATGGCATTTCAATTAAGTGGGAGAAAAGGTGGTTTATTTAATCTATGGTGTTTTATAATTGGCCCTAGATCTGGTTAGGAAAAGACTCCAAGTAAATATAGATATCATATACCAATTCTAGAGTGATTTAAAAATAAAAAGTAAAAACGTTAAGATTATAGTTGTGAAAATTTGGAGGGGATCTTCCTAAATAAGACTAATAAATTAAACTATATACATAAGTGTGGGAGGAAAATCACTACAAAGTATAAAATAATGAATGCTAGATAGGCATCAAAATAAGTATAAAATATATATAATTATTTATAACACAAATATACAATAGCTTCCTACAAATTAATAAGAAAAAGACAAGCTATCCAATAGAACACTGAAGAAAAAACACGAATCAACAGTTGGAAAAGGAAATTAAAATGTTAATAAACTTGAAAAGATTCTCAGTCTCACTCACGTTCAGGGAAATATAAATTAAAACAAAAAGTGGTACTATTTGTCACTGTCAAATTGGCAGAAATAAATAATGGTAACTTCTGGTGATGACAAAAAGAAGTAAAATGTATTATGCATTACTAATACGGGATTTTAAATTTCATATATTATATATGAAAGTAATCTGGCAACTTTTTTTTTAGATTCAGAAATGATATTTTGAGAAGATTTATTTGAGAAATAAAAGAACCAGTAAATAAGCACATGTGTGTAAGAATGTTGAAGCTTTGTTTGTAGGATTAAATCTGGAAAAATAAAATCCTGCATGTCTTTGAATAGGAAATTGTTGAAATAATTGTTAAATCCCTAACATGGAACATAATGCAAAAATTAAACATGAATAAAATTTATATGGTTGACTGGAAGAATTTCTGTGTTGAAGTAAACAAGAAAAATAAGTAACAGAATAATTTGTATATTATATACATAGATATAAACACACTAAAAAGAAACTGGAAATTGAGAGGGCAAATAGAGACTGTTTAAATATTTTACTTTTAAAATATTTTTGTGGTGTCACCTGTTACATATAAGTATATACATATGTTAAAATGAAAAAAAAATGTAGTGGAGATTTTGGAGAAACAAATACCATAATTGTCATATTTCCATCATCACTTTTTCTATCTCAGTATCAAGACCACACTCTTAATTGTGAGTAATACATATATTCAACAGGATGAGTACCATTTCCTACTGTTTTTTAGTAGCTCTGACTAATGTTAATCCTAAAGCCTTCCATGCACATTTAGAATATCTAACAATAAAAAAGACAAATTTCTTCATTTATTTAGGTATTATTACATGGCTCAGTAAAATTTTATAACATTCTCTTAAAGATTTTTCAAATTTTGATTTGATTTTTCATTCTTAGATTTATTCATCCTCATGGTTTAAATGATGTCTTATATCTAATTGGTTTCTAGTTGTTTGTTGTCAGTATCAAATGTAAATTAGTTTGTACAATAATTTTATATCCAATTATTTTACTAAGCTCTCCTATTGTTTCAATAATTTTTAGATTTTTTTCTACCTTGAAACTTTAATTTGTCCTGTCTTATTGCATTGGCTTGGATCTCCAATAAATGTGATAATGTACGTTTCTTCTTTATTGCTGATTTAAAAGGAAGTAGTTCTAACATTTAAATGACATTTGCTCTGGGCCGGCCGAGTGGTGCATTGGTTAAGACCTGGCTTGGGATGCCAGAGGGCCCTGGTTCGGATCCCACATATGAGGGCCAGTGACACTGCCCTTTGCAACTAAGATGCTGAACAACAGCTCAACCTGGAGCTGGGCTGCTGTGAGTTGCCGGCGATGGCGTAGGCTGCAGCCCCTGTGGCAGTGGGTTGTCATGGGCTACCATGTGTAGCCAGCAGCCAGTGTGAGCGGCCATCCAGAAGCCGGCGACTGATCTGCCTCACCTGGGAAAAGCACAATGATGGTGCCAACTTGGGCCAGTGAAGCAACGTCCTCCACAACTAGACTGAAGGATAGCAACTTGTCTGTTCCCCTTCCCCCAATTCCCCAATTAAAAAAAAAATCTGTTTATATTTCCTTTTATTCCTCACTTACTAGGAATCTTTTTTTTACATAAAAGGGTTTTGAGTGTTTTAAAATGTTTTACTGCATCTGCTGTCATGATCATATGTTTTGTCTCTTTAATTACCTAATGTGCTAAATTAATTTAAAATTATTCTAATATTAAAATTTTATCATTTACTTTATGAAATGCATTAGATTACTTTTTGCCTTTATGGTCAGTTTATATTCCTGCAGCCCATGAAAAGTAGATGCATTCTCTGTTTTCAGAAGATCAATTCTTATTTATTAAAACCAATGATTTTTAGGTCCTCTGTATCTACTTTTTTGTCTTCATATGTCTTATAAAAATATAAATGAATCAAGAACTGTTGAATGATATACTGGGTTTTTTTTTATTTTGTTATAATTATTAAAAATATTGACCTTTAAAATGGTATACTTGAATTATGGGATAGAAGCACGTGATGGAAAATATTTGTATTTTTCTTTGCTACATTTTATATCTTGACCACTTTTCTTATCAGAAATTTTGTAAGTATTTTATGACAGACTGCTTTTAGTTATTTTGTTTGTTTGTTTCTTCCATCTTTTCTGTATACCCGGGCTGCGGGAAAGGCATAATCTGTGCCCTCAATGCCAAGTCATAGATAAACTTAAACCCTGTTTACTGACCTGAAGCTAGAAATTGACCATATGGGACCAATTCTTAGCTGTCTGAAGAAAGGAGTACTTGAGATATGCTGGATAATGGATTAAAAGATTTTAAAATATTGACCAGTCAGTACAATTTTTAAAATGAGAATAAAACAAATTCTAAAGCAATATTTTTTAACCAGAGACCAAGGATGATTATATGTAAATGTACATGTATATGTGTATGTATTTATGCACACCACTCACTTAGCTGAAATAACCTTGCCTCACAGCAAAATCTTTTTAGCATTGTAAGTCTAATTTTTCTACTGTTGATTTTGATAGTGCTTATTAAATTATCATGTTGGCAAAACTTTCTATCATTGGTATGTAATAGTATATATGATGATAATGCAAGAATTAATAGTATAATGGAAAAACTGAGGATGAAAATGACACTATTCTTGTTGAAATAGCCATGGGTTCTAGGCAATGTTAACTGATACTCTGACACAGACCAGTCTCTTGGAGGATATCCTTCTATTGTCAGATCTGCAGACCTGCATTTCCAAGGGTCTACTAGACTTCTCTTCACTACGCTCTCCTTGTCTTTGTTTTATCTGTAAGGAAACCTATCAGTTATTTTGTACATGGTAGCCCTTTAACATAATAGAGTTTAAATGCTTTTACATAAATTTCATCAGAAATATATCCAGAAATTGTCATGTCTTTTTAGCACCGTATGTTAGATGTAATAATTTAAAACATTAGCACTCAAATTTTACAGGAGGATACAAATGTCTTAAAGACAGACTTTTCAAAGGTTTGTAAACTAAGATAAATAATATTGTGAGTTTACGGTCAAACAATTAAACAGGAAGTCCTCTGCCCAGTTGGTGTGACTATAAAAGAGGAAAAATATTTAGAGGGAAATAGTTATGAAAGTAGAAAGGTTTGTACTTTTTAACTCATCAATTAAATTCATAGGTATTCATTCTACAGACATACTCACACAAATATTCATATATAGAGATATAAATATAGATGTGAATGCTCATTTTTTTGCCTGTTGTATCAAAAAACTTGAAATGATTGGATTGTACTCTATTAAAGATTGTGTAGGTCTAAATATATACAAATATATAAGGATAATGGTATACTCCTTTACATGTTTTTCTACATTACATTTGTATCACTAGCCCATTAATGGTATCTTACAATAGATGTTGGCTACGTGGCAGCCACGACATAATGTCTTTGCCTGAACATAGGCAAACATCAAAACTACAGCATCAAATCTGCGGAATCAGTGTTAATGGTCTGGAAGAATTCAGAACCCTTTATTCTCTGAAAAACAAAATGATTATTCACAGAGGTTGAGTAGGTAAGAAATTGAGGTCTTTAGCGATATTCCTGAATCAAAACTCAAAACTATATCTACACATAATTGTAAAGCCAACTTAAAGCCCAGAACCAATGATTTGTAGTTATATCAGGGTTTCTTTAAGAAATCTTTCATCACCAATGTTCTTGATGGCACAGAGCAGAATATTATGTTGAAAAATCTGGACGTGGCATATTTTACTGAAGCAAAGTTTGTCAATCAGGGAGTGTGCTGGCTATGAACAGACTTGTCGTTATCTTGTCATTTTCCTGATGCAAATATTTATGATCTAATTTACTATAGCAACATCATTTTACTGATGGGGGATTTATGTCATACAGTGGTCAACTTTAGATAATTTCCTTTGGAGCTCTCACGGGAGGCTGATATTCCTCTAATGTAAATGGATAATTAAGCTCCTTTGTTTTGTTGTCTAATTGTAAACTAACCATTCAATATATATGGATCTCTTAGAGGAATGATTTAGAGAATGAGGGCTTTTGCATTAGCAGTATTTGCGTGAGTATTACTGACCAGAGCTAAGGTTGTGTATTGATGAGCTATCATCCACTGTAGCTCTGATAACTTGCTGATGTGCCTCTCTTTGAAATGAAGCAACGTTTTTCACTATTCACTGTTCAACCTTGCAGTGGTTTCTGTTTCACTTTCTTGTGAGTAAATAAGACCATCTGTCTGAATTAAATCTGATTTACCTTATTGTATTGATCCTAAGACATTCATTTTTATTTTCATGTTTTAATATCTCTGAAATTGAGATGTATTTGACAGTTGATGATGCTTCATAATTGATGTCAATTAGGAAGATGTGGTCAAAGCACATGCAATTCTTCAGGTGAGACAAGCACAAGCAGGCACCAAACCATTTTGGATTGTATAAAATGCAGAACTTAAGTTCTTAAATGGTTATCAAATTAAGATATGCACATGATTTAAAAATAAAATAGGATAACACCTGTCTCCATCCCATTTGTTCTCGAGACTTCTCCTTGAAATTCTTTGTTCCTTCACCTTTCTGAATTAGATGTTTGCTAAGTCTTTTTATATGATGAAAACTTATTTTTGGCTTGAAAGATGTATCTTTAAACACACTTAACCCTCTCTTTCTTGATTTATGAACTTACTACATCGTCTATATACTCCCTGCTCTAAATGAGAATTTTGTTACTAATACCCTCATCCTTTTGCCAGTTTTGTTCCCCAGCTTTTCTCCCACCCACAGCTCCTGGCTTTTGTCATTTGTACTTCAACTTTTACATTGTTAAGGTTGATTGCATTATATTCTATTCTATAGCCATGTTAATGCGTCAAATCCTAACTCTAGATCAATTCTCCCGCTACCCCCAAAATTCCAGTTAAATGCATTTACTTGATGATGATAAAGTAAATACTTTTCACTACAAATCCTGAGTAGAATGTTATCATTATATTTTAGTTTCCTTTTCCACAAGATTTTTGTGCCCTTTAAAGAATACGAATATCAATTCTTTTTCCTTATACTTCATCCATGTTACTTCAAATCATGCCAAATTATATTTTGCCTTTCATGCACAATGTTAATTTTCTTTAAATATTTTATTAGTTGTTGATTGCCATTCTTAATTCTTCTTGGGAGAAATATACCTTCTTTCTCACATCCCTGATAACTTTTACCCATTTAGACTTTGCTTGGACTCCATTCCATTCTTCCTAAAGGATACTGTTTCAATTTGGCCCACTTGCTTTATGCCATGATTTTCTTGCTCAACATTAAAAGTTTTTTTCTTGAAAATTCGCCAGTCTTTCTTATTCTTTTTTATTTTATATTTGCATTAAATACCTTTATTACAACCTCAATTTTTTTAATCATTTAACTTTATAAAATGTTCTCCCATCCCAACTGTCCCCATCCCATTTGTTCTGGAGACTTTTCTGAAATTTTTTTTCCTTCTCCTTTCTGAGTTAGATGTTTACTAAGTCTTTTTGCAAAGTTGTGACTTCCATTCACCTATTTTCTGTGTTATATGTGTTTATTTCTTGTCATTTTTGTTTTATTCAAATGTATCTTCAAGTAATTTTGCAAGAGAAGATGTGTTGGAAGTTAAACTTTCTGATTTCTTCATGTTTGAAAAAAACTGCATTCACCTTTAATTGACAGCAAACGTGAGCATAAAACTCAAAATTTTTTCAGTGGATCTTTGAACATATTTCTTCATTACCTGCTAGCAAGCAAGATTGCTACTGAAAAATATGCTGCCAGTTTGATCTTTTTTTTTTTCTTCTTAGGTGATCACTTTTCTTTTCTCTCTAGAATTTAGTACCTTGTATTTATTCTTTGGGTTTAGAAATTTCACATTGAGGTTTTTAAGTGTGTCGATTTTCATTCATATGCCAGCTACTGTTGGTAGTTTTAATGAGAAGATCTCTGGTTTCTTTTAGCTCCGGGTCGTATTCCCTATTATTGTTATTATTTTAAAAATATTAATTCATTATCTGCAATCTCTTCTTTTAAGATTCCAAATATCAATAACTGAACCCACTGGATTATTTTTCTTTAATATTTTTATGTATATTTTTGTTCTGCTTTCTGGGAGATTTTTCTTTGACTTGATCGTTGAAAAATCCCTATGATGGTTATTTTTGTAGCTATAACTTGAGTTACTCAGATTTCTTTCTTGTTTTCCTTTTTCTCTTTTCCTGTAAATTTATGGCTGCATTAACACTCAATGTTTTTAAAAATACTAATATTTTGAAGTTATTTTCATCCAAATTATTTTTTATATCTTTTCCTCCTTTTTCATCTATTATCTCTCCCTCTCTCCCCCTTTTTTTTAACTTTGAGTGTGCTCCACCATGCTCAGGATATAACCAAATGCAGTTTGTTTTCTCTGTTTGTACTTAGGGATGAATCAATAGCCCCAAGATTTATGTATGTGAATCCTTGTTAACTGACAGATTTGTTTGAGGAATGTGGATACTTGTGTACCCCTCAAATATCTTAGATACCAAGGCCCACATTACCTGTCCTAATTCTCCCCCAGATAGTCTCTTCAGTTTTTTGGAGAAGAAATTTTTTTCTTTATTTTTTGACCTGCAGTGTAAACACCAAGCCGTAACATCGTTTTTTCTGTTGGTAGAGGGAAAGTAAAGTTCCATTGAAGATTGTCAATTAATTCTCCCGTTTTCCACACTATCTTTCCCTTCCATTTTCCAAGTGCATGGATTTCCAAGTTCTTAATTTTTCCAAGGGATGACTAGTGCAGTCTGCTCATACCTTAGCTCTTGTCTTTTTTGTGAGTGTGCTGGGAAGTTGCTTTTCTACTTTGCTTTCTTATCAATATTTATTTATCTACTTTTTTGAATTCCAGGGGGTAAAGTTGAATGCTCTTGCCTCAGCTGGCCCTCTTACACTTTCCTCATTATTCTGAATTTAGGACTTTCTATTCTTATCTTATCATTGCAGTGAGTTCTGACAGGGAAAGAAGATAATGCAATCTTGAATCAGAATGTCAGTCTTATAATTAAAAATACCTGAATTGATTAGATAACATGTGGTGTATGTTGTTAAGTGGGCTTTATTTTCTTTAATGAGTATAGTATCAATAAGAGGTAGAAATACTAAAACAAAAGGCAGCCTAGAGCGGTGGGTAAGTGCAGGAACTCTATAAGGAGGACCTGGAGGCAAATGCAGGCTCAGCCAATTTAGTGATGTGTGACCTGGAAATATATTTCACCTGTCCAAACTTTGTTTTATCACCTGTCAATGACATAAATAATAGAATTTATCTCATAGGCTCCTTTTGAAAGTCTAATGAAATTATGAATGCAAACAACTAAATATGGGATTTTGTGCATGGTATGCATGTGGTCAATGATAGTAATTCGTCTCACTAACATTATTAGTCAAGAAGAAAAGGCAGCAAAAAATGCTATTACCTTGTAGTTTCTCACTTTTATTTTTATAAGCTTGCTTCAAGAGCTTGTCTGTATATAAAACAACTTTTTTTCAGAGTTTATTGTCAAACATTGATTGAGTGATAAAAAGAAGTACCGTACCTGTCATTGGGAGCTGGGAGCTGTGTACTAGTCGGGGAATAAACCTACAAGCCTACATTTCAGTTCTGTGTGATAAGTACTATCATGTTCATGTAATCAGAGTGCTGTGGAAGGACAGAGGAGGAGGCTGCTCACTGTCCCCAGGGGACAGACAAGGTCAAAGGGCTCCCACTTAGCAATTAGCCAGTCAGGAAGCAGGGTGGAGACACTTGAATGGGTAAAAGTATGTGTAATGGCTTCAAATATTAAAAATTTATTAATAAACCCTTTCAGAGCATTTTGAGCTGAATTACATTAAATGAACAAAATTAAAATGGATAGAATAGAATTAAGGTGTTAAAGATGGCATGTGTAGATTACTATACTTTCAAGTGAAGCTTAAAAGAATTCAAGGGGATAAATGTATTCTCTTATATGGAAAGACATTGGTATCGATAGCATCACCATTTGCCAGTACTTACATCTTCCTTTAGTAGCTCTCACTTTCTAATCTTTCTCCTCTATGATCTCCTTCTCTTTATTTCCTCTATTAGTCCTTGGCCATTGCTGCATGTTACTACTCAGCCAGACCCTCAGGGAAAGTATGTTGCTGATCCCTCTGGTAGACCAGCTGTCTAGGAGTAAAGGTCATCTCATTCTATTCACATTCTTCAAGTGTACTCAGCAATTCTGCAACCTGGCAGGCAAATGGCCTGGCAAAAAGTCAGATCCTGGCACTAACCATGTGAGCTGATGTGAGTGTGTACAAAAAAGTAAAATAATTCTATTCTCAATTGGCTACTGAGCACCCATATACATGGCAACAGATTGTTTTCATGTTGGCACTGCTAATATGTCTAAACTTGTCATAGCAGTAGGAATTCACATCCCTGATTCTCTTTGAAGTCTTTGCTTCAAACACACACACACACAATTAGAGTCAGTAATCCCAGTCTTAGGCTGGTCCCAAACAAAAACAAAGTTAAGTGGACTTCAAAGGAAAAAAACAACTGTCCATCCACTGGATAAAGAGATATATGAGAGCAATCATGTGGCATACATAAGAGTGAGGATAAGAGTAAAAAGTGTTCAAATCAATTGAACTCACTTAATGAGTCATAGGTGAAAAATACCATTAAATTTACTTAATTGGAATAATTTGGATCAAAGATTACCAAACAGATCTTCTCTCAGAGTATGCACAGAGTTTACTGATCACCAATCTGAACAATAATGAAATCCATCAGATAGATATTGCCGAGAGCCAAATACCTTAGAATTTATGAAAGGGCAAGAACTTTATCGGGTGAGTTTTCTGCATCAGAGCTGCTGAGGGGGTCAGGGAACTTGGGAGCTGGGGAAAGGCTGCTACTCTGCCAGTCTGCAAATGTATCAAAAAGAACCATGTTCCTATACACAGTATTTCTCTATTCAGAATGGTTGCCTGCCTCCATTCTCCTTCTTCCAGAAAGCTTTTTGTTGCCATCTATTCTCAGTTGGCCAAGATATTTTAGTTAACAAACAAAGTAGAGGTGGGCTCATCAGCAATGCATACTGACTGAACTGGGGACCAACGGAGGTGTTTAAGATGATGTTGGAAGGACCTATATCAAGCCTAATCTAGAAATGTTTTTACTTAATGATCAGGGAGGAAGTAAAACAGTGTGACAAATTCCTCAGTGTTCCTAAATTTTATGGTGGATAACCATACAGAAAGGCAGAAGACCAATAAAAGTAAATATAGACAAATGACAAAAGAAAAAGAAAGGGAAATTTAACATTGCAGAAAAACTCACAAACTCTTACACCATTAAAATACTGACCCTGGAATCCTGCAATAGCCCTTCATTTTATAAAATGATGGAATGATGGTAGCAGTGAGTAACAAAGCAAGATTCTAAGAAAGAACTTTGGGTAGTTTCCGTAGCTCTATACTAAACAATTCATTTGCACATCTGTCCTTCTAAAATATGTTGCTTCACATGACAGTTTCAATACCTTTAATATCCTAATGATGAATTAATCCTACTGTTTCAGTAATTTTCTAATAATTTACAGTTCTGAAAAAAAACATTGTAGTTTTTCAAAATGTGTTGCAAATTCATTTGTGATCAAGCACAGTGGAGTAAATTATTACCTATGTTTAAAAACAATGTCGTTTTCACTCTGAAAAAGAATTTGTTTGAAAAATAATTTCAGTTTTTATATAAGGCAACCTGAAAACAGGAAGCTATTGGCAAATTAAACATTTCATTACATTGAACAATATATGGTTGAAAGACACCTATTGGGTTCAGCCAAATTGGGCTCAGGTATTAAGGTGGGGGCTGGTGTACTGTGGTTGACAACTTATATTCAGAAACATTTTGGGGTAAGAGAGTAAAAAATTTGGCTTCCCAATCTGTTAGTACAAATTTGGGAACTGAAAAGGTCAGTTGTATTTGAGAGAATCTGGCGGAGGAGTGAAAGTTCCCTTGTGAAGCATCATCTGCAAGGGAAAGAAAGACAATATGTTCTAAAGCATATAATGATAGGAAGGCTTTGGGGAAGGATACAAGAAAAGAAATGGGCAAGTTTCGTAGCCAATTTTCAAAGTCAAATTTAGGTCTGCTGGGCTATAGATCATTTGTGACGATGCTAACAGAATACAAAGTAAAAGCATTTAAGCAAAAAGAAATGCAAGTGGTTAATAAGGATATTGTGAGACTGGCGAAATAGAATGACAAGATTTTCTCTGAGAAAAAATAAGAACTGTACTGAAAACTTCAGTTGTGCTGGGAATGTTACCAAACTTAAAAGCAAACATTTGATAAGGATATGTGAGAACAAATGGGATCCTCAGAAGTAGATGGCCAAGACTCAGATATACTTCCAAAAAAATGCTCTTTAATGCCTGTCTTTAAAAAAATAATAAAACCAGCTCTGAGAGCCAGAAGGATCGATGAGTTTATCATAGCTATGCTTTAGAACTAAATTCCAATGGTAAACAGATATGAATTGATTGCGTCCCCTGAAAGGAGTTTACAGTTTCACAAAAACCACACATGTTATGGTGTGTTAGTGCATACTTCTCTCACTCTCCTTGCAAGTCTTATTACTCAGAGTTCCATAGTTAGCATTGCTATGGGGCCAGTACATAAGGAATAATTGGATTTGGGGAGAAAAATAGAAAGAAAATTCAAATATAAGTTAATATACTTGAGTTCTTAAAAAACTTTCATTGTTTCAACACTAATCAGAGTGCAACCAAATAGTTAAAAAACAATTATTTCTGGTTGCATTTGCAAGAATTCCAGAAAGTAAATGAATAGAAACTCTTTCCTTTTGAAGAAAAAAGCCAATGCATTTGTGTCTCTGTATTTAAGATGAGGGATGTAAAAGGCAAAAGATTTTAAAGCATATAATGAATTGGGGGTGTGAATGGTCCCTTACTCTTTTAAATCTGTTGAACCAATCAACATGTACATTTATGCAATTTTCATAAATGCCAATATGGAATTAGAATGAAACAAGGATAGTTTGTTTCTGAGCTGTTGGAGGGAGTACATATGCCTTTGATTAAAATATATTTGAAAAGATTAGTTTTTCCCATAAATAACCAGAAACTTTTATAATTATCATCACATTCTCTCCATTCCTTTCAGTCATCTTGTGCATGGGGATTAATGTTTCATTGAAATCAATTTTCTCAACTGAGTTGGCATATGGCAATTGAATCTCTCATCTTAACTATTAAAAATTGAAGACATTATTTCCCTTCCACACACCATCATCCTGAAACTATCTTATACTAATTTACCTATTTGAATTTTAATATATGCCCTTCATTCACTTGGTAAATATTAAATAAGCAACTACTCTCTGCAAGACACTCTTTTAAGCAAAATCAAGGGGACAATGGCAAGTATACATGTATATGAATTATTTAGTTCTGATTTCTTTACTTAAAACAGCTTCCCACAAATCATTGAATAATTTTCCAGGTGCGTCTTTATTCAGAATGCATTTATTCAATAAATACGCTTATTTTTACCAAGAAGATATCAAACTATGATCTAATGAATTCATGAACCTCTAAACTTAATTTGGTGGCATTTTTTGGTTTTTTTTTAAGAGTTTTGCTTCAGCCATATTCTGACCAGTTGTGGATTCTGGATACAAAGACTTAAAAGTTATCTATGATGGGAAATGGCTCTCCCTCATAAACAATCACTATTATTTTGCAGCGGCCACTTTTTGTGTGCCTGTTGCTTTTCCTAAGAATCTCATGATTATTGACTTTGGGAATTTTTTCTAGGTTTTAAATATGTTGGATCTGGAGATACACTTTGTGGAAATCTGCTGGCTTCTTTAAGAAAGCTAAACAAAGAACATCCAAGATGATCAATGGAGGAAAAGTGCCCTTTTGGGAAAAGTGATTGGATCTCATAATCTTGTCTCTGTAAGAATTCTTCAGTTTTCAAAATCCCTCATTCATTTCACCCTTATCATCAGTTGTAAGAAAACCCACTGATTCTCTTACCACATGAAGCATCCTTGGTAAACCAAGGTTAACAATGGGGGATAGGAACCTAAGGTTGGCGTTTTCCCTCTATTATGAATGTTTATAAATCAGAGCTAACTTTTATTAATGAACCAGTACATTTCCTTGCATAGTTTCCTTTTATTTGGAAGTCATACACCAAGGTTCAGGCAGCAGGAGAATGATTCAAATTGAGAGACTAGAACAAGGAATCAAGTAAAAGAGCCTCTCACCGCTGGCATTGGCAGGTTTCTTAATTTCAGCCATTCTAGTAGGTGTGTACTGGTATCTTTTTGTGGTTTTAATTTGCATTCCCCTGATGACTAATGAAGTTGAGCATCTCTGCATACAATTATGGGCTGTTTGTCTTCTTTTGTGAAGTATCTGTTCAAATCTTTTGCCAATTTTTAATTGGGTCTTTTATTATTGGATTGTATGAGTTATTTATATATTTTGGATAAAAGTCCTTTGTCTAATGTATGCACTGATAATATATTCTCCAAATCTGTAGCTTACCCTTAATTTTCTTAACAGTATTTTGCAAACGGCAGAAGTTATAATTTTGGTGAAGACCAATTTGTGAGCCATAATACAGGACAGATTTTCTCCTATATTTTCTTCTGGAAGTTTCAGAGTTTCAGCATTTATATGTAGGATTATGACCTCTCTCCAAAAGCTTTGAGGTGGAAAAAACTTTCCTACTTTCAACAGATTGCCTCTTAGACTTTTAAATTATGCAGTGCATTGATATTTTTCTTTTCTTTTTTTAGTTATTTTTCAGCAAATTAGAAGAGATCCTTTTATGACATATTAGCTATTTGTCACTGTAAATGGGAAATCAGATGCTTTTTAGAGAGTTTTACTTATTTTAGAAGTAGAGTTTCTTAATTTTTGTTAAATTGTTGTAATTTTCTATTTTTATAAAAGTGATTCATTTCATTGCTGTCTGATTTATTAGCACATTCTTGCATAAAATAGTTTAGATTTTGCTCTATTAAGTGTATATTAGTATATTATCTTCCTCTATTCCAAATTTTTTACACATATTTTTAGATTTGAGCACTGTTTCTCTTTTATGACTAGAGAAGTACTAGCTTCTATACTTATGTACCAGTTCCACTGTTTTCACTTACAATTTAAGTAGAAAAACAGGGTTTTCTTGCAGATGACTTTTCATTAGGATGAGCTAAGAGTAAATCATGTGCCATTTTCGTATATCTCACTTGGATGGATAGATATATGTAGAAAATACCTTGGTTTTCAATTTCAGTGTCATTTTTATGTTGAAAAAGAATATCATTTATTTTCAAAGAAATAGAATTCAATCATCCTTTCAGTTCAGGTGTTAGCACTCAAATATATCTCACCAAATAAATCCAGTGAAATTGGCATAATTACACATGATGTAGGGTAAACAAAAGTTAAGAATCAGTAAGTGGCTCTGTTAGAGATCTCATCACTAAGTGATTTGTGATACATTTATCTTTTTTTCAATCTACATCAAACTCTATTAACAGGTAATGAGATTGTAGATGCCTGAGAAAAAGATAAGAGGGTCCGGAGAGGTTTGAATCCATTTATTTTGACACATTGTTTAGAAATTAGCTTAGTCTGAACAAAATGATTTCTTGAAAGCAGGGCATGCCTTGATGGTTGGGAATGGATTGGTTAGCTTGACTTTTATAGAGTGGACCTTACTAGTGAATAACACTTAAGATTTTATGATGAGTATTAATGAGGCAAAATAGCATGCCTAAATAAAAACATTAGGTAACCCAAATAGTTTATTATTAATTTATAATTTTTATCTGCTTCACTTAAAATTCCTTAGAATTGCTTTGAATATCTATTCATATCAAGTTTTAAAATTTAAATTATAGTCAGCATACAATATTATATTAGTTTCAGGTGTGCAAAATAGTGATTTAACATTTATATAACTTACAAAGTAATCACCATAATAAGTAACTGTGTGTTACCATACATAGTTATTACAATATTATTGACTATATTCCCTATGCTGTACATTACATTCTCATGACTTATGTTACAACTGTAAGTTTGTACTTCTTAATGCCCTTCCTTCTTGTTCACCATCTCCTCACTCGTACCTCCCTTCTGGCAACCAGCAGTTTGTTTTCTGTATCTGTGAGTTTGTTCTGTTTCATTTTGTTTTTTCACTTGTTTTATTTTTTAGATTTCACATGTAAGTGAAATTATACATATCTGTCTTTCTCTGTCCAACTTATTTTACTCAACATAGTACTCTCCGTGTCCATCAATGCTGTCACAAATGGCAAAGTTTCATTCTTTTTACGGATGACTAATATTCTGTTGTATATATATATATGTATACCACATCTTTTTTATCCACTCATCTATTGTTGAGCACCTAGGTTTCTTCCATATCTTGCCTATTGTAAACAACACAGAAAGGCATATATCTTTTGAATTAGTGTTTTAATTTTCTTCAGATAATTAACCAGACTTGGAATTGCTACTGTATTTTGCCATTTATAAGACACACCCCTTTTTGAAAAATTTGGGGTCTAAAAACTGGGTGCATCTTATACAGTGGTTGTAGATCGTTGTGAAGTCATTTAAGAAGTCTGGCATTTTAAATGCCATAGATGGAACTGAGGACGAGGCAATATTTGAAGATAGTGATTCGTCATCAGACACAGATGAGGACAAGCTAATGGTTGGGAGTTTTGACAGTGATGAGGAGTTGTATGAATTTTATAATGAATAAAACTTGAGTTCAATAACTTTATGTAATACATTTTTTTTTCAAATTTTGGGCTCCAAAATTAAGGTGCATCTTATACATGGGGAAATATGGTAGGTTGTAAGATAGTTCTACTTTTAAATTCTTGAGAAACTTTCATACTGCTTTCCATAGTGGCTGCTCTAGTTTACAATCCCACCAATAGTGCACAAGGGCTCCCTTTTCGCCACATCCTCGTCAACACTTATTATTTGTTGTCTTTTTGATAACAGCCATTCAGGCATGTGTGACATTGTATCTCACTGTGGTTTTGATTTGCATTTTCCTAGTGGTTAGTGATGTTGAACATCTTTTCATGTGCCTGTATGCCTTCTTTGGAGAATTGCCTATTCAGGTCCTATGCCTATTTTTTTTTTCTTCTTAAAGATTTTTATTGGGGAATTGGAGGATGGGAACAGCACTGGGGAATTGGGGGAAGGGGAACAGACAAGTTGCTGTCCTTTTGTTCTTCAGTCTAGTTGTGGAGGACGTTGCTTCACTG